>NC_090446.1:395140057-395450707 GCF_031143425.1 Pleurodeles waltl
TCATCTGATCTCCATTTGTCTGGCCCTAAAAGAAGCACATTATCAACTGTTGAAGTCTGCTTTTGTCTCAAGTGGTGTCTGTTCTTGTCAGCCAGCAGTAGTGAAAATGTTTGATCCTTCTGAGCCTTAGGTAAATTGCAGACTGGTTAAATTTTCAACTCTCCATGCAAAACTCTCAGTTGGCCGCTCATGATTATCCCATAATCTCTTTTTTGAGATATGCTAGGCTTCATAGTTATGATAAACCATATTATAAAAGCTTGGTATGATTGTGTAGGCATAATGGAACCAGTAGTTTGACAACTGTGTTGAAATCTGGTTAGTTAGTACTCCTTTCTAATTACATAAGGTAACTGAATCTTAAATTGTTCTTAGTTTAATATGAAGAGTGAATGACCTGTTACACAAAGGTACTATTTTAGTAAAGTTTAACTATATTATATTTAAATAAATTTAGAAAATATATTTTTATACTTTTAGTAGGTTAAGAGTAAAGTGTCTGATAAGGGTCCTGCAACGCTTTCGAAAAGCTCATGTACTGTTACGCTCCTTTTTTATCAGCAAGTCATACTCTGATGGGCCCTAAAACCCATGGTACTTAAAATGATTTTTTCTGCAACAGTTCTAGTTAATATATTCAAAGAATCATGTAAAGGACCAAGGTACTGTTGCTTCCCCTTTCTCTGTCCTTTACTTTTAATAAGTTCAAATTTTATAGTACTTTAAGGAGACTGATGTGTATAATAGTCTACAAATGTCTCTTTTAAGCATGTTTCCTGTAGTGACTATGTATTTTGCTCGTCTTCCCTTTTGCTAAGATTTTAATTAATCAAGCAAATAAAGTAAAATAAGCATTTGGGACTTGGAATTATTTCTATTTTTGACTATTCTGTAAAACTTTGCATTTGAGCAGTCATGGCATTTAGTCTATCATTTGATTTTGAGCTTTTTCTGCATTAAAACCCAATAACCTTCCCTCCTTCCTTGTGATCTAGAACTCATATCTTCAGGGGCTCCAGTTACTTATTTACTCTGATAAATTGATGTCAGGGAGGGTGCCTTTTACACAATTATTTCTATAGGAAGAACCGCCTGAGGTACATTTTAAGAGTTTCTGAATTTTTGGAGTGTCATAAAATATTGGGGTATGGTTTTGGCACCACAAAGTGAAATCAAATAATGATTGGGTAAAAATAGGCACCTCCTCTTTTTAAGTGTCCCTGAAGAAAATTTGTGGTTTCTAATTGCTCATTTCAAGAGAACAGTGGATTTTCTGGAGCTACACTGGTGGTTTCAAAGGCTGAAGTTCCTAAGGAGATATTACATGCATTGTGTTCCTGAATGATTTAGACTGCAGTATGAATAGTGTGAACTGATTATTAGATGTTGTACTTTTGAGGTATTCTTAAGTATGGGTTTGGAAAATGGATTGTCATGCTGTTTGTGATATGTTTGGATTTGCAATGTTGGTGGAGGGTTCAATTAGATTGATTACTGTACTGTTGATGTACTATTCATATTTGTGAACTCAGTTTATTTAAATGATTAGTTACTAGATTTGTCTAAATCCAAGATTGAGATATTGTGGTTTTACTTGTCTGAATAATGCAGCATGTAGTGTAAGGCACCACATGCACAGTTAGTGGTGTCCTAAATTAACGAGTTTTCTTTCCAGGATTGGTTTTTTTAATCTGGGTTGGTGTAACGTGCTCCTAGGTGCACAGGAGTAAGTTCATTAACCAAGGCGGATTGCTGCTGGATGGGGGTCTACCTAGTGAAAGGTGAGGTTGCTCCTTTACTAGACAGAGATTTGTTATGTCCTACTTCAACTTGTCGACTTCTTTTTTAGGTTAAGTAAACAAGGGTTTTATTAAGTTTGATTTTTACTTAAAAAGGTTTCACAATTTTCTTGCTTGTTCACATCGAAGTCATGCTAAAATTGATCAGTCAGCCCTGGAGCTGCACTAGGGTTAGCCAGACGTCACCACAAAGCTGCACTCTCATTGGTTGCTGACAAAACTGTGCTAAGATAGGCTGGCCTTTGGCAGAGCTGCACTGGGATTCGTCGTTGTTCATAAACTCATGTGTTTTGATTTTTTAGATAGTTGTAAATAAAAATAATGGGAATGTACTGAAAAAAGCCTATATTTTCTGTTGAGGGTTAAAAAAATACCTGCCAGAAGAACACCTATATAAGAATGATGACAAGCATGGGTTTCTATACTTGTACTTGTATTTCTGAATAGCATGAATATATTGCATGTGATAGTTTTACTGTTTCCTTCAGATGGTACCTAGAACATTAGAAAACTGGATTTCCAACTATGATTCGCAGGAAGCCATTGCCCAAACCTACATAGTTTGAGGCACTAGATACATGGGACCTAATGACTACACAGGAGAGAATAAAATAACAATGCAAGTGAAAGGTTAATTCTGACAGGGCTTAGAAAGTGTGTGGGATCAACAAGAAAAATGCTGGAGGCGGGATATGACAGAAGGGATAAGAGACTATCCTCCTCTAGTTAAAGAAAGCAATAACCAGAAAAATATAGACAGCTAATGGCTCAATGTGTACCACAGAATATCAAAAAGGCACAACCCAAAGGAAAACAAGTGGGCCCTTTTTGGAATGGCTCAACAGACAAGACTAGTTCCTGAGATTCACTCTGACAAAATGTAAGGAACATTTGTTTTTTCTGGACCTTAACATCATAGCAACCAATGGGGCCCTAAAAACTACAACCCATGAAAAACTGACAGCAAAGAACTGTTTGTTACTTTTCAACAGCGCCCACCCCCGCCATTTGAGGGAGAATCTCTTGTTTGGACAGTTCCTCAGACTGAGGAGGAATTGTTCCGAGGTGTCTGACTACAAGCAACAAGGCCAGAACCTTGCATTAAAATTGGAGGCAAGGAAATACCCCCAAAAAATCATCAATCAAGCCATGAAACGAGTACTCAACAGTAACAGAGAGGCTCTCTTGGACACTCCTCCCCAAAAAGGGAAAGAAGAAAGACCAATCTGTATTATGACAGTTAATGTAGCCTCTAACCAAGTGAAAAAAATTATAAACAAGCATTGGTGAAGTTTGAAGAACGGCTGTTTGAACCTTCCAAAACCAATGTTTTCCTACAAACGTGGTTAAAGTATAGAAGACATGCTAGTACACACCCGTCCACGCCTGTCCAAGAGAAAATTGGACATTACCAACCTCCTACCACAGCCCACATGACACTACCTATGTGGGAATTGCAGCATGTGCCATTTGACAAACGCTACCAAAAGGGTCATTTTTAATGACAATACTACATGGGAAATCAAGGATTTCACCAACTGCAACACCCAGCAAGTAGTCTATATGATTACATGCCCATGTAATTTACATTACATTGAAATAGCCACCAGCAAAGTGAAATCTCGCATTGGTGAACATCGTAGTAATTTGAGATGTGGCCGCACCACTACAAAAATGTCTTCCCATTACATCAACAGCGCACACACAGTGGAGGACTACTGATGGGTGATCCGTGAACACCACAAGGAGGTCAAGAGCGAATCCTTTCTACTTGAAAGAGAACAATGCTGGGTCTTTAAATTCTGCACTCACATCTGGTTTAACCTGGCTAACGTGACAACAATACATTCAGCAGGTCACCACTCCCTTTGAAAGAGTTAGTTATGTAAAACACCTTCCACAAGTCCATTACAGGAAGTCGTATCACTCTCACTCCACTACACCTGTCACTTTTTATAAGTCCCCAATAGGGAGTGCTATTATTCCTCCTGCCCTGATACAATAGAGTCATTTGTTGTGATTTCTTCTTCTCTTCTTTCTCCTCTTTTTTCCCCCGTCTTTCTCCATTTTCCAGTGCCCGCGTAATGTCAGGCATTTCAGAGGGACACCCATGACAAGGGGCACCCGCAGCCCCCCTGCGGCGCACCCATGACCGCCATTTTGGATGGTCAGCGGTCTACTGCCTGATGCACCCACCTGCTGGGACGCGTGAACGGCACTGCATGTAAATAACGGATCCCTACAGGGACCGCTGTGTTTTCGGACCCCGGGGAGGTGAGAATTAGGCGAACAGCAGGAGTGTCGCTTTGATGAAGTAAGTGCGTGCAATGCTTCTGACCACACGCAGCGGTGTGGCGCGCTCGTGGAGTCTAATTATGCTGCATATTTTTTCAGTGTGTGACTACAAGCACACACCCCTCCTGGAGGATCTATGAGGCAAAAAGCACTGAAATTAAAAGTAGGTTGTTCGTTTCTTAGAATTCCCTCTCGTGTTGAAGTGTGTTGTTCTGTTTTCCTAAATTTAGTATGTCTTGTATTTGTCTATCAAATGGGGTTCACCAGTGTCACTGTTCCACGAGCAGGGTGATGGTGGTAATAGCTCCACACCCGTAAGTGATACAAGTAGCAACCTTTATCCTTTCATTTTCCACAGGTTTTCCAGAAGGACATAGTTACCATTGGGTATTACTTTACTATTCAAGGAGTGACACTAGGGAGTCCTCCTTGGTCCTGAGGAGGAGTCTAGGGGTAGACTCCGAAACATGTAGACCACTTAGGAGGTAAGGTACATAATATATCCCCGTGATACCCCTTTTTTAAACATACCACCCCTGCGAGGCATATTAAATTAGTAATGCCATCTAGAGGCAGGTATTTTTAACCCACCTAAGACCCCACCACTTCTATCCCTCTTAGTATTCACATTGATGACATTTTAACAGTGCTCCCACGTATTCAGTCGGTCGCAGGACAACTCGTTCTGCAGCAGAATGGGAAGAAACCCAATGACGAAGCATGTCACCAAGGGGTAAACCCTGGTGGGTAAGGCTTTTTCACACAAAAAAACAACTTTTTTCCACCCTGTGGAAGTACCTTTGGGCTGGGCCTTTTTGTAAAATTGTATAGGCTCTAAGGAGGACAGAGACAGCCCTATAAAAATCTCCTTCTCCCTCTTTGTCAGTATGACCATGGAATGTCATCATTCAGCTCAATACATGTGTGTCTAGTTTGAATACCCATCTCCGTTCTCTTAAATAATAGTCTTTGTATATCTGCCCTGTTTTCCTTTGCTTCTAGTATAACAAATTTAAGTTACAGGTCATCAAAGCAAACATAAGGCATATACAGAATAAAGTTGGAAGTTCACGTACACAATCCTTATCACACATAATTCTTTGTAAGCGGTAGGTCCCCTTAACACTGATTTTCTCTACAAAAGCAGATTAGGTTACTCTTGAAGAAGTGATGTTAATCCCTTTTAGGACATATTAGGTGCCAAACATGTTGACCAAGTAAAGGGATCGAGGAATCATAATACTTTTTAAGGATCCGTCAATTATTATTTTTATCCCGTTAATAGAGGCCCAACAAATAAAAGAGATAGAGAGGGGACCTTTAGTTAATTTTAATATCTCCCTCTTCTTAGATCAGTCTACGTAGTTTTTAGGACTCTCATGAAGGGTTATTTGGTCACATACTCTTGAAGAACAAGCGATACAAAGATTCCTGGGATGGCACCTCCATGTGGCGCCCGCTGGGCACTGCAGCACCAGCTGAATGAGGACCACAACCCGATAATGCATGTCACCATTGGTGGGTGAGGGCATGTGCTCCTAAAAAGAAGGAGGTGCTCCTTGATGATCTGTTGGGTCCATATCTCCACTGTCTGCTTTGGAACCCCCTTTTTTTCAACTGAACTGCACACTTTTTTTTATGCATATAAGTTTAGTTGTGCACTGATTTACTTTAATTTTTTGAAATTGCAGTTCTTAATGATTTGTGGACGAAGTATGAGGCAGTGGTTACATGGTTAACAGAAGAAGCAGCTTGTGTTGCTCCTAATAATGCTCCTTCTGAGGAAGTAGCAAATAAATACAGACAGGTAACTGAGCATTTGAAGGAGAGAGTGCCCCAAAAGGTTATAAACTGGGTAAAAATCCCAACGACTTACCAGGAACCAAAGGAGTCAGTGCATGCTTTTCATGAGAGGCTTATGAAGATTTTGAAGAACCACAGTGGGGTCAATGATCCAGAGAAAGCTGGTCAGTGGTTTTGTTTCTACTTTCATGGTTGATTGGAGAACAGAGCTTAGTAATCCCATACAGCAGAATGAATTGTGATGGCAGACAAAAAGTATAGATGGGATGTTGAAGCTGGTGAAATATAGTAGGGATTACTTGTATGCAAAACAGAAAAGATCAAGGAGAAGTGAATGAATGCTCAGACAAAACAGTTTGCGAGAGGATGCAAGATGCACAAATGGAGCAATACAGATACAAGGTGGGAGAGGAATGATGAATAATGATGGGTTGAATGTAGGTATGGAAATTATAAAAAGCATTTCAATTCTGTGGGCTGATAGGGCACTGGAAACATGAAAAAAAGGATTAAAAGCTTATAATTTCTGTGGGATGTTCGAGCATTGGAAACACGAGTGTCACCAGAATCCAAACAGAATCCAACGCGAAGTTTGTCCACTGATACAGAAAAAGATGCCAGTCAGTGGGTGTCAAATTCTGAGTACGGTGTACAGAATCAGAAATAATCTTGAAAGTCAATGCCTTAAGCACCAGTGTTGCAGCAAAATGTGAGAAGTAAAAGCCATATGGTGCGGGATACCGGCAGAATCAATTCATTTTGAATGATGAACCAGCAGGGAGTAATTAGCAAGGATGGTGCCTGAGAGGGGAGGGAGATAACTTACTTGGTGCAATCCTGGAGGTAGACCAAAGTGGCCCATAAGTTGATAGAGAAGTCAACGGCCATCCCGTTTTACAGAACAATCTGTGGAAGTCCCAAACCTATCCCTCTTGGAAGCAGAAGTCCAAGTTGTAGGGATTCGTAATAAACAAATTGTTAATCAGGTTACAACCAATATCCCAGGTAAAATTTGTCAGATGGAAAATGAAAACCAGCTAATTTTATGCAATTAATTCTGTTAGGCAGAGATCTGCTTCGCAAAATGAATTGCATGATTTATTGCACACCTGATGGTGTTGTGACGGAAACAGAAGATGAGTATTCTGCGTCTACAATAAAATGACAAGAGGCTAGAGTTCAGCTGTTCCAAGCTTTAATAGGAGAGTTGCCTCTTGATATAGGAACTACTGTCAAGGATGAGGCATAGAATTTCTCTGGAAAAGAGATTGGATTGATAAAAGTGCTGAACCAGTTAAAATGCAAGTGAGACCAGATACAGTCTTTCCTAGAACAAAACAGTACAGACTTTCAAAAGAAGCACGAGGAGGAATTAAGCCAGTGATTGAAAAGAATGACTTGATAGTCCTTGTGATTCTACTGTGATGGTAAAGAAACATAATGGTAAGTGGGAGAATTGTTCAAGCCTGAGAAAGATAAACAGAATTGTCCTCCACTGCGATTCTGTGGCACTGAATCCAGCAGTTATTTTGTTCCAAACCCCTTCAGATGCAGAATGGTATACAATCGCTGTCTCATATCAAGAGTTCTACTCAAATTCACGGCACAAGGAAAGCCAGTTCCTCTTTGCATTTCAATATAAAGTTCTCGTGTGGTGTAGGATCCCACAAGGGTATATAGAGAGAGTCCTCCAAATTATAGCGAAACCCTGAAGAAAGGTGTAGGAAATTGAGGTTGGCCTGTTACTCAGTCTTAGTGCAATATATAGCTAATTTGTTGCCTTTAAAACAATAGAGGACTGTAAACTTTACGCAATTACCCACTAAATCATTGAGCGGACAGTGGACATGAGGTCTCCCCAATACCAATGTGGAAGTGATTTATCTTGGAAACCATACTGAAAAAGGTGTGAGGAATGCCTCCTGCAATACTGGAAATGAGTCTAACAACCACCCAGAGGGAGGTTTGGATGTTTCTTGGAATTGTTGGCTACTGCTGTCAGTGGATACTACACTTTTCCTTGACTGGGAAGCCTTTAGTAAGGCTGACCCACAGTGACATTCAAGAACCGCTATCATTTGACAAAGAATGTTCTGAAGCATTTAAAGACTTGAGTGAGAGTTTGTATCGTGCACCAGCACTGGGAATGCCAGACTATAATTTTCCTTTATGTTTTGGCATGAGAAAGGTGGATGTGCATCATCAATTCGGGAACAAAAGCATTGTGGGTTAATGAGGCCAGTGTCATTTCTATCAGCCATACTGGATCCAGTAGCTGCAGTCTTCCTGGATGTATGAAATCAGTTGCAGCAGATTTTGTTGACACAACAAGAACTCAACATATTACAAACAGTAGTTTGACTAGTTATGAGCAAGTCATACTTACAAATGAGAACATCTCTTTTATGAGGTGTAATTCTCTGAATCCAGCAACACTGCTTCCTATTTCAGACTGGAAAATAATAGAAATAATTATATTGATGATGAACCAGAGCATGCCTGTGCCGCCGTTACTGAGTTATGTACTAAACCAAGACCAGATATAAAAAAAAACTACTTTGGAACTGGCTCATCAGACATAATCTGTTAATGGTTCTTGTTTAAGAAACCACTGTGGAACATTATGAGCTGCCTATGCAGGGAAGTAAGATTGGGGGGGGTTGGGGGCAGTGGCCAGCTGCCCAAGATGCTGGACGCTTAGTGGTGCCGCTCCCGAGTCTGGACCCTTTTAATCCTTTTTATTCCTGCAATCAACAGTGGCATCCGGCCGTGATGGGGCCACATTAATGTCCCTGCTATGTTTGCCAATTTCTGCGGGTGCAGCAGAGACCTCTAGACAACCAGGAGACGGTCTGAGAACGACAATAGCGGCTCCAGCCGCATGTTCACTGTGCCTAGTGCTGGCCGTGTGGTAGATTTCCTGGCCGCAAGGGTGAAAAAGACATCCGTCAAGGGAGCAGCAATGTGGAGTGGGGTGGGTCCGACCAAGGCAGCAGGTACACCCGCCTCGTGGGGTGAGAGGTGCTGGGTGGGTGTTTGACCAGAGTTCGTGCTGCATGGCCTGTTGATGATGCCCGGACCCATGCGGGTGCAAAGGAGCCGGCGGTCTATCTGAGTGTGCACAGGCCTAGTAGTCTGCTTGTCAGTGCGAGAAGTGTTGTATGCGGGCAGGCAGCGAGCCCTGGCCTACACGGGACAGAAGAGATCTGGATGTGCTCTGACCTCCCAATGCCCAGTGTGCCTGCAACAGATCCTCTGATCCGGAGCGGAGGGCTGTGAAAGTCTGCACTGTGCGAGTGCAGGCCAGGGACTTGCCAGTGTGACAAGACTCACTAGCGCTGCCCTAGAACACACAGAGGCTCCCTGAAACAACCCAGTGCCCCAGCAAAGTATGCAAAAATGTACTGACCATTGTGGTGTACCATTTGGGGCGGACACACCAATTGAGGCTTCCATCCTATTGGCTCTCCAATAGGATATCGCAGAGGTACGGAAGGGGCCTGAAGCTGGCATAATGGGGCAGACCAAGGTCAGGAGTGGCAGATCAGTGTCACATACGCGCTCATGCTCCTCTCTGTCTGAACGCTCTTCAACCCACACACCAGAGACTTGTACTTTCCACTAAGCTAGCATCCCCCTCACCCTCCTGGACAAACTGGATATTATTCTACAGGAAATCAGAGATTCATGCCTCGCTATAGACCAACAGTTGGGAGTCATCATCACAGACCTATGCCTGCTCAAAGATGACCACCGTAAATTAAGGTAGAAAGTTAAAACGAATGAGGCGTTCATTGCATCTCTGATGCCAACCCACACAGAACATACTGCACAACTTGCCAAGTTACATCGACAAGGAGAACTTCTCCAAGAAAGAGCTGAAGATGCAGAAGGAATGGCCAGCAGAAATAATGTTCATATCGTGGGGATGCCTGAGGGTGTCGAGAGTCCACACGTGACACAAAATATAGAAGACTGGATTTGTGCGGCAGTGGCCCCTACATGACTATCAGACTTATTCACGGTTGAGTGGACCCCATTCTGTTCCTACCACACACAAAAACAAAAAAATAAATCGATACCGGGTGCACTGCCAAAGCCCACTGTGGCTAAAATACTAAACTTCAAAGACAGCAACATGCTGTTGAGGGCTGCTTGTGAAAAGGCACCTAAAGGTACGGAAAACATGAGGATCTCACTATTCCCTGATTATAATATAGCTGTACAGTGCAGGCGTTCCTCCTTTCAAGAGGTAAAATTATGTTTGTGATCAGCTGGCCTCACCTATGCCCTCCTGTTCCCAGCTAAACTCAAGATAGTGCACAGACAACGATCCATCTTTTTTTTACTCTCCCGACATATTTTACAAGAATAGAAGGAGCAACACTTCCGGAAGCTTGTGGAGCTGGACCTAAGAGACTTAGCCCTCCAAAGACACAGCGGAAGCCGAGTTACCGACAGCGGGGTGAGACTGCCAGAAGAACCCAGGATGGGTTACCTTCTCCTCAACAAGCCTTGGCATGCCAACTGGAAGCAAATCGACCAGCGTCCACTTTCCGGTACCGACTCGCAAATTGTGAAAGCAACCCGCAAATAGGAAGGGGTGTCCCCTTCCTATTTGCAACTCACATCGCTATGCTAAATTGCTTTGTGACAAAGCAATTCGCAGTTACCACCAGTATCACACTGGTGGTAACCCATTCGCAAAAGGGAAAGGGGCCCCATGGGACCCCCTTCTCCTTTGTGAATGTTGCCAAAAAGGGTTTTTCAGAGCAGGCAGTGGTCCAATGGACCACTGCCTACTCTGAAAAACCAAATGGTTTTGTTATATTTTTTTATTTTGCAACTCATGTTCCTTTAAGGAAAACGGGCTGCAAAATAAAAAATAAAAAAACTGCTTTATTTCAAAAGCACTCACAGACATGGAGGTCTGCTGACTTCAGCAGGCCACCATCCTTTGAGTGCAGGGACTCGCTATGGGGTCGCAAAATGCGACCCACCACATTAATATTAATGAGGTGGGTCTTTGCGACCCCATAGCAACTCGCAGTCGGTGTCTGAGACACCGTACTACATCCGATTTTGCGAATCGGAAAATGCTACATCTGGCCCTTAGTTCTCTACTTGGTCCTGGTGGAATGCCAAACAAAATTCCTGAAAGTAAATACTGGTTTGCTTGGAGAGTGGACTTAGGATCTAAGTAGAATAAAAATGAGTAAAGGATCAGAATTAATAAAAATGACTTCTAAACGCATGAGAAGGAGCAGGTCATTCCTCAGTCTGGCTTGTAAAAAAACTAAATCGAACCCCTTAAGAAATAAGGGTATCCAGCATCTGAACGTAAAGTTTGAACTCCATCCTTTTATTTCTCGAAAAAGGACCCATGTGAAGCATTGGTCGGTAAGGTGGGAAATCATCCCGGTACCAACAATATTTTCACCCAAGGTTCCGACCAGGGCAATTAATCAATTCTCACCATGGCTCAGGGCGCTGCTGAAAGGAGGGGTTTAGCTGATGTCACTGCCTCCCCTCTCTTTAGTAGAGCCAATCAAGCTGAAATGCAGGAATTTACCCTCCCCGACATTGACCCGGATGAGGTGCTCGGCCCTAGAATTGTTCTTCCATCCTTTTCAGCGACACCCGTAGTAGCGCAATCTAATCCTTGCTCTCCAATGTTATAACTTTTTAGTAGTACTCCTTCGGACCACTTCCTCTTGGATATAAGGGCTTCAGAAACCCCGGACATGGTCTGCATGGGGAACCTTTCCAACGGTGCACCGGAACAACACAGTCTTTTCTGAATCCCTTAAGTGCCTTGAAAGAATCCTTTTGTCGATTTTAGAATGCCTCGAAAAATCCATTAAAAATTCTGATCGCACCCAAGATATCCTGGTTTCCATATTGAAGGTTTTATTAGTAAAACAAAATGCGAACCACCCTTTTGACAAGTCGACCAAGATGACTGTAAAGGAAGTATGTCAATTAGTGGGACTAAACCTAAATGGTACCTGTTTGCATTCCTCAGCCGCTGGGGATTTGACGAAAATAGGTGATACGTGCACCCATTCCAATAAAGGAACCCAAGCGGGAAACTCACAACTGGATAAAGCAGTTCCAACGTTAGTGAATCCTGCTCCACAAGAGAGGTGTGGTGTATTCTCTGGATAATCTTTTTTCCAGCATGAGTTCAGCGCATAATTCTCCACCAGTGAACTAAGACGTTCAAAAAAAGGAATTTGCTCTAAACCATTGAGCGGCTCCATTCCCAATTTTCCTTTCTAAAGATCACCCCTCCCTAAAGTCAAATGAACTGAATGAAAGTGAGATGGAAAAGGCCAGTAATCCAATTACGATAAGAGGGAAAAAGATGGGGAAAACGGGAATCGGCGAATCACTAAAAAGAAGGCGAGGAAGGTCAGGTTTGGGGAAAGGGAGCTTCTGGGATCTCAGGATGTGCAGGATCAAGTCTCCATAATGGAGAACTCCCAGAACGGACTTGAGGAGGCGTTCCCTATTTTACAGCAAATGCCAGACATGGGTTCATCGAGAGATCACCCACAGAGAGACGGGATGCCATTTGGCACATTTGACTCAATTGATACAATCTTGCCTGGCACCACCCTCATTAAGAGCTCTGAACACCTGCTCTACACTGGACATTCAGAATGTTGGAGAAAAATCTAGTAGGGGTTATGACCTTATTAGGCATGCAGAGTTAGCGGATAGCCTGGAGTTTCTGACTATATTTGACACTAAAGTTTAAATCGATCCTTTCTACTGTCGTGCTTTTCTAGAAATAGAGGAGCTCAAATTAATTGAGAGTAGCGATATAGTGAGGGTCTTTCTTAACCACAGTATAGGTGGGTGTAAGGCAAAGGTTTCGTTCACTTCTAGAACTGTTTTGAAATTAATTTTGGTCGATTGTGCTCAACTTCAACGCAGAGGTATAGATGTTATCCCAGTCTGGGATAAGTTAACGCACTTTGGTGGGCAGTATTCTACTCATGGTCTAGGCTCTTCAAATAGTAATTTGAAAGAGGAGGGGGGGAGCTCCGGGGGGGGGGGGGGGGGGATGTTCATCATCCTCTAGCAAAATTGTGCAAGTTTCTTTATTCCAGGGTGCAAGGGTGGTGAAGGTTTTGGACGGTCCCCTACATCAGGTCACTAGTCCTAAACATGAAAATTGGAAATGGTTGGCTGGGGCTTTGAATAGGTCTCAGTCAAAGGGCAAGTTGTTACAGTTGAGTTTCTAACACAAACCTGCCATTGGTCTCTTGGAATGCTGCAGGATTAAGGAAATATCTAGGAATATTAAATGTAATTTGTTCACTGAAGATTGATTTGATATGTATTCAAGAGACCTGGTGTTTAAATGATTTTTCATTCCCTGGTTACACAGTATTAAGTAAAAAAGCACTGCCCTCAAAAAAAAGGGCGCGCTAAAGGGGGTATAGCTACGCTCTTAAGCGATAGATATAATTGGGAATTCGTTAGTCTTCCCGTGACTACAATTGTTTTTCAAATAGTGCAAGTCCATGTTCGTGGGAAGAAGGGTAGGAAATTTCCCTTGATTATCGTAAATGCATTTATCCCTCCTGAAAAGGAATTTGACATTATCCTTCAACAGATGCTTAACCAAGTTTTTGCTTTAGGAAATTGTGTTGATTTAATTGTAATGGGGGATTTTAACTGCAAATTTTCAAATTCCACACTCCACATCTATTGGGACCCAGAAAGGGATAAAGCGTTGAACATCCCCACCTATCCTATTTACTCCTAGAATCAGAACAAATAAAAGAGGACTTATCTCATTGAAAGGTCTGAGGTCCTTTGGAGCAATTATACTGAATGGGCGTTTGTTCGGACTCGCCCACAGTCTATACTCATGACTCCCCTTTGAGTAGCTCTATTATAGACTATATCTGCACCTCGTATAATATCACTCAAAGAGTTGAGGCTATGGTAATAATAGATACCACGTATAGTGACCATATGATTCAAAAACTCACTTTAAAAATCCAGCTAGATCCAGTGAATCCTTGGTCTATAAAAGGCGTAAAACCTTGCATTAATGTGAAAAATAGGAGACCGTACTGGTTGACAGCTAATATAACATCGTTGAAGCCACTGTTGTAAAATATTGTGGGTAACATGGAGGTTTTGGGGGAAGGACGCCTTAATATATTTTCCTAAATTAGTGAGACATATTACGTGTAAGCAGCCCGAATATAGTATATCTGGAAATAAGAAAGCTCAGCTACCCATTGTGAATCTGAATAGAGAAATAACAAACTGGTAAGGCGACAGTTGGAGCATGAGTCTATGGAAAGGAGTAGGAAAATATCACTACTCAAGAGAAGATTGCGGGTAAAATTGGCCATCCGAAGGAAAGAAGCGGATCATAGGTGGATTGCACTGTGGGAAGCAGCTGCAATGAGAAACCCTAGTAAATTTTGGGCTATTATCTCCGAGGGGTGTGGAAATCGCAAAAAGCCTTTTGCCCCCCCTGATAGCAGAGGATGACTGGAGGTCATATATTCGGGTCCTTTATGCTGAAAATCGGGTTGTAGACCCTGGGAAAGAAGTGACAGCATTAAATGGGGAGGGGGTAATGGACAATACAGGCGCACCCTCCGTGTCTGTCCTAGAGGGGATAAGAAATTCAATGCACTCATCAGGTGCCATGGGCCCGACGAGGTTCCAATGACACTAATTAAAAGGGAGCCTACGCTTTGGGCAGGACTTCTTCACCCAGGTTTTAGTGCCTGTACTCTCAAGGTAATATCCCAGAATCTTGGACAGGTAGTATACTCCCCTTATACAAAAAGGGAGATAGAACAGTATCTTTAAACTATCGTCAAATTGCATTGTTAGATGCAACTGGCAAGATTTTTGCAAAAAGTAACCTAACGCAATTAACTGAGTGGGTAGAGGAAAATTATATTCTACCAGTGGAACAGGCAGGTTTTAGAAAAGCCCCATAATACTTTTGATAATATCCTAATAATGCAAACAAAAACTGATAAATATGTCCAGACTAGGGGGGGAGTGGTGTATGCTGCGTTTATCGATTACTCCCTAGCATTTGATAGGGTGGACATGAAGATCCTGTGGAGGAAATTCAAGAGATAGGGGTTCCGCCCTGCCTGTTGCGATTGGTGATAGCCCTGCACTCTTTGACTTGGTGTAAAATCCTTATGGGTGGAGAGCAGGGCTGGTCTTCAAAATCTGTAACCAAAAATGGCCTGAAACAGGGCTGTTTATTGGCCCCTCTGTTATTTTCCCTATACATCTATGACCTCCCCAAAATCCTTAGGAGTGTAAATGGTTATGCCCCTGTGGTGGGTGGCCGACCAATCGCCGGCCTATTATACGCGGGTGATATTGTTGATCTTACCCTGAAAGGCTTAAATCAATGTCTGGCCGCTCTAAATTTATACTCTGAGAAGCACTACTTGAGAATGAATACATCCAAGTCTCAGGTTGTATGCTTCAGTGGGAAAAAAAACCTAGAAGAAACATTTGTTTCTCCTGGGTTTTGGGTCAACATAAGTTGAAACGGGTGGATGCATATCGGTTTCAGGGAAAAAATATGTCAGCCACCATAAATGATCAGGATCACATTCGTAATAATATTAGTAAGGCTCTCTCACATGCTCAAGGTTCAGCGGCTTTCTTCTACGCAAATGGTAAACGCCATTTTTCACATCTAATGCCTGCCTATAAGGTTAAGATCCCAGCTACTCTTCTGTACGCGACAGAATGTATAGACATAGATAAATGGGACTTTCTTGACAGAAGGCCAGATCCTAAGACGTCTGGCTTCCTGCAATAACTCAGCTTCGGGAGCAGCTCTAAGGCTAGAATTCAGCATCAAGAATATCTTTGTTCAGGAGCTTGCATGATCAGAAGGGCACATTGCCTCATATATAATGAGGAATTTACATTGAGAAACTCGACTTTTAATGATTTTGTTTATTAATTTGAGAGAAAAATCCATTAAAAAAAAAAAAAGAAATTACACTCATGTTACACAGTTTTTAGAGCTGGATTTGGACCTCACTACTTCAATACCCCTTATAATCCTAAAAAAGGATCTTGAAGGAGGCGACATGGTCCAAAGGCTTTTCGATGGACCTCAAGTTGTGCCGCCCTAAAAGAGGACTCGAGAATCTAATCAAGTCTGTGTCTATGAAAGTGGTTCAACCTTACCTGACTTGGAATCTTCCACACGGTGTGAGGCAATTCTTTATACTGATTAGACTTGATAGAGAACCTCTTAGGGATCTTATTTCCAAATGGGATGGTGCGACTAATCTTTGAGACCTTTGTTTGTCTGTCCAGTTTTAGCCACTCAGAGGAAATTATGGTTAAAACCCCTCTATTTGCGGTTAAATATTAGATCTTAAATGAAAGTTTATGATTTTTAAATTCTTTCAAACCTTTTTGCAGTTATATTGATCTTCTGTGATTAGATTGCCTCTTGGGCCGTGGCATGGAAATTAAATTACATATCGCAGGGAATGTAGGGTTTTTTAATGTTTTTTTTCAGGGGCTCTGAGGGAGGTGGGGCCTCTCGATTGCACATGAAGTTTTTTATGTTGCCCCGTTTTAAAGAAAGATTCTCTGGAAGAAGGAAGATCGGGGCATGTCCCTTAATTTCCCTGAGCAGGGATTTTTTGAATTTAAGAATTTGTGTCTGTAGTAGGAGGTTAAAAATTATTTCATATCAAGATTAAATATTGCCATTTATTGGTAGTTTTTGTAATGTGTGAAGCATGTAGGTATGAATTGATGGTTTGGAGTTTTATTTATTTTAGAAAGTGTATTAATTTATTATGTATTTATATGGTTCTGTATCATTATACATGTGGATCTCTTCGGAGTTCCAAATCATGATGATAATAAAATCGAACTGTGAAATTGATAGATACTGAATGTATCTTTTGCTCCACCCACACGCTGACAGTAATAAGTAAACCAATTACTCTTTGTAAAGCAATCTACTTCCGATATGTCACTGTGTTGTAACATGACAGTTATCCTAAACACAATGAAGTGTGTGTTAAAATAAAAAAATAATAAAAAAAAAAAAAGGTGCCTATGCAGTGTATCCCATTTCTGAGACCCTGGAAGCATCTGTTCTGCCTATTGTAACCTTAGCATAGGTGGCAGAATTAGTAGCATTGATGAGAGCTTGCTACTTGCTAGACAGCAACTATGGATTTTGGAGTGGTTAATGACTGGTCAACTGTGGTCGCAAAGGGGTTTTATGACATCTTCTGAAGCTCTTATAAAGAATAGTGCTTACATAATGGATGTAGTAAAAGTAATACAACAGCCAAAAGAAACTGCAGTAGTCTAGTGTGTTTCCCATGAGGCTTGAAAAGATTTAGTTACAACTGCCAAAAAGTATGCAGATCAAATGGCAACGTTTTGCACCACAGGATAAGACAGTGGTGAAACAAAATGAAAATGATGAATCAAGAATAACCAATGTATCAAATGAGGAAAATGTAAACTGTATTGAACTATTAAATAAACAGACTTCTTTAGGTGAATTGAATGATCTTCGTGATGATGCCCCAAATTATGCAAAGAAATGGGAGAAACTGGTCTATATGAAAAATTTACAGTTTTTTTTATATTAATGCTGAAAGTAAGTACAATCCCCCTACTACAATGTTGTACCCAAGAGGTAAACACGTACATGGACAGACATATGCAGGTAGGGTTAGCATGTGTTTAGAAAATATTGGAAAAATACAGGATTCAGAAATATAGCTGAGGATATATATTGGAGGTGTCTGGTATGTCAACAAAATAATCAGGGTAAGATGATATTAACTGTGATCAATTATTTTGTCAAATCAGACACATACAATGGTTTAAAATACATCTTGGTCACTGTCTACTTGTTTTCTAAATGGGTAGAAACCTAACCCACCTGGGAATCAGAGAGCCTTACAGTTGTTAAACTTTGAGGGAATTGATACCCAGATTTGGTATTTCAACTTTGAGTCCGCCTGTGGTACTCAAAAAAGGGAAGTTTTGCAAACAATCTGCATAATATTTTAGATAAATCAAATGTTCAACTGTAGGTATTGCCTTCAATCTTCAGTTGTGGTGGTGAAGTGGAGAGTTAATGGAACTCTCAAGAACAAATTGGGTAGAATGTGTCGCTCAACTGGTGTAAAATGGCCGTTCATCTCATTTTATAACCATAAGAAGTATGTAAAACTGGTTTATCGTCCTAGGAGGTGATCATGGGAAGAGCAATGAGATTTTCCTACATTCCTTAAGCTGCATTAGTTTCCGTAACTGATGACACTGTGAGATTACATCAAAGGTCTGGCTCATATGGTGAAATTCGTCTCTGGTTAGGTGACTCTGGCAACGGAAGCAACAAAGGACATCACCTGTCACAGTCTGAATCCTGGAGACTGGATAGTGGTCTTGACACACATCAGGAAAAACTGTGGCAAGGTAGTGTGGACCCTATCGAATGACACTGACTACCAACACTGCAGTTAAGTGTGCTGGAGTGCTGCAGTGGATCCATGCAGCAGCCACAAAAAGGGTGAAAGTAGCAGATGAAGTGGTAAAAGCAGCTACTCAACCAGCCATAGATCTACATGGTCAAGCAGAAAGTGAAGTTCAAAACCAAGCTCAAGTGTGCAGTGTGGCTCAAGAGGGGGAGTGAACATTTTGAAACTGGTGAAGCAAGCTATGAATATGAACTTTTGAAATTTCTGATCAGGGAACGTGCTGATGAAGAACCTGAAAAGTCTAAAGTTCAGTTTCAAAGCAAGGGTCAGAGTGAAGGGATATTACAGTGGAAGAGTCAAAAGCATGAGTGGTAACAATAAAAAGTATGTGTGCACTTCAGGAAGGGTCCAACACTCCTTCTAAATGCCCGTATATTGTGTTTAAGCAGAATGTGGGTTACCAAAGATGTGTGAACCCCTAATATTCCGTCTGTTTCACAATGGCGTATTGCGATTTTAATTGTTTGGAGGTAATGTAAATCATGTATATCCGGATAGGATAGGTTTAGGAACTGTACCACTGTGTTTCTTCCAGTCTAATTTATAATGATGCAGATTTGTTTTACTTGTCCACGTGTATTATGTTGATCGTGGTGTTTTGAGACCTTATTTGTATGGAGCTTATGTTACAATCATGTAGATCTGTACAGGACTCAGTCTGTGTTTAATCTTAGCTGGGGACTGTAACGTTGTATGTTTCCTGGAGTGATTTCTATTGATGCAGGTCTGTTTTCCAAATCATTCAACCAAGCTAATTGAGCGAATTAATAACTCATCTTAAGAAAATTGACAAAGGTACTATACCATCTCATATTACCTTTCAACACGGGTGAACTGTTGCATGGGAATTGCTAATGCTCCGCTTTCTGATTCGGATTCCTTCTCATATTTTTCATCTTTTTAGTCTTTCTTGCATGGCAGACTCATTGGCTAGCACCTGTTTTCTTCTTCTCGTATCACAAATCTCTTAAGTGCGGATGGTGCTATAAGTGTTGGACATTTTTATAAACGGTTTGTTAGAGTCATTTGACTTCTTTCCCTTCATCTATTTCTTCATCTATTTCTTCTTTTTTCTTTAACCCTCTTGCACGTGGGTGAAACTCACACTCTTCTATATTTAGTTTCGGAAGGATGGATGCCTTTACTTGTTCTTGTATCTTTCAGCCTTGAGAAAGCCCCAAGTTTACGTACCACTAGGAGGCGAAACATGTGTTGGCTGCATGCTTGTACGTCATAGTGAGACTGTGTGTTCTACTGATGCACCTTATATTAAACAGCATTTGATTTACAATATTTGACTGGATTTGACCTTTTTTTTTAAAGAGTACCCTAGTGTGAAGATATGGACTAATGAGTTGACTTCTGGGTTTATCAATACTTTGTTCTTAACAAGAAAAAGTAGTCTCTTATTGTAACAATGAGAAACTGCAGTTGAACATTCGAATTACTGGAACCCCCAGAGGAAGAAAACAGTTTCCAGTAAATCATAGTGACAAGGCTGATCAAAGTTGAAGCACAAGTTCGAGCAGCTCAATTCTAAGTTCTACTGAGAAAGACGAAACTCAAATGAAGACTGTTGGTGACCAAAAAAAAGCTGAAGAAGATATTCCATGGAAAACAGCTTGCATGAGAAAGCACTGTGAACTAGCACAGTTCGAGCAGCTCAATTCTAAGTTCTACTGAGAATACAGAAACTCTGATGAAGGCTGTTGGTGAACAAAGAAAAGCTGAATGAGACATTCCACGGAAAAGAGCTTGCAAGAGAAAGCACTGAACTAGGAATGCCCGAGAGAGAATCGGAATCTAAAAGCAGTGGGCGTGAATCACCTGTTGCTAAAAGAACAATGAGGAAAAGAGTTCCAAATAAAAAATATTCTTCACCTGAATGGTTATATCTAGCCACAGTGAGGGAAGGAGAAGAATAAGAGCAAAAAAGTTACTATTTAATAAGTCTATGTCAGTACAAGTTCAAGAGTGAATCTGGGGCAGCATTCACCCATTCTTTATTTCTTCACCAGAGCCCATAGTGGGGACCCTGAGCCCCTTTCATCTTCTCTAGGGGGCAATGAGGCACAGCCCACGATGTCTTGGTGGAAAGGGTCTGGAGATGGGTTCCCAGGCCCCCGCTATAAAACCTAGCCCGGGAGTTGGGATCTCTAGGGCTCTGTAGTGCTGGTGATGGGGCCCCACACAAGCCATTCCCAGGGTTAAAAATTGAGGCTAGTTCTTGTGTCAACCTCCGGGCCCTGGCTCATTGAGTACAATATCTCAGGGTCCATTGCGCTTTTTTTGCTTCAGCTTGGGCTCATTTTGCTGCTGGTGATGAGACAAGACAGTAAACCACACCGACTTCCTTTTGAGTGTCCACCAATTTTATAAGGCCCACCCTAGGTCAATAGCTAACTCTGCAGAGCCTACTCTGCACCAGGCTACTTGTGTGCAGTTATCGTACTATGCATGACGGTAGTCTCAGACACTCAGTCCTCACACATGTGCATGAGTGTGTTCATGTGTAACTAGCCACATGTTCCTTACCTTTGCTGTGACCTTACCTTAAAAGGTGGACACTGGCAGTAACACTCAGTCCATTTAATGTGAGTTCACCGTGGGTGAGTCACCAATTATGAGGCTCATCCACAGTAAAAAAAAAAAAGGCCAAAAAAGTGATAAAAAACAAAACAAAATCAGAACGGATTACATGGGCGAAACCATTTTGTTACAAAAGTTCTTGGCCCAAACTCACAGGGTGACTAGGGTTTTAATAGTTGCTATTTCTCAAGCACTGGTCACAGTCACTGGCCAACAAGGAGTGACAACCAACCAGAGCATCAACACGTCCAAAGTCAAATGGACAGCCCAAGCAGGAGGAGTCTTGTGGGGCAAAAGAAGAGCATATCAACAGCTAGTCCATGCTAGTGACCAGTAAATAGTGCAAGAGAAGCCCAGGAAGATCTCACATTGTTCAAATTTTGTTCTGGACTATTTACCAACATGCAACCTGGAGGCTGTTTGTCACTGGGCATAAAGAAAAGTTCTGATGTCACAGGAGGTCACACAGCTTATAAGTCCGGGGAACAGTATTAATTGGCATGAAAAGGCCCTTTGAAATGCACATCCCAGATAATTAAAAAAAAAAAAAAAAAAACCTTGCTAGAGAATATGGGATTCAGCAGTTGAGACATGGTCACACCCATTGGAAGAAATCAGAGCGCAGGATGCCACCTGCTTTCCTTTTGTTCTATTGTGGGTCGTGGAGGTCATCAACAATGGTGACAGATACGATTTAGATGAGCAGACTGTTGATGGGGGATGTCAAAAAAAATAAGCGATGAGCATCAATGATTCGGTTTAGTTCACTGAGTTAACACTTCTTTCAAACAAACAGCTGAATTTAACATTTCCAAGAGAATAGGAAATATTCAAGCCACCCATCAAGAGGAGGATTTGTGTTCAGTCTGACAAAAAATAGTCATTGCCTGTGCAGGAACAGGTTATAGGTGAATCCTCATTTTGATGCTGTGCTTCTGAGCACCCGAAGACCTAGGCCTGACTATGATGTATGCCCAAGGAAACAGCGCGCGTAAGATTAAGTACGGCATGACACACACAGAAGGATCACTCTAGCCAGCATCATCCGTTCTCACAACATCAGCGTCCTATCCTATGCTGAAGACATGCAACTCATTCTCCCTCATGGACAAGAAGCCCAGCACCCAGATCAAGTTCAATGCCTGCATGACTGAAATTGACCACTGGGTGAAAATCAACACTGACTGAACACAGAGAAGCTGAACATCAACAAGGGCAAGGCTGAATTCATGATTTGGACTCAGCTGTGGAACTCCACTTGGTGACCAATAGAGCTAGGACTGAAACCAACCACCCATGGTAAGAACCTTGGGATCGGCACCAAACCCCACAAGACCACCCAAGTCAATGCCATCACTGCCTAATGCTTCTATATCCTGAAGATGTGGAGGAGATTTTTCAAATGGTTCCCAATCAGCAGCCAGAAAACTGTGATAGGAGCCCTCATCACAAACATACTGTAACTCCCTTCTATGCCATGATCAACTAAAAACTCACTGAAAAGCTGCAGGGCATTCAGAACTTGGAGGGTCCCCTTCAACATCCCACATCACATTCAAACACCACCTGGAGGAGCTCCAATGGCTACTCATGCACAAACAAGCACAATTCAAGGCATTACATAACATTGGCCCAGTATACCTAATCAATCACATCTGCTTTCACAAACATATCTGACATCTCCACTTCTCTGGAATCCTATTTGCACACATCCCAAGCATACAGAAAACCAGATCCAGCAGTCAAACCTTCTTGCAAATGGCTCCTTATGCATGGAACAACCTGCTGCTACACATAAGGGACTTCCCACCTTTCAAATTTTGCAAAAAGCTGAAGACCTGGCTTTTCAAGCAGTCCCGCAGGCCTTCGGTTTGGCTACACTCACACCTGCTCATCACCAGGATACACTCCAGAGAGACAGTGACCTCCACAAGTCTGCAAAACATAACATGGGGGATCATGGTGTTGATGACACTGAATCAGACCAACAGGCGGAAGGAATGCAAAGAAAGGCCGTGGACAGCCCAAGAGGGTAGCGAAGCATCAAAATGCAAAGTGGTGGTGTGGGTGTGAGGTACACTAGAACATAGCATGCACTAACCAGCCGTCAAACAGAAAGTCAACTACTTTGAACCTGGCTAAAGAAACAACAATACCCTCAACTCTTCCAGGCCTGTAATAGTCTTGAAGCACTCCTGTTTAAAGTGACCTTACATTATACTCAGGCAAAGTCCCTTTAACTGCTGAATATGTTTTTCAACTTAAATCTGCACCTGTATTAAACGTCAAGGATCAAGGCAAAGCTAAAGGTATGCGGGTCAGGGAGGTGTAAACAAAGTAGGTCTTAAAGGGCCAACAGGTTTCAAGGCATCTAACGAAGCCCTGCACAGAAGAGTGAAGTATTTAGTGACCAGATTATACAAGTAGAGGCAAAACTGCAGGGCCTCAAGAAAGCTATAAGTGGGACAAGGGGAAAGCTGAAACAAGAAATTCCGATTTCTAAATTTTCAGCACTATGACATCTACTCAATCTACCACCTTGAGAGAAAGACCGATTGTAGAAAACGAATGCACAGCATTTTGGGAGTTACGTCTGCAGCCTGTGAACCCAGAAGAAAAAAAAATAAAACTGATATCTGAAGGATGCTATCTGTGACCAAAAATAGGGAAGGTTGGCAAACAAATTAAAATTGTCTACCGGTGTTCAATCCCACAGAAAAACAGCTAGCAAAAGGAATAAAGTGAGCTACAATACTCTGAGTAATTCTCTGAGATGTTATTTATACAGTTCAAAACAGTAAAGCAGTAATACCTTCGTACAAAGTGGCTAGCGTGTAGTAAGCACAAATTTTTATGCAAATTAATTAACCTTCATTTTAATAATATTGTTTCCAGATCTCAGT
Organism: Pleurodeles waltl; assembly: GCF_031143425.1. Classification (NCBI taxonomy): domain Eukaryota; kingdom Metazoa; phylum Chordata; class Amphibia; order Caudata; family Salamandridae; genus Pleurodeles; species Pleurodeles waltl. The sequence goes on from NC_090446.1 coordinate 395,163,995, forward strand.
CCAGACTATTAATAGGACATATCAAATTCGAAATATAAGATAAAAAATACAATTTTAAAACAAGAACAAAATTACTAGTCTCACATCGATGGTTTAATTCTGTGTGTATAGCTGCTCAAAAAAGCACTAAAATCAATTCCCTTTTCCCGCGATTTAGTTAAAAAGGCAAGGGGTCAGTACAAGGCAATGCTGGAAGATAGGAAACAGGAAATCAGAACCAAGGACTGGGAAGAACTACTGGCAGCCACCGAATTGAAGGATACATCTAAATTCTGTACGGTGGTAAATTACCCACACTTTTCTGATCAAGACATTAAAGCTGATTGCGTGATCTCAGAGGATGTCTGGGTAAAACATTTTGCAAGGGTATTCTAGCCTGGAAATGAACAACAACACGAAGGGGACGGAATCATTAACCAGAAATCTGTAGAAATCAATCCAAACGTACTAGATATTCCTACTGACCTTCATTAGGTCATTATCGCAATAAACTGTTCCAGGCCAGGAAAGGCACCCGGTCTAGATGGGGTCCCAGTAGACCTTTTTAAATCCGTGGCAAAGCTTTGGGGTCCTCTGGTCACAAACATCCTAAGGAGCTTAGTAAAGAGTAATATTCCTCCTTCATGGACATTGGTCATAATCATCCCCATATTTAAAAAGGGTAATTTAGACAAGATCCAACTTGCTATAGGCCAATCTACCTAAAAGATTCCACTGCCAAGATATTATGAAGTGAGATCCTGCCACGCTTGGAGGAATGGGTGACGGAGGCAAAGATTTCCCCAATTCAATATGGCTTCAGGCCAGGTGAGGCACAGTAGGTCAAGCCTTACATCTGCATCTCATTCTTAGCAAATACGTAACTGCAAAAAAAAAAAAAAAGCCACTCACATGGCATTTATTGACCTCCTGAGTTCTTTCGACCTTGTAAATAGAGGAAAGGTTTGGCAAATCATGGGTAACTTTGGGTACCGATTTGAATCTGTTGGAGCTAATAAGGCATCTACATACAGACCTGATGGTCTCAGTACAGTACGGCTTACAAGGTCAGAGAACACCCCCCTCCATTCCATCAAAGCGAGGACGACAACAGGGCTGTATCTTAGCCCCATTTTTATTTCTGATATGTATTAATAGGCTATAGTACTTCCTATTAAAGAACAAGAAGGATTTTCCAAGGATGGGGCAGAGACAGCTCCCAGTCCTACTGTACACAGACAATGCTGTTTTAATTGCACACACACTGCCAATGGCCTTCAAGGTCTGTTGGACCTTTTCTCATCCTTTATGCAGGATCTTGACCTGAAAGTAAATTTTTCAAAGTTGTCTACAATGACATGTGGCCCCCGAAATACAAGGTCCAAATCATTTACCATGGGAGGACATCATTAATAAGGTGAAAGCCTTGTTATCTAGGAATGCATTTAAGCTCCTCTATGTTATGGAATTCTCCCGTCCAGGACAAGATTCAGCAATTGGGAAGAAACATAGAAGCAATATTTTGCTTCGCCTGCAAATTAGGTTATGGACCAACATCTCAGATGGTGACGCTCTATAATTCCAAATGTGTATCAGCATCTATATATGGGGCGGGTCTGTGGTGTTATGGTAAAGGAGATCCGCTACAACGTATCGAGAACAAATCTGTACACAGATTATTGTTGGTACCCAAGAACGTAGCAAATATTATTTACCACGAGGAATTGGGTTTGCAGCACCTAGAGGATTTGATTGCTGGTGCTCCCCTCTTACTGTGGGGGTTAGATGTTGGAGAAACCCTGAGACCAGTTTGGTACAAGATTGTATGATTGACTGTCTACAATTGGTCAAAACAAACAGAATTCATTGGCTTTCATATTTGCAAACATCTTTCCAAAATCTGGGGCTTGAAAATATGTTTATAGACCCAGAGTCTTTGCCTACAAAGGCAAAGAAGGAGTTGGTGAAACAGTTTCATAGAGTATATTCTGCACCTCAGACTTCACTGAGCTTTGAAACTGAAATCCTTTGAACCCTATGTCCAGATTTCAACCATGGACACTATGGAACCTTATTTAATCTGGTTCCACAGCCCACTAGTATGCTCTCTCCTAACCCAATTTAGATTAAATGTAATACACTTTAGAGTGGCCTTTCCTAAGCAATGTATCTGGCAAAAAGATCTCCCCACCTGTTCTTGTGATGCCAGCTCTAAGCAGAGCTCATGTCACTTTTTCCTATTTTGCACACTTTATACTGCCTCTAGACATGTTTTCATATTGCCTTTATTCCGCTAACTAAAAGTCATACACTACAAGGATGCTATGAGTTATGTTCAAACACTTTCAGCAATTAAAATTTGTCATTCTGTTGAAACTTAATTAGATCTGCCATTGCTATCAGGAAATGATATGAATCTGTTGACGTAGTTGTATAATTCGACTTGGATATAGACTCCGATATTAAAATGTCTTGTAATTATAATTCTGTATTTGTGATGCCAGGTCCTACTAAAGCACTTGTCACTTACTCTCATTTTGCCACCTTATACTGCTCTTAGACAGGTTATACATTGCTCTTACTACACAGATCAAAAGCTACACACCATAAGGACGTTATGAACTTTGCACAAAAACTACCAATGCTTCTAATTTGTCATTCTGTTTTAAACTTTATATCGGGAATTGACATGAATTTGTTGACATAGTTTTATAATTTGACGTGGACACAGGTCATGTTCTTAAAACGTTGTGTAACTGCTATTCCTAAATTTTTTACAATATTTTAACATTTTAATTTGTATTTAATGGATGTTTGATTTTATAGCAACTTGCTGAATAAATAATTTTGACCGACTGACTACTTGTGACAGGCGTACAATCCACTGTAAGACTCAGACAAACACATATTGAAAACATAAATAAGTTATGTGGCCACAACCATATAGCTTGGCGAAATAAGAGCTAGGCACTGCCCAGTCTAATTGCTGTCCCCAGACTATTTTTTAAATAGCATGCCAAAGTAGCTCCAGACAGAACTGGTTGGTATGGGTCAACACACCTGCAGTGGTGTTTTGAGAGACTCATGTTATGCTTCATCTAGAGTGCATAAATATGGCGTGTATGTGTGTGTTGCTGCCATGAATTGGGTGCCCATGAACAACCTGTTTCCATCACCTAAACCACACCCATCTGATCAAAAGAATCAAGCTTGAATTTATGGACATAGATGTCTCTTCTGAAGCCATAAGCACACGGAAGGGCGCAAGTTAGGTTTTGTATAGCATATGATATTTAAGAAATTTCAGTGGTTTGAAGACTTTGCATAGCAACCATAGTGCCTTAAGCTGCAATTTTCTTTAAGGGATATTCAGCATTTTTATATACTAACTTTAATGTGGTATAAGCACCGAAACATATTAGTCTGGATATGGAAAAGCAAACAAATCACTCACAGAAGCAGTTCCTTGTTGGGCAGCAGCAACTGCAAATCTTGAAACATGGTTTATTATGGGGGAGAAATTAGTTGGTCCATAAAGGCGCACCTGCGGCAAGGCTTGCCTATAAGCATCCACAATTCCTTGAACACCTGTTAAACAACAGTTTGTTGATTATTTCAGAGTGGGAAATTACATTTATAGGGTATCTCATCACTCAAGAGATTACCTAATGCATGCAAGACGAGATGGACATCAAACAAACAAGAAACAAACACTTGCTGTACAAAAGTGCGATCTAAATTACAAATTTACTACTGACAATTTATTCTTTGATTGATTCACGCAAGAATTACATCTTTTTCATGATGAAACTACGAGAGGATAACTAAAATGCACTTGAAAAAACAGAAAAGCACAAATCAGATTAAAAACTAAATTCCCAGTTGAAATATGCTGCATTATCTGCAGATGGAAATGTTGCTGTCAAACTCAGAATCATTCAAATCAAGCAGATATTCTTTTTATGGCAATCAGTTACGCCAACAACTGGAAATGGAAACAATATGAGAGTAAATTAGATTTCCACTCAATATTATCAGAACACAGTGTTTGTTGTGATTAGTACAATCTCGGTACCCTAATATTGGTTTAGTATTTGTGCTATACATGCTCAACCGTGATTTGAAGGAAAACCAAATGGACAAATAACAATGAAATATGAGTATTTTTTTTTCCCAGACGCAGATGACGTCCCTAGTACCTACAAGCTGCACCAGGGAAAATGAACACCTTTTCATGTTTGAATAAAGAAAACCTTATAACTGTCTTTGCAAAGTTACATTTTAAGAGTCACAGTGCATGGGGGCTGTTGCTTTGCAAATTATGTCAACCTGTAAATTCACCTGCATTCTATATACTTTGATTAGGATGTGACCTTGGTGTCTTAGATTTCACCTAAGGACAGTGTTTAGCTGTCTTGTTGAAGAACTAATATGCACAATAAAACAGTAACACTGGGCTTTGGGCGAGCCAACCGCTTACAACTGGATTGTTTTCTAGGTAATTTAATCTGCTTGCTTCTTATTTGATGACTTTCCTTCCTCTTCTTGTGTTTGTCCCTTCCTTGGAACAAAACCTGTTTACAATACCCTCGATTGGATGACTGATAACCTTCTATTGCTTACATTGAAGGAGCTACTTTTTTAGCTCTGCCATCAATGGGAGTGTGTCTTTTCTTTCTCTCGTGTTGCTGTTTACCCTTTTTGAATCCCCCTGCCCAAGCCGTCTGTGTAGCTCTCTCCACCTAGATCACCTGTTGCTTTAACCATGCCACATTGCCTTTTTTATTTTTTAAACCCACCTGCCAAGCTCCTCGGCTGCTCTCCTGCTCCTCTTTGCTCTCCTGTACCATGCTGATTGCTCCGCCTACCTCATCTTCCAACTGTGTCCCCTTGATCCCGCTCGGTTGAACTATTTAATCCTATTAACCGTCCCAAGTCCTTTACCGCTCCACTATTGCTCCTCAAGCCCCTCCTCTGCTCCCCTTGTAAATCTTATAACATTTTTTATCATTTATTATTTTTTGTGATTTACTAATAAAGTGCCTTAGAGCACATCCATCACTGCCCTGGGCCTTCATTATTTTCATCTTTCCTTTTTGTTTGGCAACCGCAATAAAACATTTTGTCCTTTGCCAATGCTGAACAGCATCAACAAAAACATTGGTAAAGCTAATGCTCCTTTTCTCTGATGCCATGAGTAGATGAAAATCCTATTGTGTGTAAGTAATCTGAAGGTGGGAGGGTCATAATTTCGAAGTTCGCATAGATACACATGCTACAGCAGCAGCCCCACACAGGTTGAGTAGATGCAAACATGATTATCAAATTGTCACCAGGTAACAGAGCTTTACACTTGTGTCACACATTACATGATGCCAGGAAATGATATCATCTAAAGATAGGTTGGAGATGAGTGGCCTGTGGGGTTCAGTTGAGAGAGAACCAGTCATTCTGTTAACACCTAATGTAACTGTTCACTTTTTAGGTCTGGCTTGACACCACATCTTTAAAAAAAAGACCTTATGTGACCGACAGAAACAGCTTTAAAAAGCACTACTGAGAGGGGCATTTTAGCTTCATCCAAATGTGGGATTCCCTGGAGTAAAGATTTTGATAGGCATAAGTTGTGTGCTTCGACTGAAAAGAGTGCTTGGAGTGCACATTCTGACTTGTGGTAACGCGTAGGATACATAAGGGAGGACTGAAATGGTTACCAGCCAATGCCCAAGGCCTGATCTGTTTAATGTGAACAGTTACAACAAAGGCAGTAGGCAAGACATATTTATTGAGAAAAATACATATTAAAGATGATCTGTCATTACACTGTATTAATGACTGCAGATAGGTATTTTGCTACATGGAATCTCACAGATCCTACAGTAGGAAAGAGTTTTTGTGTGTTACCCTCCTTCAAACCCTGACCAATCTTTGCGGTAGGTAGATTTGTACTTTCACAATCCTTGTTTTGCCGTTTAAGAAAGGGTTGTATATTGTTTTGAAAATTGTAATTTTGTTAATTTTCCAATTTGATGACTGTATACCAGTAGTTGCCTTGTGGAAACGCTTATGAGGAATACAGTAGGACTGAGTTGGTTATGGCAACAAAGAAGTGATTAAAGCTATAGATCTGAGTGGTTCACTGGAGAAAGTTATTTCAATGGCCATGGTTTTATAATGAGAAGAAAAATAGTGACAGAGTAGGTCTAGCTTCCTTCTTATGAAAAACTCATGTTAAAGGCAATAGGTCTTTAGGGCTGAGTTGACATCCAACTGTGTTAAAATTCATAGACTAGACTCGTGTTATATGCATTCTCACAAATTATCATTCTAGGCAAATGTTTTGGTACTGCCTTACACCCTTCCTGGTTTCACTTTGAAAGTCGTCATTAACCCTCTTAGGAGGGGCTAAATACTGTTTTGCCATTTATAGTTTTGTTTATATTTATAATTTTCTGAATGTAAGCCTGAAGGTTGACTTGAGGGAAAACTTATACAGAATATAGTAGTCCTGAGTTGATTATGTTGACAAGCCAGTGATAAGGGCAATAGGCCTGATTGGTTCACTGGAAAGATTTATGTCATAGGTCTGATCTGTTTATAATCAGAAGTTGCAACAAAAGCAGGAAGCCTGATGCATTTATTGTCAAAAGAGTTTGTTGAAGCTGAAACGCCTTTATGAGCAGATTGTCCTTACTGTGTGCTAAACTGTAGCTAGATATTTTGGTCCGACAAACACTGAGTTGATGATATACAATTTGATAATCACCATCAGCCCTTTTCATAGGGAATGGATATTATTTTCCAAGGTGTAATTTTGTAAATATTTTAAGTGTTATTACTGTATACATGATGGTTGCCAACTTATGTTTAATACAGGAAGGCTCATTTTGTTACGGTGGCAAGGCAATGATGAATGAAAAAAGCTTTATAGTTTCATATAGAAATGTTTCGCCAGGAGCCCTAGGTCCGTTCTGTGTGCTAAGTATTTGAATAGTCATAAAGCCAATAGGCCTTTAAAAGTGTATGGTTATTTTGCTGTTTTGAAGAACGTAGCCTTGTCTTTTGTTTAAAGGAATCTAATAGATTTACTTAGTAAGCAAGGGTTTTGGTGTTAGTTATCCCCCCTCAAATAAACCTTGTGATAGAAGATCTGCACTGATAATCCTTGCTAAATCTTCTTAAGAAGGGATGTATAGTTTGCCACCCGCAAATGTATACGTATGTGTCATTTTGCGGTGTACTGCTTGTGAGAAAGCTTCTGCTCTATATAGTAGGCCTGAGTTGGTTAAGGAGATGAGATAATGGTAAGGACTATAGGCCTGATTGGTTCATTAGTAAAAACAATATATATCTGACGCCACAGGTATGACCTGTTTATTAGGAAAAAATACAAAAAAGGGAGTAGGCCTTATGTTTATTGCGAGAATTACAAGAAAATGCCAACAGGTATTTAACATTGGATTGCTATTACAATGTGTTAAACCTGTAGACCGGTATTATGTGCATGGAATCTCACAAATTAGTGTGCAAGAAAAAAGGCAAACCCGGGCACTCCAAAAAATATAATATAATGAAAAGTCCAAGATGAGTAGAGTTGCAAAAGATATTTTAATCCTTGATAATAGGAAAGAAGACACAGTATTCCAAGGTAATCGTGTCCTTAAGTGAGACAAAACATATGAGGAATCAGAAAACAGCTAACACGTGTTTCGTCCTCACAGACTTTTTCAAGGCTCATAGATTAGGGTTAAGAGAAAAGTCAGTTCAAAACGTACTTCTGTTGATTCTCAGAAGTAATGCTATATACATAATATATGACTAGTCCCGCCGAAAGTAAGTCTGACACTCATGTAAAAAGGATATGTAGCTTTCCGAATTCAAGGAAATGTAACATGAAGTGTATCCGTGGTCCAAGATAGCGCTACCATGAGGGTCGAGATGGACCCAGCCTTTAACTCTCTAGGCTCCAAGAGTCAGGGAAACCGAGACGGTGCAAGTGGTCGAACGCAGTGCATGATAACGCTGGTGTATGTAATCCCCAAATTAGTGTATTGTGCAAGGGTTGTGGTGGTATTACTTCCTTTAGCAAGCCCTGTAGACTGAAGATTTGCACTGCGATAATCCTCACTATATCTTCTTGAAAAGCCTGGTACGTGTAGTTGTCAGGCACTTGTAATACAAAAAAACTGCAAATACATATATTGTCGCGTGGGCTCTCATTATCCTAAATGAGACTACTGGATTTCTGGGTAGCAGGATCGTTCACAGTGTGGGGGACTAAGTCTGACCCACTTGGAAGGACCTCTGTCACCCTAAATCCGGGTTTGCTCCTGCTAACTAGCAGTGCCTCATTTCTCCCAGAGGGAAGAGATGATTGGGCAGCCGAGCGCATGACATCTTTGGAACTTTTCAGGGAAGTCGTGGTCACTCAGATCCAAACCAACTCTCTCATTTACAGTATGATCTCATATACAAATGACAAAGGCAGTATAAGTTTTATATAATGTTTTAATGAAACGACTGCATTTTAGATAATAAGGCGTGAGCCACAATAACCAGAACCATACAACACAGTAGGATTGAAATAGTCACCAGGAGAGTAAAACATAAGAACAACGCTATCATGGTGTTTAATAGTTTCTACTCTCCCTCTGCTAGTTCTATTTCGAGCACAGCATGTTAAGCGTCTAACTTGCCTTTCTGAATCCCTAGGGAGACATCAGCCCTCATACCTGAGCAAAGGCCTGCGATCTTGGTTCAGCATCTGCAATAAGGCAGTCAGCATCTCGTTGTGGTTCCCTGGTCGGAATCTCCCTCTTGCGTGTATTGGGACAAGGAAGTGTTTTTATAACTAACATGTCAGCGTGACCACAAAATGTCCCTATGCAGGAATGCCAGAGACTAAACTCCTACCACGTCTATCGGCAATGTACCAGACTGTATCCTTGACTGAAGCACAGAGTGAACAAGAATGTGTTATGGAGAACTCCAATGCTGAAGTAGGCTAAACAGTGTGATATGAAATATAAAACAAGACCGTAGAACTGGCTATTTGAAAAATAACAGTACAAAGCCGAATAAAAAGCATTTAGAGCAAAGTGCACGGAGGCTCTAAGCTGCAAGCAAAGGAATAAAATACATCCAGGGCAAAATGCACAAAGGCCTAAAGCCTGAAGCAAATGCGCAAAGGATACGTAAAACTGACCACACTACAATATAAAGGTCAAGGACCTTTAGGCAAGTCCTCTTCTGTTTGCTCAAGTGTTGGCATTCTGCTTCTCCCCATGACAGTAAACTGCATGGGAGAATTGGGTAGCCTATTTTTGCCACTAGATCTATTGCCCTGTAAGTGACAGCATTTTGCTCGATCACATGTGCACAGTTCCGGAAAATAAAAGCACTTCGTTGCCAGGGCTGCAAGGCCATTAATTTAGTATCCTATGTTTTCATTTGATAGATCGCCTTTCATTTGTTTCATTTTCTGTTGTTTAAGAGTGTACTGCAGGTCAACAGTCAGTCGTACTTAGCCGCTTAGCTTACTTTTTTTATTTATGCATGCTGCATATGCTTGTTGGGTTTTTCTCACTTTTATTGCAGATCTGTAAGTGGGTGAATGCAAGAATGATTCAAAGGGTGGATGAATGGATGTATGAGTGCAGGGGCAACTTAACAGTGCTTGTTCGGAGACTTACTGAGTTGTCTGAACTCATCATCTACTGAAAAGGTACTTTTAATTAAAAACAGATCGTTTATCATTGCTAGTTTCTTTTGAGGATAGCAAGATATTTGGAGTCCACTCATTATGTAAAGGAACTAAGCAATGTACATGAATGTATTGTGACTAAGATTCCAAGTACAAAATGCAGATTCTAAGATCTGAGTCTCCAGTAAAGAACTCCAGTTTTGTGGGACCTATCATTTGAAGTCCTTAATAAGCAAGTAGCACTTAAGCCAAAGCAGGGGTAAATGTGGTCAAGAGGGACAGGGGAGTCATGTTGTGGTCCTAGGGAACAGGGCAGTAATCTTACAGTAGAAAGCAAAGAGTATCCACGATAGAAGGGAATCAATGGTTGTATGTTACTGCTGGTCACACTACGGTCTGTGCATTCATTAGGTCTGCCTTATATTGGCCACAAAGGATAGTTATGTCACATTCGCACAGCACAAAGTTGTATTGTTGGTGGATACAGGAGCCTACAGAAGTGATTCAGGGTGAATTAAGTTATGTTGGTATGCTGAGCGGGCTCCTTTGATTATTCCAACATTGCACTGTCAAGGACTGTGGTGGGTGTGTACAGCAGTAACAGCTGTTGGAGGGTGTAAGGCAGTGATGGCAAACAACATTTGTGTGTGTGTGTATATGGAAAATGTCACTTACCCAGTGTACATCTGTTCGTGGCATGAGACGCTGCAGATTCACATGCTGTGCACATCCCGCCATCTAGTGTTGGGCTCGGAGTGTTACAAGTTGTTTTTCTTCTAAGAAGTCTTTTCGAGTCACGAGATCGAGGGACTCCTCCCCTTTCGGCTCCATTGCGCATGGGCGTTGACTCCATCTTAGATTGTTTTCCCTGCAGAGGGTGAGGTAGGAGTTGTGTATATAGTAATAGTGCCCATGCAATGGAGTAAATATGTATGTACGTAATATGGTTAAAAGTGATATATTTACAAATTTACAAATGTTCAAGACCTTTTCTCAACTTAAAACGGCTACAGGCTCCCGGGGAGGTGGGAGGGCGTATGTGAATCTGCAGCGTCTCATGCCACGAACAGATGTACACTGGGTAAGCGACATTTTCCGTTCGATGGCATGTGTAGCTGCAGATACACATGCTGTGCATAGACTAGTAAGCAGTTATCTCCCCAAAAGCGGTGGTTCAGCCTGTAGGAGTTGAAGTTGTTTGAAATAAAGTCCGTAATACTGCTTGTCCTACTGTGGATTGCTGTGTTGTTAACACATCCACGCAGTAATGCTTGGTAAATGTATGAGGCGTAGACCATGTGGCTGCCTTACAGATTTCCGTCATTGGTATGTTTCCTAGAAAGGCCATGGTAGCACCTTTCTTTCTAGTTGAGTGTGCCTTTGGTGTAATAGGCAGTTCTCTTTTTGCTTTTATATAACAGGTTTCAATACATTTAACTATCCATCTGGCAATGCCTTGTTTGGATATTGGATTCCCTGTATGAGGTTTTTGGAAAGCAACAAACAATTGTGTTTATTTTGCGAATTTGTTTTGTTCTATCAATGTAGTACATTAGTACCCTTTTGATGTCTAATGTATGTAATGCTCTCTCAGCTACAGAATCTGGTTCTGGAAAGAACACTGGGAGTTCCACTGTTTGATTTAAGTGGAACGGTGATATGACCTTAGGTAAGAATTTTGGATTTGTTCGTAGAACTACTTTATGCTTGTGTATTTGAATAAAGGATTCTTGTATGGTAAAGGCTTGTATTTCACTTACTCTTCTGAGGGATGTGATAGCTATTAGAAATGCTACTTTCCATGTTAAGTATTGTATCTCACATGAGTGCATGGGTTCAAAAGGTGGACCCATGAGTCGTGTTAATACAATGTTGAGGTTCCACGAAGGAACTGGTGGTGTTCTTGGTGGGATAATTCTTTTCAGACCCTCCATAAATGCTTTTATGACTGGGATTCTGAATAATGAAGTTGAGTGCGTAATTTGCAGATAAGCTGAAATTGCAGTGAGATGTATTTTTATGGATGAAAAAGCTAACTTTGACTTTTGTAAGTGAAGTAGGTAGCTTACGATATTTTTAGCAGATGCGTGTAATGGTTGAATTTGATTATTATGGCAGTAATAAACAAATCTTTTCCACTTATTTGCGTAGCAATGTCTTGTGGTTGGTTTTCTAGCTTGTTTTATGACCTCCATACATTCATGTGTAAGGTCTAGGTGTCCGAATTCTAAGATTTCAGGAGCCAAATTGCTAGATTCAGCGATGCTGGATTTGGGTGTCTGATCTGTTGTTTGTGTTGAGTTAACAGATCTGGTCTGTTTGGCAGTTTGATATGAGGCACTACTGAGAGATCTAGTAGTGTTGTGTACCAAGGTTGTCGTGCCCAAGTTGGTGCTATTAGTATGAGTTTGAGTTTGTTTTGACTCAATTTGTTTACTAGATATGGAAGGAGTGGGAGAGGGGAAACAGCGTATGCAAATATCCCTGACCAACTCATCCATAACTCATTGCCTTGAGAGTGAGCCTGTGGGTACCTGGATGCGAAGTTTTGGCATTTTGCGTTTTCTTTTGTTGCAAATAAGTATTTGCGGTGTTCCCCATCTTTGGAAGTAAGTCTTTAGTATTTGGGGATTAATTTCCCATTCGTGGATCTGTTGGTGATCCGAGAGAGATTGTCGGCTAACTGGTTTCGAATTCCTGGTATGAACTGCGCTATTAGGGGAATGTGGTTGTGAATCGCCAAATGCCATATCTTTTGTGCTAAGAGACACAACTGTGTCGAGTGTGTCCCTCCCTGTTTGTTCAGATAATACATTGTTGTCATGTTGTCTGTTTTGACAAGAATGTGTTTGTGGGTTATTATAGGTTGAAATGCTTTCAACGCTAGAAATACTGCTAGTAGTTCTAAGTGATTTATATGAAGCTGTCTCTGCTGAGTGTCCCATTGTCCTTGGATGCTGTGTTGGTTGAGGTGTGCTCCCCACCCTATCATGGAAGCATCTGTTGTGATTACGTATTGAGGCACTGGGTCTTGAAAAGGCCGCCCTCTGTTTAAGTTTATAGTGTTCCACCATTGAAGCGAGGTGTATGTTTGGCAGTCTATCAACACTAGATCTTTAAGTTGACCCTGTGCTTGTGACCATTGTGATGCTAAGCACTGCTGTAAGGGCCGCATGTGTAATCTTGCGTTTGGGACAATGGCTATGCATGAGGATATCATGCCTAGTAACTTCATCACTAATTTTACCTGGCACTTTTGTTTTGGGTGCATGGCTTGTACTACGTTTTGGAATGCCTGTACCCTTTGTGGACTTGGAGTGGCAATCCCTTTTGTTGTGTTGATTGTTGCTCCTAAGTACTGTTGTATCTGACACGGCTGTAGGTGTGATTTGTTGTAGTTGAGTGAGAAACCTAGTTGTGAAGGGTTTCTATGACATACTTTGTGTGTTGTGAACACCGTTCTTGCGCATTGGTTTTGATTAACCAATCATCTAGGTACGGGAACACATGTATTTGTTGCCTTCTGACATGGGCTGCCACTACGGCCAGGCATTTTGTAAAAACTCTTGGCGCTGTTGTTATTCCGAATGGCAACACTTTGAACTGGTAATGTATCCCTTGGATTACAAACCTTAAGTACTTTCTGTGAGAAGGATGTACAGGTATATGGAAATACGCATCCTTGAGGTCTAGTGTTGTCATGTAGTCTTGTTGTTTGAGCAATAGGATCACGTCTTGCAGTGTCACCATGTGAAAGTGATCTGATTTGATGTAGATATTTAATGTTCTGAGATCTAAGATGGGTCTTAGAGTTTTGTCTTTTTTGGGCATGAGAAAGTACAGGGAGTAAACTCCTGTTCCTTTCTGATGAATTGGTACTAGCTCTATTGCATCTTTTTGTAACAACGCTTGGACCTCTAGTTGTAATAGATCCATGTGTTGTTTGGACATAGTGTGTGTTTTCGGTGGGACATTTGGAGGGAATTGTAGAAAATATATGCAATAACCATGTAGGATAATGGCTAGGACCCACGTGTCTGTTGTTATTTCCTCCCAGTTTTTGTAAAAATTGGTTAGTCTCCCCCCCACTGGTTTTATGTGCTGGGGATTTGTGACGTTGAAGTCACTGTTTATTTTGTGGTGTTTTGGGACTCTAGAACTTCCCTCTATTTTGTGGTAACTGTCCCCCTCTGTATTGCCCCCGAAAACTTCCCCTCTGATATTGACTCTGGTAAGTGGGTCTTGTTTGTGAGGTTGAGGGTTCTGTGCTCTGTCCCCGAAACCCCCCTCTAAACTGTGATTTACGAAATGTGCCTCTGCTCTGTGGGGAGTAGAGTGCGCCCATGGCTTTGGCCGTATCTGTGTCCTTTTTAAGTTTTTCGATAGCAGTGTCCACCTCCGGCCCAAACAACTGCTGTCCGTTAAAAGGCATATTCAGCACCGCTTGTTGAATTTCCGGCTCGAATCCTGAGGTGCGTAGCCATGCGTGTCTCTGTATGGTCACTGCTGTATTTACAGTCCTAGCAGCTGTGTCTGCTGCATCCATTGCTGACGGTATCTGATTGTTAGAGATACTCTGGCCTTCTTCCACCACTTGTTGTGCTCTCTTTTGGAACTCTTTGGGTAGGTGTTCTATGAAATGTTGCATTTCGTCCCAATGAGCCCTATCATATCTAGCCAGCAAGGCCTGTGAGTTGGCAATCCGCCATTGGTTGGCTGCCTGTGCCGCAACCCTTTTCCCCGCTGCGTCGAACTTGCGACTTTCCTTGTCTGGTGGTGGTGCATCTCCCTAGGTGTGTGAGTTTGCCCTTTTGCGAGCTGCCCCTACAACCACTGAGTCTGGTGTTAATTGCTGCGTGATGTACACAGGGTCTGTTGGTGGCGGTTTGTACTTTTTCTCCTCCCTTGAGTAATGGCCCTGCTTTTCACAGGCTCCTGAAATACTTGTTTTGAGTGTTTCAGCATTCCCAGTAGCATAGGGAGACTCTGGTACTGGCTATGTGTGCTCGACAGTGTATTAAACAGAAAGTCATCCTCTATTGGTTCTGCGTGCAGGGTGACATTGTGAAACGCAGCTGCTCTTGACACCATCTGTGTGTAGGCAGTATTGTCCTCAGGTGGTGACGGTCTCGCTGGATAACAGTCGGGCCTGTTATCTGATACAGGCGCGTCCTAAAGATCCCATGCGTCCGGATCATCCTGACTCATTCCTGTATGGAGTGGCTACCGGTGATGGTTGTGGTGAGCGTTGTGGTGATGGTGGCAGAGTTATTTGTTTTGCCGCCTTTGCTTGTGGTTGCTTGTCTTTCTCTTTGAAGGCAAGTTTCCTTTTAATTCGTATTGGAGGGAGAGTACTGATCTTTCCTGTGTCCTTCTGAATGTGGAGCCTCCTTTGAGTGTAATCTGGCTCCCCTGCCTCTAGCTCCTGTCCGAATCTGTGTCCTTGCATCTGTGAGGACAGGCCCTGTTCCTCGGTGTAGGAACTTGGTTTCGGCTCCGAGGCCGGATGTTTCGGTATCAAAACCTTTTCGACCGTCTTTTTTGGCTCCGAAGACACATGTGTGCCCTTTTTCGGTGCCGATGGTCGGTCACCTAATTTTCGGGTTAAGCCATGGCCTGTTGGCGGTTGCGTCCCCTGGGCTTTAGTGAATTTTCCGTGAGTTTTGGGCAGTGACGTCTTACTCATGGTTCTCGGCGTCTGTTCGTGATCGACCTCGTCTGAGTCTGAATCCGCGATGGAGAAGGTTTCTTCTTCTTCCAAGTGTTGTTGTCCTGCCAGCGCCGACGCCATTTGTAGCCTTCTTGCTCTTCGGTCTCTTAGCGTTTTCCTCGACCAAAACGCTCGACAGGCCTCGTAGGTATCCTCTTTGTGTTCGGGCGACAAACACAAATTATAGACCAGATGCTGATCTGTGTAAGGATACTTGTTGTGACATTCGGGGCAGAAGCGGAATGGGGTCCGTTCCATTAGCCTTAAAGACGCACGAGGTCGGGCCGACCAGGCCCCGCCGGGGAATCGAAAACCCCGAAGGGCCACTGGAGCTCTTCAAAATTCGGTGTCGATCTGTTGTAACTAACCCGATACCAAGCACAAACAATACCGTCGAAATTTCCGAGATTTAACTAACTTTCCGAACCGAAACACGGAGCGAAGAGGAACACGTCCGAACCCAATGGCGGAAAGAAAACAATCTAAGATGGAGTCGACGCCCATGCGCAATGGAGCCGAAATGGGAGGAGTCCCTCGATCTCGTGACTCGAAAAGACTTCTTCGAAGAAAAACAACTTGTAACACTCCGAGCCCAACACTAGATGGCGGGATGTGCACAGCATGTGTATCTGCAGCTACACATGCCATCGAACATATATATATATATGGAAAATGTCACATACCTAGTGTACATCTGTTCGTGGCATGTAGTGCTGCAGATTCACATGCTGTGCAGATCTTGCCATCTAGTATTGGGCTCGGAGTGTTACAAGTTGTTTTTCTTCGAAGAAGTCTTTTTTTCGAGTCACGGGATCGAGTGACTACTCCTCTCGGTGATAGTGCGCATGGGCATCGACTCCTATGTGAGATTGTTTTCCAGCAGAAGGGTGAAGTAAGAAGTAAATAAGATGTCCATGCAAATATATATATATATATATATATATATACACACACACACACACAAGCCTACGTACAAATGAGTACTACAATGACTACAGAGTCCCGGGGAGGAGGGAGGGCGCATGTGAATCTGCAGCACTACATGCCATGAACAGATGTACACTAGGTAAGTGACATTTTCCATTCGATGGCATGTGTAGCTGCAGATACACATGCTGTGCATAGACTAAAAGGTAGTCCTCCTCCCAAGTAAGAGGTTGTTAGCCTGCAGGAGTTCAAGTGGTTTGAAATTGTGTTTTTAGTACTGCTTGTCCAACACTGACGTTGTCTAGATAAGACATCCACACAGTAATGCTTTGTGAATGTATGTGGTGAGGACCATGTGGCAGTTTTGCATTTATCTGCCATTGGTATATTTCCTAAAAATGCCATAGAGGCACCCTTTTTTCTAGTGGAATGTGCTTTTTGAGTTATTAATAGTTGCCTTTTTGCTATAAGGTATCATTTTGAATACATTTCACGATCCATCTAGCTAATCCTTGTTTAGAAATGGGATTACCTTGATGAGGTTGTTGGAAAGCAACAAAAGGCTGTTTGGTTTTCCTAAAGTCCTTTGTTCTGTCTACATAATACATTAGAGCTTTTTTAAGATCAAGAGTGTGTAGAGCTCTTTCAGCAGTATAGGCTGGCTGTGGAAAGAAGACTGCCAATTCCACTGACTGATTAATGTGAAAAGGTGAAACCACTTTAGGTAAGAATTTTGGATTTGTCCTAAGTACTATTTTGTGTATGTGTGGAAGCCCCCTTTGAGGCTGTAAATTTTCCTCTGGCTCTGAGATTTTGTCCTCTGTAAGAACCTCTTGAATAGTACTTGTGTGGTTGTTTTGGATGGGTGGTGGAAGCTTCTGAAGGTTGGGATTTAAAACCTCCCCTTAACTGTGGTTTCCGAAAGGAACCCCATAAAGGTGTGCTATAAAGGGCTCCTGTTGTTTTTGCAGTATCAGAGTATTTCCTGAGTTTCTCAATGGTGGGGTCTACCTCTGGTCTGAAGAGATGCTGTTTATCGAATGGCCTATTAAGCACTGCATGCTGTATCAGGTTTAAAACCTGAGGACCTCCACCATGCATGTCATCTGAATGTGATGCTAGTATTAATTCCTCTAGCTGCAGCGGCAGCTAGATCAAGAGCAGAGCTTATCTGGTTATTTGTAATAGCCTGACACCCGTCTACAATTTGTTGCGCTCTCTTTTGGTGTTCCTTGGGTAGGTATTGTACGAATTCTTGCATTTCATCCCAATGTGCCCTTTTGTATCTTGCCAACAGCACTGGGAATTGGCAATACGCCATTGGTTGGCTGCCTGTGTTGCCACCCTTTTTCCGGCAGTATGGAATTTTCTACTTTCCTCGTCAGGGGGTGGGGTATTCCCTGAAGACTATTAGCACACTTGCTGGCTGCACTGACCACAATATTATCGGGTGGTAGTTGTTGTGTAATGTAGATTGGGTCTGTTGGTGCAGGCTTGTATTTCTTGGAGTTAGAACCCTAGCTTTAACTGGTTCTTTAAATATGTCCTCTGTGTGCCTAAGCAAAGGTAAGCACTGGTATTGTTTATGGGTTGAGGATAGTGTAATAAAAAGAAAATCCTCTTCTAAAGGTTCTGCATACATTTGGACCCCATGGTATCCAGCTGCCCTAGAAATAACTTGGTTATAAACTGTACTATCCTCTGGTGGGGATGGTTTAGGAGGGTAGAGATATGGATCCTTAGACGGTATAGGATCCAAATCGTACATGTCCCATGGGTTTACCATGTCTTCCTGTGAATAAGTATGGCAGTGTGATGGTGACGGTAGTGGCGGTGGAGTGATAGGTGGTGGTGAGAAAGAAAGCTGCAGTGAATGTGGTGGAGAAAGCTGAAGAGGTGTTGGCTTTTCCTTGATCTTGAAAAGTTCTGCCAGTGGTGGGGCAGTATCAAGAGTCTCTTGAAATGCTAGCTTTCTTTTATTCTGTGGAGGTGGAGAAGTAATCATTTTCCCAGTTTCTTTGTGGATTTGTATTCTTCTCTGCTTGCTGTCCATAACCTCCAAAATTGGTTGAAGGTCAGATTCCTCTATTTGATATTCAGAGGTTGTTTTTGTCCCCTCAGAAGAATGTTCAGTGGATGTTTTGGGCATATGTTTCATTCGGGCCGAAAGTCCTGTTTGTTCTATATACTGTAGGATGATGTTTTGGGCTCCGAAGTGGATCCGAGGTTTCGTCTCCAAAGCCGAACATATTAATTTTGGATCTGAAGATTGTGGGCATCGGCTCGGAGTTTGAGGTTGTTATTTTTTTGCTCAACTCAGACACCAAAACAGGCACAGCCTATTGATGGGTGTTTTGGCCTTTTTCGGCACCGAACCCAGGGGCCGGTCGGCGATTGATTTTTTTCAGGTGGAACCGTGGCTTGACAGCAGTGATACGCCCAAGGCCTTTGATTTTTTTAAAGCAGTGTAGGGGCAGGTGTACTCACATACTGCGCCGCTGGAATTGGCTGGCTGTCGTCTTCTGATCCTTGCTCAGAGTCGGAATCTGGGATCAAAACTGCCGTCTGTGCCTGCTCCTCTTCGAGGGTGTCAGTGGACTCTATGTGCTTCGATGCCATCTTTAGTCTTCGTGCCCTTCGATCGTGTAGTGCTTTCTTCAATCAAAACAAGCGGCAAGCTTCACAATCTTTCTCACGATGTTCAGGAGAAAGACAAAGATTAGAGACCAAGGGCGGGTAATTATAAGGGAATTTCGCGTGGCACCGAGGACAGAATCAGAATGGAGTCCGATTATTCAGGCTATGGTGCAGTAGGCCCGAATAGGCCCAAGAAGGGCGCAAGTGCCCGAAAGGGCGTTTTCTTAATCCCAACGGTACAATCGGATCGGTTGTAGAAGAAACCGCATTCAAAAACAATACTGACGGTATGAGAAAAGTTAATATAAAATGCTTCCGAATTGAAAGTCTCTGAGTGAGAGGGAACACATTCGAACCAGATGGCAGAAAGATAACAATCTAACAGAGGAGTCGATGCCCATGCCCACTATCGAGAGGAGTCACTCGATCCTGTGACTTGAAAAAACAACTTGTAACACTCCTAGCCCAACACTAGATGGGCAAGATATGCACAGCATGTGTATCTACAGATACCTATGCCATCACACATTTATATATATATATATATATATACATATATATCTGGCAAATGTCACTTACCCAGTATACATCTGTTCGTGGCATGTAGCGCTGCAGATTCACATGCTGTGCATACATTCTGCCATCTAGTGTTTGGCCCGGAGTGCTACAAGTTGTTTTTCTTCTAAGAAGTCTTTTCTCTTGTCACGGGATCGAATGACTCCTCCTCTCGGTAATAGTACGCATGGGCATCAACTCCTTTGTTAGATTGTTTTCCTGCAGAAGAGTATAGGAAGTAAAAGAATGTAAATGTCCAACTAAATGTAATAAGTAAATGAGATGTCCATGCAAATGTTTATATATATATATATATATATATATATATATATATATATATATATATATATATATATATATATATATATATATATGTTCGTGGCATGTTCCACTGTTTTTCTTCGAAGAAGTCTTTTCGAGTAACGGGACCGAGTGACTCCTCCCTTTCGGCTCCACTGCACATGGGCATCGACTCCGTATCTGCAGCTACACATGCCACCGAATATGAATATATATATATATATATATTATATACACATATGTACAAGTGACTGTGAACTTAAACGTCTACAGGCTCCCGGGGAGGGTGCATATCAATCTGCAGCAGAATATGCCATGAACAGATGTACACTGGGTAAGTGACATTTTCCATTCGGTGGCATGTGTAGCTGCAGATACACATGCTGTGCATAGACTACAAAGCAGTAATCCTCCCCAAAGCGGTGGTTAGCCTGTAGGAGTTGAAGTTGTTTGAAATAATGTTCTTACTACAGCCTGTCCTACTGTGGCTTGTTGTATTGCTAACACATCTACACAGTAGTGTTTGGTAAAAGTATGAGGTGTGGACCATGTGGCTGCCTTACACATTTCTGTCATTGGTATGTTACCTAGAAAGGCCATTGTTGCTCCCTTTTTCTAGTGGAGTGTGCCTTTGGTGTAATGAGTAGTTCTCTTTTAGCTTTTAGGTAACAAGTTTGTATACATTTCACTATCCATCTGGCTATGCCTTGTTTCGATATAGGGTTACCAGTATGGGGTTTCTGGAATGCAACGAACTGTTTACTTTTACGAAATGGTTTTGTTCTGTCTATATAGTACATTAGAGCTCTTTTTATATCTAATGTGTGCAGTGCTTTTTCTGCCACTGAGTCTGGCTGTGGGAAGAAGACTGGGAGTTCCACTGTTTGGTTTAAATGAAACGGTGAAATTACTTTTGGTAGAAATTTTGGATTTATGCGGAGAACAACTTTGTGTACTTGTATAAAGGGTTCCTCAATAGTGAAAGCCTGTATTTCACCAACTCTTCGTAAGGAAGAGATTGCTATTAGAAATGCCACTTTCCAAGTTGAGAATTGGATCTGATAAGAATGCATGGGTTCAAAAGGTGGGCCCATGAGTCGTCTAAGTACAATATTAAGATTCCACTAGGGTACTGGTGGAGTTCTTGGAGGTATGATCCGTTTTAGTCCTTCCATGAAGGCTTTAATGACTGGTATTCTAAATAGGGATTTTGTGTGTTTTATTTGCAAATGAGCTGAAGTTGCAGTGAGGTGCATTTTTGATGGATGAAAAGGCTAGATTTGCTTTTTGTAGGTGTAGTAGATAACCTACGATGTCTTGTATGGACGCACCCAATGGTGTGATGTGTTTTGCTTGGCAGTAGAAGACAATTCTTTTCCATTTGTCAGCATAACAATGCCTGGTGGTAGGTGTTCTTGCCTGTTTAATGACTTCTATACACTCATTTGGAAGATTTAGATAGCCAAACTCCAAGACTTCAGGAGCCAGATTGCTAGATTGAGCATTGCTGGATTAGGGTGTCTGATTTGCTGTTTGAGTTGCGTTAAAAGATCTGGTCTGTTTGGAAGTTTGACGTGAGGTACTACTGAGAGGTACAACAGTGTGGTGTACCACGGTTGGCGTGCCCACGTTCGTGCTATAAGTATTAGTTTGAGTTTGTTTTGACGCAGTTTGTTGACTAGAAATGGAATAAGTGGGAGAAGGGGAAAAGCGTAAGCAAATATCCCTGACCAGTTGATCCATAGAGCATTGCCCTTGGATTGAGGGTGTGGGTACCTGGACGAGAAGTTTTGGCATTTCGCGTTTTGGTTTGTGGTGAACAGATCTATGTCTGGTGTTCCCCACTGCCGAAAGTGTTTTTGTAGTACCTGGGGATGCATTTCCCACTCGTGAGTTTGCTGGTGATCCCGACTGAGATTGTCTGCTAATTGACTGTGAATCCCTGAGATGTATTTAGCTATTAGGCGAATGTTGTGAATTGCCCAATGTCAAATTATTTTGTGCTAGGAGGCAAACTTGTATTGAGTGTGTTCCCCCCTGCTTGTTTAAGTAGTACATTGTTGTCATATTGTCTGTTTTGACAAGAATGTGTTTGTGAGCCAGAAGAGGTTGAAAAGCTTTTAGTGCTAGAAAGACTGCTAGCAGCTCTAAGTGATTTATGTGTAGCTGTTTTTGCTTGTTGTCCCACTGTCCTTGTATACTGTGATTGTTGAGGTGTGCTCCCCACCCAATCATTGATGCATCTGTTGTGAGAAATGCGTGAGGCACAGGGTCTTGGAAAAGGTCGCCCTTTGTTTAAATTTATGGGGTTCCACCACTGAAGCGAATAGTGTGTTTAGCGGTCTATCAACACTAGATCTTGGAGATGGACCCTGTGCCTGAGACCATTGTTTTGCAAGGCACCGCTGTAAGGGCCTCATGTGTAACCGTGCGTTTGGGACAATTGCGATGCATGATGCCATCATGCCTAGGAGTTTCATTACAAATCTGACTGTGTAATGCTGATTTGGTTGTATTTTTGGTACCATGGTGTGGAATGATTGTACTCTTTGTGGGCTTGGACTTTGCAGAGTGTAGCTCCCAAGTATTGCTGAATTTGGGAGGGTTGCAAGGGTGATTTTTGGTAATTTATTGAAAACCCTAGTGTGTGTAGGGTATCTATTACGTAACATGTGTGATGTTGATACTGCTCTTGAGTATTTGCTTTTATTAGCCAATCGTTGAGATATGGGAATACATGCATGTGTTGTCTCCTTATGTATGCTGCTACTATGGCAAGGCATTTTGTAAATACTCTGGGTGCTGTTGTTATCCCGAAAGGTAATACCTTGAATTGGTAATGTTTTCCTTGTATAACAAACCTGAGTTTTTTTTTTGAGAGATGGATGGATGGGTATGTGAAAATACGCATCCTTTAAATCCAGTGTTGACATGTATTCCCCCTGTTTTAGTAATGGGATTACATCTTGTAGTGTCACCATATGAAAGTGTTCTGATTTGATGTATAGGTTGAGAGTCCTGAGATCTAATATTGGCCTTAGTGTTTTGTCCTTTTTGGGAATAAGGAAGTACAGGGAATAGGCCCCTGTTCCTTTTTGTGGCTGAGGTACTAGTTCTATGGCTTGGTTTGTTAATAGTGCCTGCACCTCTGTTTGTAACATTGTTAGATGTTGCGACAATAGTTTGTGCGCTTTTGGGGGAATATCTGGAGGAAAATGTGTGAATTCTATGCAGTAGCCATGTTGGATAATTGATAGTACCCATGTGTCCGTTGTTATGTTTGACCAATGATTGTGGAACATTTCCAGTCTTCCTCCCACAGGGGATGTGTGTTGTGGGAAGGTGGTGGCAAAGTCACTGCTTGTTGTTAGTGGCTTGCTTTGTAGGTTGGAATTTTCCCCTGGATTTGGGAAGTTGCCCTCTGAAGGACCCTCAAAACCCCCCTCTTTGATACTGTGATTGGTATGAGGGCTTTGTCTGTGAGGTGGATGGTTCTGATGGCTGCGGCCGGAACCCCCCCATACTGTGGTTTTCTAAATGTCCCTCTGTATTGGGATGAGTAAAGCGCTCCCAACGCTTTGGCCGTATCGGTATCCTTCTTCATCTTTTCTATTGCTGTGTCCACTTGTGTGCCAAATAGCTGTTGCTGGTTGATGGCATGTTGAGGACCGCCTGTTGAATCTCTGGTTTAAAACCTGATGATCTAACCATGCATGGCGTCAGATTGTCACTGCAGTGTTTACTGTTCTTGCGGCAGTATCAGCTGAATCTAATGCAGACCTTATTTAATTATTAGTTATTGCCTGTCCCTCCTCTACTATCTGCTGAGCTCTTTTTTTGGTATTCTTTGGGGAGATGTTGAATGATGTCGCTCATCTCATCCCAATGAGCTCTGTCATATCTTGAAAGGAGGGCCTGGGAGTTCGCTATGCGCCACTGATTGGCTGCTTGTGATGCTACCCTCTTTGCTGCCGCATCAAACTTTTTACTCTCTTTATCTGGAGGGGGTGCATCTCCAGATGACTGAGTTGACCCTCTTCCTCGCCGCACTGACCACTACCGAATCTGGGGGAGGCTGCTGGGTGATAAATACTGGGTCAGAAGGTGGCGGTTTATATTTCTTCTCTACCTTTGGTGTTATGGCCCTTTCCTTAACCGGCTCCTGAAAAATCTGTTGGGCATGTTTGAGCATGCCTGGGAGCATGGGTAGACTTTGATAAGATGTATGTGTGGAGGATAAGGTATTAAAAAGAAAGTGGTTCGGTATGCATGCTTACATTGTGAAAAGCAGCAGCCCTAGCCAAAACCTGTGTGTAGGAGGTGCTATCTTCAGATGGAGAGGGTTTAGACGGATAGCACTCCGGGCTATTGTCTGACACATGGTCATCATAAAGATCCCACAGGTCTGTGTCTTGATGTGACTGCACAGTGTGTGTGGGTGACTGTGCAGTGGGTGTAGCAAGAGGAGAAATAGTTCTTAGCTGAGAATGCGGAGGAGAATATGCTGGGGAAAACTGCTGTGGCGGAGATTGGCACTTTAGCCTTTGGCTGGTCAGTGTCTGAATGTCCTTGGAAAGCCAGTTTCCTTTTAAATTTGAGGGGAGGTGCTGTGAGGATTTTTCCAGTATCCTTGTGGATCTGTATCCTGGCTTGTCTCATCAAATACTTCTACCTGTAGAAGTTCCTCCTCAAATCTGTGGCTTTCTTTCATCTGCTTAGAAAGTCCATGTTTCTCTGTATAGGAGGCTTTTTTCGGAACCGAAATGTCCATGGTGATAGTAGGCCTCGATTCGCAAAGAGTCTTTCGGGGTTTCAATTCGATGAGTCAATGTCGAACTTTTTCGGAGACTGTCTCGACTCGAGTCCGAAGACTTCGATGCGTGTGTGGCCTTTTTCGGTGCCGAAGGTGTTGCTTGGTCACCGCTTGATTTCTTCCAGGTAGAGCCATGGCCTTCCGGCAGTGGTGTCCCCGAGGCCTTTTGTTTGGACTTGGACTGACCCTTGGTTTGGGTCGGGGCAGGCGTACTCACGCGTTGGCCTGCTGTCGGTGGTCGGTCTACGTCTGATTCGTCCGAATCAGATCCTTGAATGGAGATGGCCATCTCCTCTTCTTCGACGTCGAGGTGTTCGGTACTTTGACACCATTTGTAGTCGTCTCGCCCTTCGATCCCTTAAGGTCTTCTTGGAACGGAAGGACCTGCAGGCCTCACAAGTATCTTCTCGGTTATCTGGTGACAAACACAGATTACAGACCCGATGTTGATACATGTGTGGATACTTTGCGTGGCACAGAGGGCAGAATCGGAACGGGGTCCGGTCCATGAGGCTTCGACGCTTCCTACAGTCGGGATGACCAGGCCCAGGCTGGGCGCAGGTGCCCCGAAGGGCAACCGAAGGTGTGTTTCGCTGGTGTCGATGCAAGATGGTTCGCGATCGAAAATAATACCGATGATTTTCGGCGTTTTTTAAATTTTTACGAATCTAATAACCGGAGCGAAGAGGAACACGTCCGAACCCGATGGCGGAAAGAAAACATTCTAAGGTGGGTCGATGCCCATGCGCAATGGAGCCGAAAGGGAGGAGTCACTCGGTCCCGTGACTTGAAAAGACTTCTTAGAAGAAAAACAACTTGTAACACTCCTAGCCCAACACTAGATGGCAGGAACAGTGCACAGCATGTGTATCTGCAGCTACACATGCCACCGAATATGAATATATACTGGGTAAGTGACATTTACCATTCAATGGCATGTGTAGCTGCAGATACACATGCTATGCATAGACTACAAAGCAGTTTTTCCTCCCATAAAATCGGTGGTTAGCCTGTAGGAGTTGAAGTTGTTTGAAATAATGTTCTTAGTACAGCTTGGCCTACTGTGGCTTGCTGCGCTGCTAATGTTTGGTAAATGTATGTGTTGTTGACCAAGTAGCTGCTTTACACATTTCAGCCATTGGTATATTTCCAAAGAAAGCCATTGTAGCCCCTTTTTTCCTAGTGGAATGTGTTTTAAGTGCAATTAAGAGCTGTCTTTTAGCTTTAAGGTAACATGTATGGATGCATTTTACTATCCACCTTGTTAAACCTCGCTTTCAAATGGGGTTACCAGTATGTGGTTTTTGGAAAGCCACAAATAACGGTTTAGTTTTTCTAAATGATTTTGTTCTATCTATGTAATACATCAGGGCTATTTTAATATCTAATGTATGCAGGGCTCTTTCTGCCACAGAATCTGGCTGTGGGAAGAAGACTGGTAGTTCAACTGTATGATTGATATGAAAAGGTGATACAACTTTTGGAAGAAATTTAGGGTTAGTTCTTAGTACGACTTTATGTTTGTGTACTTGTATGAACGGTTCTTGAATTGTAAGAGCTTGAATTTCACTAACTGTTCGCAATGAAGTAATTGCGGCTAGGAAGGCAGCTTTCCATGTTAGGTATTGAATCTGACATGAGTGCATAGGTTCAAATGGTGGGCCCTTAAGTCGTGTGAGCACAATGTTTAGATTCCACGAAGGCACTGGAGGCGTTCTAGGTGGGATGAAGCATTTTAACCCTTCCATGAAGGCTTTGATAACAGGAACTCTAAATAAAGAGTGTGCTGTATATTTTGCAAGTATGAGGAGACTGCAGTGAGATGTATTTATATGGATGAAAAAGCTAAGTTTCCTTTTAGCAAATGAAGCAAATAACATACAATGTTTTGTATTGATGATGAAAGAGGGGTAATTTGTTTAGATTGACAGTAATGCCCAAATCTTTTCCATTTGTTGGCATAGCACTGCCTGGTAGTGGGTTTTCTTGCTTGTTTAATTACTTCCATACAGTTAGTAGTTGTAGATACCCAAATTCTATGACCTCAGGAGCCAAATCGCTAGATTGAGTATGTTGGGATTTGGATGCCTGATCTGCTGTTTGTTTTGTGTTAACAGATCTGGTCTGTTTGAGAGTTTGATATGTGGTACTACTGATAGGTCTATTAGTGTTGTGTACCAGGGTTGACATGCCTAAGTTGGCGCTATGAGTATCAGTTTGAGAGTGGTTTGATGCAGTTTGTTGACTAGAAATGGAATGAGCGGGAGAGGGGGAAAAGCGTAAGCAAGTATCCCTGACCAATTCATCCACAGAGCATTGCCCTTAGACAGGAGATGTGGGTACGTGGATGCGAAGTTTTGGCATTTTTGCGTTTTCGCTGGTGGCGAACAGATCTATGTCTGGTGTTCCCCATTGTTGAAAGTATGGTTGAAGCACTTGAGGGTGAATCTCCCACTCATCTGTTTGTTGATGATCTCTGCTGAAAACATCTGCCAATTGGTTGTGTATCCCTGGAACGTATTGTGCTACCAGGTGAATTTTGTTGAGAATTGCCCATTGCCAATTTTTGGGGGCTAGGAGGGAGAGTTGGGATGAATGGGTCCCTCCTTGTTTGTTTAGGTAATAAATTGTTGTCATGTCTGTTTTGATAAGAATATTCTTGTGAGTGAGAAGAGGCTGAAAAGCTTTGAGTGCTAGGAATACAGCTAGCAGCTCTAAGTGATTTATGTTTAACTGTTTGTGTTTGGCGTCCCATTGTCCTTGAATGTTCTGATTGTTGAGGTGAGCCCCCCAGCCAATCATTGATGCTTCTGTTCCAAGTATGGTCTGAGGCACCGGGTCTTGAAATGGCCGCCCTTTGTTTAGGTGTGTGGAACACCACCACTACTAAAGGAACATGCATGCTTTGCGCTCTATCAACACTGAATCTTGAAGTCGACACTGTGCTTGTGACCATTGCTGTGCAAGGCACTGTTGTAAAGGCCGCATGTTTAGTCATGCTCAAGAGTTTCATAACGAATTTGACAGTGTACTGTTGGGCTGGCTGTATTTGTGGCAATATATTGCAAAATGCTTGTATTCTTTGTGGATTTGTGCTTGCGAGTGCTGTTTGAGTATTTAGTGTTGCTCCTAAATACTGTTGAATTTGCGCAAGTTGTAGGTGTGATTTTTGGTAGTTTATGGAGAACCCTAGGTTGTGTAGGGCTTGTATTACATAATGCATATGGTTTTGACACTGTGTATGACTGTTGAATTTTATTAGCCAATTGGCCAGAAATGGAAAGACATGAATGTGCTGCCTTCTTAGGTAGGCTGCAACTACCGCCAGGCATTTTGTGAATACTCTGGGAGCTGTTGTTATTCTGAAGAGTAACACTTTGAACTGATAATGCTTTCCTTGAATGACAAACCTGAGATATTTTCTGTGCGCTGGATGGATGGGTATGTGAAAATACACATCTCTGAGGTCTAATATTGCCATGAAATCGTGTTTTTGAAGTAGTGGGACAACATCCTGTAGTGTTACCAAGTGAAAATGTTCTGACAGGATGAAAAGATTGAGGGTTCTGAGATCTAATATCGGCCTTAAGGTTCCATCCTTTTTGGGAATGAGGAAATACAGTGAGTAAACTCCTGTTCCTATTTGATTTTGTGGCGCTGCCTCTATTGCTTGTCTGAGTAATAGAGATTTTACTTCCTCTTGCAACAGGGCGATATGTTGTGTGGAGAGGTTGTGTGGTTTTGGTGGTATATCCGGTGGAGTTTGTGTCAATTCTATGCAATAGCCATTGCGGATAATTGATAATACCCAGCTGTCTGTTGGTAATGGGTAGCCAACTGTTGTGGAACCTTTGCAGTCTTCCCCCTACAGTGAGGTGTGAATTGGGAAAGGATGGCTTAAGTCACTGCTTTGTTTGTTGTGAGGCTTGTTTTGCTGTCTGATATTTTCCCCTGCCTCTGGGGTACTGGCCTCTGTGTACTTTTGAAACGGTTGGTAGGCTGACTATTTGTGAGGTGGATGCCTCGGCTGTTTGGGCCCTAAATCCACCTCTGTATTGGGGTTTACGAAAGGATCCCCTGTATTGCGTGGTATACAAAGCACCCATGGCTTTAGCTGTGTCAGAATCTTTTTTCATTTTTTCAATCGCTGTGTCCACCTCTGGGCCAAAAAGCTGTTTTTGGTTCAATGGCATATTGAGGACAGCCTGTTGTATTTCAGGCTAAAATCTTAAAGACCTAAGCCATGCGTGTCTTCTTATGGTTACAGCAGTGTTGATGGTTCAAGCTGCTGTATCTGCAGAGTCTAGGACTGACCTGATCTGATTACTGGTGATGGCTTGCCCTTCCTCTACTATTTGTTGTGCGCTCTTTTGTTGTTCCTTGGGGAGATGTTGTATTATGTCTTTCATCTCATCCCAGTGGGCCCTATCGTATCTAGCCAACAATGCCTGAGAGTTGGCTATCCTCCACTGGTTGGCTGTCTGGTGGCGGTGCATCCCCTGATGACTGCAAGTTTGCTCTTTTCCTGGCAGCGCTTACCACTACGGAGTCGGGAGGCAACTGTTGTGTGATAAAGACAGGATCAGAGGGAGGTGGCTTATATTTTTTTCTCCACCCTAGGAGTAATTATTCTAGTTTTTACTGGCTCCTTGAATATTTGGTCAGCATGTTTTAACATGCCCAGGAACATGGGAAGCGACTGATAAGTTGCATGTGTAGAGGAGAGTGTATTAAAAAGTCATCCTCTAACGGCTCAGTGTGCATGGCAACGTTGTGATAGGATGCCGCCGTAGCTATGACCTGAGTGTAGCCTGTACTATCCTCTGGTGGTGAGGGCTTAGAGGGATAGCAATCTGGGTTGTCTGGAATGGGGTCTGGATCATAAAGATCCCATGGATCCACATTGTCCTGCTGCAAATCAAATGAGTGTGCTGGTGATTCTATAGGAATAGGACTAGTAGGGGGAGAAATAAGTAAATGAGGAGAGTGAGGAGGAGACAATTGAGGAGGTGCAGTGGTCTCATGTTTAGTCTATGCATGATGCCATTCTTCCCAACTCTTTCAGCAGTTAAGTCTGGCTGTGGGAAGAAGACTGGTAATTCCACTGATTGGTTAATGTGAAAAGGAGAAACTACTTTCGGCAAGAATTTTTTATTTGTCCTCAGTACAACTTTATATTTTTGTACTTGGAAAAATGGTTCCTCCAGAGTGAATGCTTGTATTTGACTCACTCTTCTTAATGAAGTAATTACTACTAAGAAGGCAACTTTCCAAGTGAGAAATTTAATATCACATGAATGCATGGGCTCGAATGGTGGTCCCATTAATCTTGTGAGTACAATATTGAGATTCCAAGAAGGAACTGGTGGGGTTCTTGGTGGAATAACACGCTTAAGCCCTTCCATGAAGGCCTTTATGACAGGAACTCTGAACAGAGAAGTACGCTGTATTGTTTGCAAGTACATTGATATAGCAGTAAGATTAATTGTAATAGAGGAAAAAGCTAAATTAGCTTTTTGTAAATGAAGCAGGTAGCATACAATATCTTGTATTGATGCTTTAAGGGGGGTTCTATATTTTTGGGCTGACAGTAGTAAACTAAACGTTTCCACTTGTTAGCATAGCATTGCCTAGTTGCAGGTTTGCATGCTTGTTTTAAAACTTCCATACATTTAAATGGAAGGTGTAAATATCTTTATTCTATGACTTCAGGAGCCAAATTGCTAAATTGAGGACACTAGGATTGGGATGGCTGATTTGACACTTGTTCTGTGTTAACAGATCTTGTCTGTTTGGAAGTTTGCGATGGGGTACTGCTGACAGAACTAGAAGTGTTGTGTACCATTGTTGTCGTGCCCACGTGGGAGCTATGAGTATCATGGTGAAAGAGGTGTGAGGCAGTTTGTTGACCAGAAATGGAATTAACGGGAGGGGGGAAGGCGTAAGCAAATATCCCTGACCAGTTGATCCAGAGCATTGCGCTTGGACAGAAGGTGTGGGTGTCTGGATGCGGAGTTTTGGCATTTTGCAATTTCACTTGTTGCATAAAGGTCTATGTCTGGTGTGCCCCACATTTGAAAGGATTGTTGAAGTACCTGTTGGTGAACTTCCCATTCGTGTATTTGTTGCTGCGTCCTGCTTAGGTCTGCTAGCTGGTTGTGTACCCCTGGGATGTATTCCGCTAGCAGGATCATTTTATTGTGAATCGCCCATTTCCATATTGCTTGGGGCAATTGAGATGAATGTGTTCCTCCCTGTTCCTTCAGATAATAAATTGTTGTCATATTGTCTGTCTTTATTAAGACAGTTTTGTGCCTGAGGAGAGGTTGAAAAGCTTTTAGGGAGAGAAACACAGCTAACAATTCTAAATTGTTAATGTGGTAAGTTAATTGCGTTGAATTCCATTCCCATTGTATGGTTGGGTTGTTGAGATGACGTCCCCCAACCTGTCACTGACGCATCTGTTGTTATTATGGTCTGAGGCACAGGGTCTTGAAATGACCGCCCTTTTATTAAGTTGTTGTGATTCCACCATTGTAGAGGTTTGTGAGTTTGGCAGTCTAGCAACACTATATCCTGTAATTGACCCTGTGCTTGAGACCATTGTTGTGAGAGACACTGTTGCAGTGGTCTCATGTTTAGTCGTGCATGCAGTACTATTGCTATGCATGATGCCATCATTCCCAACAGTTTCATGATAAATCTTACTGTGTAAGTTTGATTGAGCTGCATCTGTGATATGATGTTTTGAAAAGCCTGTATCCTTTGTGGATTTGGGTAGGTTAACACTTTTTGAGTACTGAGAATCGCACCTAGGTGAGGATGAACCTGTGCTGGTTGAAGATGAGATTTCTGGTAATTGATTGTGAAACCTAATGTGTGTAGGGAATCTAGTGTGCATTGAGTGTGTTGTTGGCACTGTATAATATTGCTTGATTTTATTAGCCAATCGTCTAGATAAGGAAAGACATGTATGTGTTGTCTTCTGAGGTGAGCTGCTACTACAGATAGACATTTTGTAAAAACCCTTGGAGTTGTTGTTATGCTGAAGGGAAGTACCTTGAATTGGTAATGTTTGCCATCTATTACAAATCTTAGGTATTTGCGATGAGCTGGATGTATGGGAATTTTAAAGTAAGCATATTTGAGATCCAAGGCAGTCACGTAGTCTTGTTTTTGTAGTAGGGGAATTACATCTTGTAGAGTGACCATGTGAAAGTGTTCTAACAGGATAGATTTGGAGGTCTGAGATCTAGAATGGGTCTGAGAGTACCATCCTTTTTTGGTATCAGGAACTATAGTCAATATACTCCTGTTCCCTGTTGTGATATTGGAACTGTTTCTATTGTTCCTTTTAGTAATAGTGATCGTACTTCTTGTTTTAGCAGAACATTGTGTTCTGGGGAGAGTCTCTGAGAACGAGGGGGAATGTTTGGTGGAGTAGAAATTAGTTCTAGGCAGTGACCATTGTGGATAATTGAAAGTACCCACTGATCTGTGGTGATATTTTGCCAGTGAGAGTGGAATTGTTGCAGTCTTTCTCCCACAGGAGATGTGTGGAATTGTGGGATGTTGAGGAAGTCATTGTTTTGGGGGGAGTGGTGACACTCTTTGAAGTATTACATTTTCCTCTGGCTCTAAAGTGTTGGCCTCTGTAAGAGCCTCTAAATGATCCTCTTGGATAATACTGCTGAGTTTGTTTAGGCTGTGAGGTGGAAGCCTCTGTAGTTTGGGGTTTGAAACCTCCCCTAAACTGCTGTTTGCAAAAGGAACCCCAATAAGGTGTGGTATATAGGTCTCCCATCGCTTTTGCAGTGTCGGAGTCCTTTCTGAGTTTTTCTATAGTTGTGTCAACTTCAGGTCCGAATAGATGTTCCTTATCAAAAGGCATGTTAAGAACTGCCTGCTGTATTTTGGGTTTAAACCCGGAGGATCTTAGCCATGCATGTCTACAAATTGTTAGGCTACTGTTGATACTACTAGCTGCAGTATCAGCTGCATCGAGGGCAGATCTAATTTGATTATTAGTGATTGCTTGTCCCTCTTCAACAATTTGTTGCGTTTTGTTCAGTGCCTGGAACTAATGTGGCAACGTGTGCTTTTGGAGCAAATGCAAACATTGTTTTGCTTTTGCCAAAGCTTGTTACAATGGTGAGGGCCTGGCAGCTCCCACAACAAAGTTTTACAAAAGCCATGTCAAAACAAGACACGCATTGACAAAACCAAAATACTGTCCACCAATGTTTGATCAGTTAGCTTTGCCATTGCTTGTTTATTTTCATGTTTCCCATAATCTTGTTGAAACTGGTTACACTGGTTTTTCATTATAAATATTTTTTGAAATACTAGCATTCAACATACTTTACTAAATGATGCTTTAAAAAATTAGTACCAAAGAATTTGCATTAATTTAGCAAAACATTTTGTTTCCTCTTTGCATTCTTTTTCTGAACATTTTATTTTGAAAGCAAATTATCATAAATCTTGTTAACAAGCTTCTGCAAACATCTGCATTTAATTAGAGAGCATTCTGTGGGCATTATATGTGGCCTCATATTAATAAACCTTTCAAACTTATGTGTTTTTTTTTTTTTTTTTTACTGGAACCACTGTCAGTTGTGCAGTCAGAGCTTACCGCATTTATTTAAAGTGCTCACCCTAACAAAGGGTTTGCATTAATGAACCATAAATACAAGTTCAAACAGCATTAACACATAGACATAAATATTTCCTCAACTGCAGACAGTTCCATTCCCTCTAAACTGCAGCAAAGAGTTTGTGCTGCTGAGGGTTGGGCCTATATGTCCTAAGGACAAAATAAATATGAAAACGTGTTGTCCTTGACCTTGAACAATATGTCCAGGGTGTTGGGCTATAAGAATTCCACAACCCTCCAAATAGAATAGGAGCTGCCATTTGTCACTGTATCATAAATTCTATCCCGGGATATGCAAACGACATCTGCCATGCTGCCAAGCACTAGAGGCCTCCATTTGATTTTATGCTAGCCAAGCAAACCTTGCTGTCCAACAAATCCTTTTTTCGCTTCTAGACTGCAGCGCATAGGTTCAGCAACAATTTGTTGTAGCTGCTAATAGATTATATAGAGATATTTAAACCATGCATGCTGCACTATCAGCCACCTTCTTGATTTCATACTCTTCATGCACAAACTACCCTTGAACATGCATCTTCAGAGTAAGATGCCCAGTCATCATCAGAACCATCTACTGACGCTAGAACTCCTGGTCTCTGTTTCAGTTTACTGCTCAGTAAGTGCCTTCCCTTTTTGAAGGGAGCCAGGCAGCAGCATTGTAATGGCTAAATCTGTCAGACTCTTCCAGCAAACAAAGTACCACTTGACAGCCACTGCTCTTTTTTCATCAGTCATGCAGCATTAGTATGGAAGCCAGTATCATCTTCCATGTGAGTACATTCTGCCTTTCTAGCCCCTATACAGCTCTTAACTCTCAAGCCAACACCTCACTCAATTTGGTGGCCACCTTTTCTTAACACTCTCAGTATACTAAATAGGGAAATAGGGAACAAGCATTCTCCTAATCGACACAAGTAGTCTACTGGTGATGTGCACTTTTACCTAATGTTAGTAAACTTAGGGAGGTGAAATGCCTCCTCACCTGGGTTAAGCTTCTGCCAAACAACATATGCCCAATGACCTTCTCATTATATTACATTTATCGGATATTGGGTGATTTCAACTTGAGCAGAATGTTACCTATTAGTATGCACTATTTACAACAGCTTTAAACCATGCTCCATTATTTCAACTGTGTATCCGAAAATTCTGTCTGACACTGACAATGTACATGAAGTATTTTCAATAGGATTTGAATAAAATATGTTGGTTTTACAGAGTATCTAATTTGTAGCTCCTAGAGACTTTCCAATCTGTTTGACCAGAGGTCAGGTGCGTTACTTCATGTGATCTCACCAGGTGAAAGGGCTATGCCATGTTACTTCTTGTGAAAAATCTGGTGTCCAAAGGTAATATGAGATCACTTATTCTTATGTCACAGGGTCAAAGGTTCTTGTTATGTCACTACCTAAGGTGGTTTCTGATTTTCCAGATCTCTTCCAACATTCTTCCCCAATCCATCTATGCCAGCGGAGAGAACTTTGCACTCAGACTTGAAAAGAATGTTTAACTTTTATCTTGGTAAGTCTAAAGACATCAGACAATCTGATCAATTATTCATAAACTATGGGCACATGAGAACGGGCAGGGCTGCCCCAAAACAGATTGTTTCTAGGTGAATAGTCTCATGTATTATTATTGCTTATCAATCGGCTAACAAACAGATGGTTGACTGGCCTAAGGCTCATTTGACAAGGGGCAAGGCAGCAAAGACAGCCCTTCTGAAGAATGTACCCATCTCCAAAATCTGCAAGGCAGCAACATGGAGATCGGTACATACTTTTAAAAGGCATTACTGTCTAGGTTCAGATGCTAAGGCAGACACTCGAGTAGATCAGGCCTCATTAAGAAATGTATTTAACTAAGAAAAGTAAACTGCTTGTGCTTCCACCTCTCCTTCCGCAGGGGTAGGGGATTGGCTTTCTAATCTGTTCAGTGTTTTGACTATTGATGAGGATCCCCTGGAAGAGAAGGATAAGCTACTTATTTGTAAATTCTAGTTCTCTTCCAGGGGTATCCTCATCAAAGACATAAACAACCCACCCTCCTCACCGGACGTAATTCTGGAGGTACAGCAGTTTATTTGTCTAACCTATTTCTTCTTATTACCGTAAAAAAGTACCGACCTAACTGTAACCCAGCTGTCACCTCACTCTAACCTCTGAGGCATGGTGGGATACTGGACGTGCTCAGGACCTAAAGGTACGGTGCCAGTTTTTGGTTCTGCTATGTTACTTTGGATGCAGCCTTTTGGCTAATAAGGTCCCTGTATTTTCAATGTAGTTTTTCTTTCTACATGAAATGGTTTACATGTTCTACGCTCTCTTCTTTGATTGCAGAAAGAGTTTGCCTCTAATTGAGGAGTTTGATTAAAAAAAAACTTCACAAAAAATAAGACATTTTTAACCTGTTTGTCAACATAGACTGCATTATTGCTTACAAGTGTATATAATATACATGTACTAAAATTCTCTACACAATTATTGATTTTACATATACGTTTAATACATATACATGTGTGTTTATGCTCCTGGGTCCCCACACGTGGGCAGGAACATTCAGGGTTTATGACTATTGATGAGGATCCCCTGGAAGAGAACTGGGAAGATTTAGTTGCTGTTCAAGATGCAAAAGACCATCTTTATGGAGAGTTATAGACAGACACATGCCTGCTACAATGAACCCGCCAGGAAATTGTGACCTACTTGTTTTTTCCTTTCAGATGCTCCCTGTGGTGATTACCTAGACAAGTACGGCCCCAAGCCCAGACGACGTCTTTTTAAAGGCCTTTACATTTCACACCAATCTCTGGACTCCCCGGCTTATTTCTGTTGTAAATGTAGTATTTCTTACTCACTTTCTGAAACATGGAGTTAATCAATGATAATTACAATTATCAAGAAATGCAGCGACCCTAGGAGCAGCTGTTTTACAGTTCAGCAAAGGTGATTGGCAGAGCAGAGAAAATGGCATCCAGCATTTCAACAAATTGTTTTCTCATAGGTCAACACTTAGGACCTCACTACAGCTGTATTCAAATCTCCGATGATGCTTACTAATAAGACTATACGTAATTTGAAGAGATTTTGACATTTTGGTATCACTTTCGAGCCTTTTTTGGACTTGGCTCAGCTACTCACATTAAAACAGTGTACGGAACGCTTAATTTAAGCTCAAACCTTTTGCCCAGCTGCTCACAATGTACAAACACGGGTGTTACATTAGCAACATACAGAACTCGAGTATGGAAGTACACAAACATGTACTCTATAAAAAAATATATATAATAGACTTCCTCTTTGCATGTTAGGATTACCTCACCCCCACGCACTAATTTCCCTGCATACGGTGTTGTGCGACTTGAACACTTGGAAGATCAAATAAATGTTGCAGCACTTCCATTGTGTGTTTCGAGTCTGAGCAATCCACTAACTAAACTGAACTGCCTAATCCTGTTGGACTGGCAACTAATTTCCTCAGAATGTTAATCATGTTTTATGGGCATAGATTTCATGCTTATGCACAGAGATCATCCTGTGACTGGATGGAAAACCTAATTTTCGACAGTCTAGTTTACAGGTTGCCTGCGATCGGTGGCCAGCTGGATGAATTGCAACATTTAGACTCAAAAGACAAGATAGGTCATTGTCTTTGGTAAGTCTTCCATCTGGTCCTTTAACCGGTGGCCTGGTCCATTTGGAGTCCGTTCAAGGTTCACATTTTCAGCACAAGTTTTAATGACAATCCTACTTCTGAAGCATATATTGATAAGCTTATTTACACCAGTTTTTTCATGCTTAGTCATGTTTTGTTGCCCAGCTCCTCTCTAAAAAGACAGGTTCAGGGCCTATCTCCAGGTTGGACTACTGTAATTCTCTTTCAGGAGGACTCCCAGGCCATTGCCTTCAGAAGTTGCAAATAATTCAGAATACACAGGCAGCAGTCATCCTGGGACTGAGCATGACATTTTTTATCTCGACCCATCTCTCTACTCTTCAGTGGTTACCAATATGGACATGCTGCCTTTTTAAGGCTTTTTGTTTCTGTCCTAAGGCCTTATACAGCCTGTGCACTGACAACTACGTGACCTCTCTTGTCCTCCTTACATCTCTGTGTGCTGTTAACATTGCAGTTCCTCTTACAAAGAGAACATCTCTAAATTAAATAATTATATATTAGTGGCTGTTCTTTCTTACTCGTAATTCCCAAGTTTGGACCTCACTTAATTTTTATCAATCCTGAAAAAAAGAAAAAAAAAGAACTTTCCAAATTTCGTAACCTGTTAAAAACTTACCGGTTTTAACTGTAGTGACAGTTTTGCGTAATCCGGTTGCTTAGCGTCAGGGCATACTTTTTGGGGTATTTGCACACCAGGTCTAAAACGCAATAAAATTGTGGATTTCTAAAATTATTTTTCCCCACAATGTGCTATAAAAAGAGATGGTAAAGAGCTAAGAAAGCCCGACTATTTGGTCTTTGAAAACAGAAGCTGACCTTGTGCCTTTCCAGCAGGGCCACTAGAATTATGTGGCAGGAGAGGGCCAAATTCTGCATTAGGGTTGAGCAAATTGTGCAGCAGGAACAGTCAAATAATGCAGCCATCTTGTAATAGTAGCACTACTTAATTATGTCGTTTAAAAACAAAAAAAACTTGGTAACACTGTATGGACATTGGCACCTCATTATTAGCAGTTTAACACCCAAATGTAGCAGCAAGCAGCAGAAAGTTGACCAGTCCAGTATTGCAACGGGGCTTCCACTGTGCTGCAATTTGCGTCACTGCGTTTTGAACTGTCTGAGCTAGAATTTTTTTTTGTTAAAAATCTGAAGATTATGCGGCAGTTGATGGATTATGCTGGAAATCTATAATTATGCTAAAATTGCTTTACCATTGCATAATTCTAGTGGCCCTGTTTATCAGATTTGGGTTAAGAATTTGTTTAAATGCCAACTACTGACCGGTGTAACATTTGCCATAATGCCTATTTATTATTGTTTAAAGTGGTTGAGCTTTTAAGGACACCCTGCAGTTCTGCTCTTATGACAATGCACAAAAGTAGACCACAATACTTAATATATACATAATACACAATACATAATAGGACAGCTTTGTCATAACATTGCTTTTGACTTGTTACACTATTTTAACATTTTTAAACTAGTTATTAAACATTGACATTCACTGCCTGATTAATCACACACAAGTCAATGGGTTGGATTATCACTAGGGTTTCTGGTTTTCAGTTCAAAACTAATTATACCTCATAAAACACCAGGAGGGAATATTTCCTTTCAGCAGAAACCAGAAAATACCAGATTTTGCTCAACCTCTACCACTGTGGCAACCTCTGGTGCAACCAATATAACTTCAGACTTACCTCGAAGCTCTTTTCTGTGATGGATGCTTCCTCTGATCTATTCAGGCCATGGTCAGCTACTTAATATTCCCCTTGTAATTACCCGCAAGGTTCCTGGACCCCCCAGGAACTACTTCACTCCTGTTCTGCCGTGTCTTCAGATCACTGCATGTTGCTGTGTAGTAGGCTGCATGATTTGCAGCTAAATTTTGAGCAGCGTCTCAGCCTGTGGCAAGTGCTGTCATCCTCCTTGATTGAGAGGGTTTTGGAGCTCTGCTTTCCCAAATCTCTAGTATCAATATTGTGGTAATAAAGAATTTAAATACGGATAACTCCAGAATCAAGGTCTTCTCATAAAACAGTGCACCCATCACTTTTGTTCCTTGGTTTACTTCCTGCTCATTTTAAAAGCATGCCTGTATGAAACACATGCCCTCATAGAATGATCAGAGACCGTATCATGAACATCTTCGGCGCCCACGTGCAGGCCCAGAAGCGGTTCACGCACAGGTATTGATGAAATTGTGGTGCTTTAAACATATACACTAAAGATGCTCAGAAAACGTATACATTGGTATATGAGCTGCAGACAATAGAGCTCAGGAACACAGTGGCAACATTGCTCTGTTTATCCTAGTATTCGCTGCAGAAGGGGCAATTTCAAGAAAAGCAGATTCAAAGGCCCCTTCTGAGTCTGCACACTAAAGACGTTCATAAAACAGCTCCGGGATCATGAAGTTCAGTTTACATTCCTCCTTCTTCCAAGTCAAAATGAAGCTTGCTGAAACAATCCTCGACAATTAGCATCCTCACTTGTACAGATCTCTCTGACTGCCTTTGACAGATACATATTGAGCTGTGTTTTTTCTTTACCACACGAGATGACAATGCACTAGACCTGTGCATGCTGCACGGAACAAAAGGTAAAGCGCCTTGTGCAATTCTTACATATACTCAACATGAACACAGTGCCACAATGGTTTTAAATAAACTGAGAACACATGATTCATAAAAATCAATGCTAAGATGTTCTTGTCCTGGCTCTGTAATGAACACAAAATCCCATAAATAAACGTAATTCACGGTGTGAACAGCCCAGAAAAACGATTTAATTAATCCTGCAGGTTATAGTTTCTTTCTACTTCAGCTGCTTCTTCAGACAGTAGAACACTTTGTTGTCACTCAAGTCCCTACAGTTAAAAGTATGAATATCAATTCCCTAGCAGGGGAAGCAGGAATAGGTCCAGATTAGACAGTAAAAACATCTATTAACCCATTTCTATTTTGTTATTTTGAGACAAAGAACAGGGCAGTGTGATGAAGGCCTGCAATAACAGAACGACGCACCCCACAAATATATATTTTTTCCACATGTTTGAAGTAGAAAATCATCATTGACTGATCTTTGACAATCACGTAATTAAAAGAATAACAGAAAAGTATGTTAAATGCCAACCAATAACCTTTAATCTACTACAATCAAGTCTTAATGCGGTACAAACTTATCTCCATTCATGCACATGCTAGTCATGGTGATGACTTGACTGCTGAACCGATAAGCACGCTTTTGGAATACCCTGGAAAACACTAAAAAGCACTGCACCAGAAATCACAAAAAATAGAAACTGAAAAGAAGAAAGCGTGATTGTCACCATAGCGGTTGACTTAAAAAGTGAACGTCATCTACGAAATGCACGTCCTCTTACAGTATGCACATTTGGCTTACACAACAAATATCCCTGCATTTTGTGTGTCATGGTATTGTAGGATTTTCTTATGGTTTGCCTAATTAAATACAATTATGCTTCTCTTGATTTGAGACGAGCAGACTGGAAAGCAGGCTTCTGGTGTGAGAGGTACGGGGGGTGGGGGGGGGGGGGGGGGGGGGGGGAACGAGACGAGTTAAACCATCTAGGTGGGATCATGCAAACAAAGGGCGAAGAGAGCCAAGAGGGAGAAAGGAGGCAGGATATTTTCTAAGAGGGAGGATAGAGATAAGAGGATTAAGGTGACATGATCAATTTGAGGTGATATGATAAAGTTGAGGCAACACGATAAAGTTAAGGTGATAGTTTGGATAGGGTGGTAGAAATGGTAAGGACATAGTAGTTGGAAGAAACAGCAGGTTGTGACGAGGGCAGGTGAGGTGGGCAGTATGCCAGTACAGGGAAGGGCTGAAGAAAGCAAAGGGACGAAAGGGACAAGTGGTGGGGTGGGTTGCTCAGGAAGATGAAGAACTAGAAAGATACAGTCCTTAAAAGTGTATAACGAGGGAGAGGGACAAACTGGTAGAGCAAGGGATAGGTCAATGGAATGAAGAAGCTGCAGAGGGAGGGTGTGTGAGGTCAGTTATGGAGCACCACACATTTGTAGAGCAAGTAATGACTAGGGCCTAGATCCCTTGCTGGGGTCATCCAATGGGGGTAATCGGGTAACTTGGGCACCTATGAGAACTGGTGCATCTCACCCTGCCTGTGCCAGTACACAATAGCAGAGCAACAGGCTAGAAATTCCTAGGAAGAAGAGCGAGGGTTGGATTCTCACATGATAACCTGGTAGGTGGCCAGTCCTAAGAGCCACGTGCAGGCAAGCAAGACAGCTGCAAAATACTAAACTACTCAAATAGGAAAAGAAATCAGAGATTCTACTACTTACCAAGACAATAGGGGTTAGTTGAGTTAAAGTTCAGGGCAAATTCATGTGATACCTATAACAAAAAAAAAATATCAAGAAAACAAATAGGTACAATTAGAGATTTTAGGGAGAACTAGAAAATATATTACCTGCCAGTTTGGAGGGACCTGAGCACCAAATCCAAATGCAGGGAACTGTTTATCTCTACAAAGAGAAGGAAAGACACACATGAACAAATTATGTATTTCCTGCATTGTTGCTAATCTGATTGCTATCGGACTGCTTGAACGCACACAAAAGGAGAACACAATGAGATAAACCTTGTTTGCACCCAACAATTGAAAGGTTATTGTGAGCAAAAATATTGATATGTATTTTTATTCATCATTTCCCTTGCAACCAACATTAAGTAACAGTCAACACGACATCCACCCTCCACCCACATTTTCCTTTCTATTCGAATTGTCGAGTACTTCCCCTATTGTACAGTGTCTTTGTTCCGGTTTGATTATTCCTGAGGTGGGAGAGAGCCACCTCTCGAATCGGTCCACCAATCATTGAGTCTTTCCACTTATCCCCTATTTACTTCCCATCTTCAACATATTTTTTCAAATGTTTTCTTACAACCACGGCCTTTATACATTTCTTTTTCCGGCAATTTAATTCCATCCCTATTTCCCAGTCTCAGAGTGGGAATTGAGGGCGGGGGTGTTCCCGAGCCTCATCTCTGTGCAACGTCTCGTATCGCAGCCACACAGCCCAGGTTAATCAGATGTTTGAGGTAACGTGTACGCCCACACCCCCAAACAATGCCAGCTTCGGCACCAGCTCCAATTTGAGCTCTGTTGCATCTTCCAAGGATTTCCCCGCCTTCTCCCAAATTGTTCGGATACCCAGTCAACCTCCAGTGTGTAGGAAAGTACCTTCCATGCCACCGCCTGTGAGACAATGTGTATTAACTGCTCGGCCAAAAATTACTCTAATGATGATGAAAAAATGATCCAGTGTGAAGAGCAGTTGGAGACAAATAAACTCAGTGATCACCTATACTCCCACAGCCTTCAATTGGGGCTTTCATGTCACAATCCAAAAGGACCTTTCAGGTATGGAGATTTTCTTCAAGAAACATTGTTTTTAGTTCACTCAGTATAATCAAAAGGCCAGATTGGTATGGGGATAGATTGTTCCTCTACTCCTTTTCCACAGAGACATATTACGCTAGAATTTAGCTATGGATCATATACATTTCTCTTTCCAGCTTAGGGCCAGTCAAGAAAAAAGAGGAAAGATTGGTCTTCATCCCTTAAAATATGCCTGGTTCATTTCTACCCTCCCGTTAATCTATCAGTCAGGGCACAGGTGTGGATGCTGTGGTGATTTGCAAATAGAAGGCCCAGTTTGGCAGCATCAATTAGGTGGGCACTTGGACATGGGGATTTGGTGGTTATATTCAAATACATTATGATGGAGTAAGAGTATTACAGACTTGTTAGGCGATACATGGATGGTTTAAGAAAAACAAGTTAAGTACCTTTCGCATACCTTTAGAATATTCCTAGGCACCAAACTACATCTGGAAGGTTTAAATGACACAGCTCTTGCACACTGCAAGGTTTCGCTATGCAGCTCCACGCTGACTTGTGGTTGCCCTGGAAGTAACAATGGAGCCACAAATAAATGGCACCCCTGTATTTCAATGTCAGTTTCTTTATTGATGCTGTCTGCACTCTGCACTGTGACCTTCAACAGTATTCAAAGGTAGGTGTGTGAAGATCTTTAGTTTGCATATTTTTAAATGGAAGAACTAGCCATTCCACATAACAGGGAGGGGGAACAGCTGAGAGGAATTTGCGGTTAGACAGACAAACCAATAGAAAGAGTGTTTCTAACTTGTTCTTCTGATGGATACTTCTAACTGCATTTTTGTTACTTCTAGGATACCAAATCAGTACCTCTCAAAGTGGTGGGCCTGTTGAATAGTTCAAATCAAA
Source organism: Pleurodeles waltl (assembly GCF_031143425.1). Classification (NCBI taxonomy): domain Eukaryota; kingdom Metazoa; phylum Chordata; class Amphibia; order Caudata; family Salamandridae; genus Pleurodeles; species Pleurodeles waltl. The sequence goes on from NC_090446.1 coordinate 395,207,257, forward strand.
TAAATCCTGAAGGACCAAATGGGCAAAAGGCCCCTTCCATCAGACGTGACTGTAAAGACTGCAGTGATTCGTGAATGTGTGCACTGCTGGCAACATTATGGCCTGACAGATAACCAGAAAAGGCAAGCTGCATTTGAAGCAGTGGTAGCAGCCTTGGCAGAACGGGCCTTCAGTCCCACCGGAAGATGGCTCTTGGCCAGTTCGAGCAGATCTTAATACAGAAGGCTATCCTCCTTGACAATGCTCTTTTTCTGCTCTGCCTTGTCTTTCTTAGCCCCAGACAAGCCCAGGAGTTGATTGTCCACTCGATGGCCCTTAGTGTGATGAAAATAGAAACTCAAGGCACTCTTGGGATTTAGCTGATGGGAGTCTCTTTTTCAAGGTGTAAGGCAGAGCAAAGATTGCTAAAAGGTTAATGGGCTCTCTGATATGAAATGGGGTCACAGCCTTAGGTAAAAAGGAAGCTCTGGTCCTCATCACCATTTTGTCTGGCTGCTGCACAGAGAGAGCCTGAAGTGTACTGGTGTGACGAACTGAAGGTGTTGCGATGAGCTGAAATTGTCTCAACAAATAATACAGGCTCCAGAGTCAGGAGACAGAATGCAAGTGTGCATTGGCTCGATGGGAGAGCACAAAGAAAAAGCGAGGACAAAATAAAGATCTAACTGTGGTATCACAAAGTGTTTTGGAGGAAACTTTAAGAACTTCGACCAGTGGTTTAAACAAGGATGGCTGGTCCAAGAACATAAAAAGGTTGGAAGGGCTGACAAATAAGCTTTCACAGTGGTCACTGCATGTTCTTAGTGTGCGGTCAAGAACGTCTTTTGCTGTCTGAAACCTAGATGGATTCTGAAAGGTTTCTATGGTGATGGGCTCCCTGAGACTTCAGATCCTGCTGAAGAGCCCATATGCTACATGGCATAATTTATGAGTTGGATTCAGGAGGCCAAAAGGCCCAAAAACTTCAGAGCCACTCTCACTGAGACCAAGGATTGAGGCTGAAACATCGGGACCAACACCCTAATACCCTGGACTAGTGATGGAGGGAAAGCCCAGGACTGCACCATATCTTGAATGACTGCAATGAGAGGTAGCCTAACCGAAGGAGTCAGGTGCAACTGTTTCTTTGATTGTGAACCCCAAAGATGTCAGAAAGCTCAAGGTCATCTGGAGGAGGTCTATGATTGACTACTGTGAGTCCACTTTCAACCCCCAGTCCTCAAGGTAGGGGAAAATTGGTATCCCCGGCCCCCGAAGATGAGCAGCAACCACTCCCATCACTTTTGTGAACGCCTGAGGGGCACTGGTGAGGCTGAAGGGGAGTATGGCAAACAGAAAATGCTCCTTGCCTATTTGAGCCACAGGTCATGCCTATGAAACTCAAAAGACCTGCACTGCTATAGCTTGTTCCCTAAAAAACACCTCTTCCCTAATTCCTTAACTGCAGAGTGACCTAATATCCTGAGTTGTGAGGACTGACTGGGTTACTGAGGCATGCTTGGCATCTCCTATTTCTAGATGCAATTAATACCTTTTCCTGATTAATGCCAATTATCCATTCAATTTATTATGCATTCTGTATGTTTTGCAATTCATCTCTTAGAACATCATCCAGAAAAGCACAGACTGCAGCTATGCTTCCTAAACATTAAATATATTATCTACCCATCAATCCAACTCCTCTTGCATTGCAATGGACAGTGCTGGATAATTAGCTATATACAACATGGATAACTTTTGCAAGGTTGACTAACAAATATGTTACATTCACTATAGCCCACGAGAAGGAGACTACTGCTCCTATGAACTACTTCTCAGATGACAGCAGGATGTGCCTAAGAGCACTTTTTGGAAAAGCTTTGGAGGAAAGACTAGGTTTAGATATAATGACTCCTACAAGGGAGGGAACAGATTCCCTAGTAGTCTTTTGACTTTGCCCATTGGCATCTCCAATAGTGACTGAAATACCTTAATGATCTTACCTCAATAAGAGAAGTAGTTACATGGTTTAAAAATGGAAGTACAACTTCCAACATGCATAAATTCAATAAAGTGAAAATCAGTTAAAGGAAAAATAAAGTTTAAAAACTACACCAAATATGTGAACCATTATATACAGAGAAACATCTTTAGTTCTGTTTTTCTTAGAAAGCCTAGACAATACTTAAGAGAAGACTGGATAGTTGATCCCTTCAACATACGAGCTCTCTTAAGGTGGACCCTGCAGGTCCCCCCTCTTGCTCAACATACATTCATAGGGGTTGTAGGAATAGAATTGCCAAACGTTCAGACATCATCGTTAGACCTATGGGCCTTAGGGCTAGTCTTCCCCCAAACATTGTGCCTTCTCTCCTGTTTCGTGGAATTTGTTTTTATTGGCTTTAGAACTCTGTGCACTTTATCACTGCTAAAGTGACTCACTCACTGAAACACGGTAAAACTGGCTTACATCTGATTGGCTTATTTAATTTACTTATAAGTCCCTGGTAAAGTGATATACCATATATCCAGGACTCGTAAATGAAATACTACTAGTGGGTCTGCAGCACTTACTGTGCCACCAACTTAAGTAGGCTTGTAAAACATGTCTCGGGCCTTCCATCACTGCCTGTGTGCAGTTTTAAACTGCCATTTGACTTGGAAAAATAAACCTAAACAGCCCATAGGGAAGGGTGCACTGTATTTAAAAAGCTGGACATATACTTTTAAGTTTTACATATCCTGGTAGTAAAAACTCCCAAATGTGTTTTTCACTACTGTGACGCCTACCTCTCTAAATAGATAATACTGGGGTTCATTATTAAAAGTGATACCTTTTGTTTGGGAGAAGGTACACATCATGTTTGGTGTCTAACATATTTTTCTTTTTAATCCTGTTTAATGGCAAAGTCAGATTTTAAGTTAAAATTCTGAAAATGCCACTTTCAGAAAGCAAAATTTTCCAGTCCTAGCCATTTGGTGCCTCCAGCCTGTTCCTGGGTCACATGACTAGGTGCAGATGGCCTTTGTGTATTCCTCCTAAACAGACACACAATAGGGGGAATGGGTGTTGACAGAATGGTCATCCTGGCAGGAGGGGGAGTGGTGGCACATGCACAACCCAAGTTGCACTTCAAAGACAATGGCTCAGATCACACATAAAGAACTTCACATTAGCCTTTTGAGGCTCCAGACATCCTGCCACCATAGCAGGGATTCAGTAAATTACAGGTTCTTCAGTGGGTGGAAAACTTGAAGTTTCTCTCACTTCAAAGATGGCACCAGGTATAAAATTATGACCTTCAGACCCATTCTTCAGTTCACTTCTGGACCTGTGGAGGGACTCTCAAAGGACTGCCCTGCTGCCGGTTGTGTACTTCAGAGGACTGTCCTGCGGCATCAAGACTACTGCTGTGCTGCCTGAGGCCTGCCTTGTGCCCTCAAAAGACTATCCTGCTGCTTGGCACCTGCTTCTCTGTTTGAACCCAAAACTGCCAGAGTGGCACAGAGGGCTGGTTGGCTGGCTCCCTGACCAGAGCCTCAGGGACAAAAAAGTATCCAACCATTTTCACCCCACACCTGGACCCAGCCAGATTGAGTCCTGACCCTCCAAGTGGTGCTCCTCCAGTACTGGACCACTGGAAACTGTACTAATGGTGTCCATATGGCCCAAATCCACAACTTGGGACTCTGCCAAAGAGTGCTTTGAGAACCGAGAGGAGACTGGGACTTACCTGCTCACCAATCCACCCAAAGTGCATTGCCAGTCAGCCTGAATACACTGTAGCTCCCGCTACGTTCTCCCCCACCCCACACAAATATTGATTGCTTGCAATAAATATACAGACAATCGCTTGGGTCGTACTCCAACCCATTGTTCTTTTGACCACCATGCCACCTCAGATTAGAGCTAAGTATATGCAATCATTCTTGACGCTGCCCCAATAGAACAGTCCAGTCAGAACTTCATGCCAGGCCCTTTCTGAACAAGAAAACAGGCAACCCAAGAAGGGTTTCACTCTGATTGGGGGTCTTCAATAAGAGGTAGCTGGGTTTCAGTGGCATAGTGAGCAAGGGAACCACATCGGGCCATATCCTTGTCAGTTTGGGGCTGTACGTCAAACACTCAAAAGAGGTAATGGGAGGATACTTGCTATACATCTAACCAGTGGTAATTTCTCAGGGGAGCATTCAAACCCATCATTTTGTTTGCTCACCATGCCACTTCAGTTTAAAAATAGCTATAAGCAAAACAGTCTTGACCCTGTTCCAATAAGACCAGTACAACCTGAACTTCCAAGCCAGGCCCTCTCTGAACCAGAACTCAAGCAACCCAAGTCTGGTTTTGCCCTGATTGGGACTCTTCAGTCAAGTGTAGATTGGTTCTAGTGGTACAATGTGTACTTTACGTTCTTCTCCGCAGCAGCAAATCCTGCACAGCAGCTCCTGATCACAAGGGTATATCCAGTCTTTTGGAACCCTTGTCGGCAACAGCCTGCAAGTTTGTCCCGCTGAAGATTTTCAAATTCCATAAGAGACTAAGTCCAAAGGTAGAACTTTTTACTGAGAACTTCATCCAGAGGCTCCCTGACGACAACAAGACCTTCTTGGACACTGACGGCCACCTTGCACAGCTTAACTTTACCTTCTCAGATATTTTTTCACACAAGTTCTTCTAAGTCTGAAGCTAAGTGAAGACCGGGCCAAATCCACTTCATGTATCCGAACCGTGCTTTATCACAGACCCGCAAGACCCCAACAACTACAGACCTATCACAAATGGACCTTTCCTGGGCAAATTGATAGAAAGAGCAGCATTCGCCCAGATGTCACAATTCATTGAAGACAATGCTATACTTTCAGACTTCCAAACTGGATTCCGCCCAGGAAGAAGCACTGAATCGGCACTCATGGCAATCTGGGACGATCTTAAAAACACAGTCGACCGAAATGGAGTTGCTGCACTACTTCTCTTGGACCTCTCAGCTGCCTTTGATACGGTTGACCATGACACCCTAACTCAAAGACTCCACGAAGCCGGCATACAAGGGATTGCTCTCGACTGGATTACTTCCTATCTCCAAAAAAGAGCGAATATCATCCACTCGCCCCCCTTCTCATCCGAACCCTACCTCACAAAAACAGGGGTCCCCCAAGGGTCAATCTCACCCTTGCTTTTTAACATCTACATGATATCTTTACCAGAACTGATCAATGATTTCCATCTCACATGCTACAACTATGCAGATGACACACAAATACTACTTCAATTAGAAGACCCCAAAAACATTGAAAACTCACAAATCTTACGTTGCCTCAGAGCCGTTGATCAGTGGATGACCTGGAGCCATCTCAAACTAAATACCTCCAAAACAGAAATACTCATATGTGGTGACTGGAAAAATTATGACCCTCTGTGCGTCTGGCCTGAAGATCTCGGACCACCTCCTCAATTATCCAAGGAAGTGAAAAACCTAGGAATTACCATGGATTCCAAGCTAACTATGAATGCCCAAGTAGACAAATTAGCACGCACAAGCTTCATCACCTTAAAGACTTGACGACGCATCTTCCCCCACCTCGGATTTCCACACAAGGTGCAAGCTACTATCTCACTTGTATTATCCAAACTGGATTATGCCAATAGCCTCTACCATGGATCATCTCTATCTGTTATGAAAAAACTACAACGTATCCAGAATCCCGCAGCCAGGCTACTACTACATATAAAGCCGCAAGCCCACATCTCCCCTGCCTTGAGAGCACTACACTGGTTACCCGTTGCCAGAAGATGCACTTTCAAACTGCTTTGTATCACCCACAAAGCTATACATGGAACAGGACCGCTTTTTATCAGAAAGAAAATTACCAAATACATCCAACAAAGAACCCTCCGCTCAAGACTGGCACCCCGCCTTAGAACACCACCATACAAGAAAAAGACTGTAGGTGGTACATCCTTCTCCGTCCAAGCAGCCAAACTATGGAATTCATTACCCCCAACTATAAGAGCCACAGATAACTTTCTTGTTTTCAGAAAACTACTCAAGAGTTGGCTCTTTTCTTCATAACCACCTTTTTCAAACAACTATGAACTGCATATGCCTATGTGGATAAATATTTTTTCAGATTATATGTATATTTCTATTTATTTATAGTTTCTTTGGAAAATATGTATTGCTACTGTCATAACAATAAAATACACACACACTCTTTTAAACCTGTCTGACTAAGTATTTTTTACCCATGATTCTCATTATGTATTGTATGTGCATATGTGTGTGTATTCATGTGTGTGTGTGTATAAATATATATATATATATATATATATATATATATATATATATATATATATGTGTGTATGTATGTGTATATGTTGTTTCTGTGCTTGGCATGTTTGTGGATCATTGCATGGCTCCTGGTTTTTGGGTTGTTATACTAGATATCTATGAATTTCTGCTCTCATTTTTCATCACTCTTATGTCCTGTCTCTATCAAACTATCCTCCTTTCTCACTCTGACTCATCCCAAATCCCTTCGACCACTTTCATCTCCTAAATATCTCTGCCTAAGCTCTTCCCTCCACCTCCACATCTAACTCACCAAACCTCACTCTACCTCTGTGACCTCCCACACAACCCTACTAAATTCTCCTGCATTCATCTCACCCTGCTACTATGCTCTCCCTAACCCTTCCACATACTCTTCCCCCCTCCGCCCCCCTTTATTCATCCCAAGCCTTTGGATTGAGTAAATGAAGGATATACTCCCAATTAACACTTCTGGATTTCTTTCCTCCTCCACCCCTCCATTACTCCAGTCAATCTAACTAACTAAAACTCTCATATCCGCGGCTCAAATTAACTCATAATAATACTAAAACTGTACTCATTATTAAATGATACTAATCCATCACTAATTCTTGTTGGGTTCCGGAGTAGTGTGCTACTCATCGAAATGCGCTTCGAAGCCTCGTCAGGGGTAGTAAGCGCTATATAAATACGATTACAATACAATACAATACATTGGCCATAACTTTTAACCTTGCCACATTGTAACAGGACTAGATGTTTGCAGTTGACACTTTGATCTTTCAGGTGCAATTTTCCAATTTAAAAAATCATAACTCCAGTTCTACTGATTGGATTTTTGTTGTGTGTGTCAATTTATTACAATTGACTCTATTTGTCTAAATTAGTGTGGGTCTCCTCGTGTTGTGTTCTCACTTTAGTGTTGTTTAAGTGCTGTATAAATACTTTACATATTGCCTCTACATTAAGCCTGACTGTTTGTGTGCCAAGCTACCAGAGGGTTGAGCACAGTTTAATTTAGTGACTTATTTTGGTTCACTGTGACGAGGGCTATGACCTACCTGAAAAGGGTTCACACCCCCCTCACTCATCAACCCAATCTGTCACAATCTTTAAGGAGGATTGACAACAAAAATGGCCAAGCAGTGCATAATGAAAAAATAATTAGGGGTACAGGCTGAAAGCCTCTAACACCTAGCAAACCCACAAGCAGAGACCAGGAATCATAGAGCAATAGGTGCCCTGCACTAGCATTCTTTCTTCTTGTACAGTTCATAATTTGTGCAAATCAGAGCTTTATTAACTGAAGGATGTCCGTCTCCTGGATCCTTTTTATCATAATTTATGGTAGCTTACTGATTTATTAGTTTATTCTCTCTTGGTCGTAGCATGGGGTTGGTGTGCTATGTCTGGTAATTCAGCAGGGGTATAAGCATGTGCTATACATCTTAACCGAATCTTCAAGAAAACCTGCTGTTAAACCCAAATAAGTTGCTGACCAGCCCTGATGTATCATTGCTAATTCAGAGCTAGAAATTAAAATGGTGCAATACACGCAGGGAAAAAGTACCAGCCCATGACAGAGAATAATGAATCAGTAATACTGACCCTTTTTCCCTCAGTGAACTTAGACCCAAAGGAAAGTGGAAGTTGAGGGCTCAAAAAAAAAAAAAAAGTTACTCTCTTTCTAGTGAATACTACATCTTCCTACTGGTTCTTCACCTTAGAAATTTCCTGAGCTGCCAGAATACAGCCAGAAATCCTTACACAAGCAAATGCTCTCCAACATAGCCTACAGATGCCCAACACCCCCAAGTCCCCGCTCTGCTGAGTAAAAAGTGATAGGAGCCTAAATTTGGCTCTGCAAGAGAAAATAGCTCAACTGTGTTGAGCTTACGAAGATGCTCAAACTCCGTGGGAGTATCAGGAGGAGGATAGAAAGCTGTAATGATAGTAGACTGGCTTATAGGAATAGCATACCTCTTTTTGGCAAGAAGGATGGACAAGTGGATAGAGCCACTTTGTCTTAGCAAATTAAAGCAAACAGTGTGAAAGGGCCTGCAACTCTCTGAACCTATGGGCTGAAGCAATCATGACTAGGACGGTCTTGAAGGTCAGAAGAAGAACAAAGCAACTATGAATCGGTTATGATGGCATGTCATGAGTAAAGTCAGTACTAAATTCCAGTCCCATTATGGGACAACATAGGGCATGGGAGGAAGCATTCTGTAAACATTACAACAAACAACATTAGAGATGATCTGAACAATAAAGGCTGGTCATGAAGGCAAAGTAATGCAGAAAGAGTAGTCAAATAGCATTTGACGGAAGAAACAGACAAGCCCTCTTAGGCAAAGGAAACAACAAAACGCAGCAAGTCAGACTTGCAAGCCTAGAAGAGATTTAAGACTGCAGCCTAACACAAACACAAGTTTATTCCAGTAACCCACATATGTTGTTTTCTGGGAGGTTAGGAAGACACCTGCTACTCTTCACTGAATGCTGAGTGGCTCTGACTTGCGCCACACAATCTTCATTCTTGTATACGAAGTGTCTGAGGACTGAGGAGGAGGACCAGACCACCCCGATGTGAAAGTACATTTTTATCTGTGAGGGGAAGTGGAATGTGAGTTTTAAAACATCAGGGTACTAAACCTTCCTTGCCCAATCTGAGGCTATGAGGAACAGCTGCATATCATACTCCAGGGCCCTTTGCAGAACCCTTGAAAGCACCTGAACGGAAGAGAACATAAAACATGACATGCGACCAGCTCAGTCAAAAGACACCCCCACAGAGAACTTGGTGGGGAGTGTAGGACGCACTAGAGGGGAATTCCCTAGGCCAATGAGGAGATGCCCCAGCTGGGAGATCTTCACATCCAACTAGAACACTAATTTTTCTTCAGTGACAAATGACCAAGCATTCACCTTCACATTCAAAATGCTAGCCAAATGAGCTGCCAGAGCCCAGTGCCTAAAGCTGCAGCATCTCAGGACAGCATCAGTGAACCCTTTTTACCCTGATGGCTGAGATAATACACATGCAATGTTATCTGAAATAATCAGCTCCACGTGCCTCTAGATAAATAGAAGAAATGCCTTAAAAGCCATTTCAACAGACTTCAATTGTAACAAATGGCTGTGCTTTGGTTGATCTTCCTGATACCAAGGGCTCCTTACACAGTCATTTCCCAACCACATTAATGTCCCTGTCAAATGCAGAGGAGTCAATAACAGTGGCCTGTGACTGCAGAGGACTGAAGATAAGATTCATCAGTAAGATGAATGGCAGCATCTACCTCTAAACTCTGGAAGAACGGAGCAGGAAATACCCACACAACTGGAGATATTTTCCTGATGTTGAAGTCCCTGATTCTTCAGACAACACTAAAGTGACCTCCTCTACCTTAAGGTGTGCAGCACTAACATGATGCACAAAGTCATCAAGCCCAGCAGGTAAAAAACCTACAGAACCATGATCTGAGTCTGAACATCCAACTCATTCCACCAATGACCAAGACCCTCAGAGTCAGAGGACAAGCCTTCATGCAAGTAATGTCCAGAAGTGCACCAAGAATGATAGTTTCTGAGCTGAGACAAGGTGGGACCTCTGTGGACAGAAGAAGCCCGACCATTGAAATGGGGTCAGGCTGTTCTCCAGATGCCATGACAGCAGCGCAGGAGACCCCACCTTCACCAGCCAATTTTCCAAATATAGAAATACCTGGGCTTCTGATCTCCTGAGGGAGAGCCGCACCACAGCCTGCACTTTGGTGAAGGCTTGTGGGGCAGTAATGGAACCAAAATGCACTACACCATATTGGAAGTGCCAAGATTACAATGTGGAGGTACTACTTGTGAACCGAAAGATCAGAAGGTAGAAATAGGTGTCCTGGAGAAGCAGTGTTGCCCCACAATCCTACACTTTCAGGGCCACAGGTACCTGACTCAGACAACATTTTAAACTTTTTCTGACAAAGATTCAGGAACCTTGAGTCTAGAATAGGACTGAAGGTCCAATTCACCTTGAGGAATGAGAAGTAAACAGACAAGAACCATGGTCCCCTCTCTGTGGGTAGCATTTCTATACCCTTTTTACAGCAAAGCAAGAACTTCTATCTCTAACATCGAGGCAGATGATGTGGGCGAGAGGAAGAGGATGGCATAACCCTTGCTGACCATTTGGAGAAACCAGCAGGTCTGGTGTGATGGACTCCTAACTGAACAAAAACGGAGACTCTCACTTCAAATCAAAGTCGATGATGAAAGTAGGATAAGAAAGCCAAGGGGTACAGGATCAAGTGGAAGAAAGGGACGCTGGGACTGCTGTAGCAGCTTTCCTTGGATTCATCTTTTCTGAAAAAGCAGCCGAAGAAACGAGGAGGCTGTGCTGGCTGGGAGGGCAGCCACTGCCAGGAAAGTTGGCCTGTGGAGAAGGCGCAAACACGGCTATAATGCTGGTGGAAATGCTTGGCTGAGGAGGCCAGTGCAAACAGAGCAGCCAGTTTTCATACATTCCAAGATTTCTAGCCAAAGAATCTCTCCCCATTACATGGCATATCTATTAAATCTTTGCAAAGTTACTGCTGAGTCAAATGAAAGCATGGGTAGAGTTAAATAATCTGATCCCAAGAGAGCAAGGGGGCTTTAAAGAGGGCCATTCGACAATAGACCTTTGCTTTAGTCTGTGGGCATTAGAAAAAAAGTCAACAGAGGTATGAGGGTGCTTATTTTGTTGCTTTGTGGATTTCCGTGCCGCTTTCAATCTGGTAGACCGAAAATTGTTATGGAATATGCTGAAACAGCTTGGGGTTGATTCTGATTTACTGTTCGTCCTTCAGGGACTACATTCGCAAAACCTGGCCCAGGTGATCTTAGATACTGGTGGAGCACTCTCAAAGACGATCCCTATAAAGAATGGGCTGTATCAAGGATGTGTCCTGCCCCACTAGTGTTTGCCATATTCCTGTCCGACTTGCCAGGGGTACCGAAGGTGGCTAGGGGTCTTTGTCCAGAAATGGATAGCACTCATATCTCCTGCTTATTATACTCTGATGACTTGGTGATAGTTGACAAGACGGAACTGGGGCTGCAAAGAAAACCAGACACCTTATATACTTACTGTAAAAATAAAAAACCTACAGTAAATTTGGATAAAAGAAAAACAATGGTGTTAGGAAAAAGGAAGAGGGCTTTCTCCTGGTACCTGGGAGGTGACAAAGTAGAATTAGTTGATAAATATAAATACTCAGGTATATGGTTTGACTCTAAACTAATATGGAAAGAGCATATTGGGGCACTAAAAACCATGGCAGTAACAGCAGTTTGGGGACTAAAGCAGTTTAGACAGAAGTATGGAGGATCGTCCCTTCGCCCAGTACTTTCCGCCTTGAATGCTACGGTGCGCTCTCAATTTTAATATGGGGTGGAAATTCTAACCCTTGCCAGAAAGTTGAACGGGATGCAGAAAAAAAGCAGATGTGAAAAAACACTAGCTCCCCCCCCGCTATGAAATGTTTTAATGTGACTTGTGCTTTAGGCCGATTCTTAACTGAAATACAAGGAGTCTTGAGGGGGCTCGCTTGTGTCTTGTAAGGCGTGAGAGTGTAGTATGTGAGGCATAATAATGTAATGGTATTGGATAAGCGTTAAAACCATCTTTACTAACAGAATATGTTATCAGGCTTGCTCATGAATAAATATTAATGACCTTAGAGCTAGGGAGGCTTGCCACGGCAATTATAGCTAGCAACACCTCAGGGAACAGTGACAATGACTGTCAAACGATATAATGCAGCCTTGCAAGAATGAGTAGGTCGGGATATGAAAATATTTTAACATTTTAATATTTTAATGTGGTATTCTGAGTAGAGATGCAAAGATGATCCTAGATTTAGATCTTTAGTCTCGTTCCTATTTAACTGCTGTTGGACCATTATTTCCTAATTGTCAAAGCTGCTATACAACGGAGATATAGGGGGGAGGTTTTCTCACCATATCTTCAACACCAGATTTTAAAGCAAAGCACTGTCACTCTATTTAGAGCTGCCCATTATAAAAAAAACTGTAGAATATTTATAGGATCGTTTTTCGGCCAGACTGGCTCGCCCAGTGCATATTGTATGGAAGGAGAGCACTACAATTATCAACTGTTAGGAACCAGTTTGTGATCAATTGACTGTCTTTGTTCTTAAACTGCATATAATTGAATTTTATCTTATGATTCATTCCTTTTAACTAGGAACTTGAATGAATTCGATCTCAATTATTTTTACTGTATTATATTGTTTTACTGTCACACTTTTATGTATTGAGTTTCCCAAACCACCCACTCCTTATTAGGTTTTTAATTATTCTAAGATTATTTTTATTTTTGTGGGAGCCCCCTCCAAACCACCACTTTTTTTCCTACCTTACCACCCTATGCCCCCACCCACCCCTAAACCCACCCGTCCCACTATGCCCTTACCCACCATTAAGCACTAAGAGCACCCTCACCACCCAATAATCCTACCCGTACCCCTAAGCTCTAAAACACCCTTAACGCCCTATATTCCTACCCACCCCAAACACCCTTACCACCCAATACCTTTATAAGCGTACATATGTGTGTGTGTCTGTGTATACACACACACCCCTTAAATATGCTTACTTTTCATTGTAAAGGCATGCGTGGTAAACGCATCCCGTTGTAAAAACAGTGTTGAAAAGGTTGTCTCCACAGGGGCAGGGGCAGGGCCATTTCCTCAAGGTATAAAAGGACTTGCACTTCCGATGGCGTCTTATGTTTTTTTTTTCTGGAAAGACCCTTTGAAGGATCACTCCTTGGCAAGGGACTTAAGGAGGGGAGACGTGCCGTTTTTGGGTTTTCTAAAGGGCTGGAGCCAGAAATAATTTGGCTTTCCGTTGCCTGATAACTTTCGGATGCAAAGAGTTACAAGAGTCACAAGGTAAAGGATTGTGAGCAGGCCCCAGACAATAAATGCTCCTATCACAGGGTTTTCAGAAGAACAACTGTTGACATTGTCGACAAAGACTGAATCCTGAGACCTTAGGAGGTGTTAACTGACCTAATCAAAACAGGAAGCGTGTTTAAAAAAAAATATTTTTAAAAAATGAGCAATTTACTGAACATTGAATAGGTGCTTCGGACCAGTGACTGCATGATGTAGTAACACAAGAATCAATGACAATGCACTAGACAGCACCATAAATTTGCTAGTGTTGTCACTTGCTGGATGGGTGGAGCAATGTACTGGAGCGACCGGGGGCATCCTGAGGCTTTAGGAAAGTTTTACAGATTGTAGTGCTTCTGATATTCATGATGTGCTGAATCCGCAGCAAAGTGTATCCATTGAATCCGAAAACTCATGAAAACACCTAAAAAAACAAAGCTATTACAGAAAACATTTTTTACATGTAAGTAAACTTTTGAAATCCTTACGTGTCGTAATCCTGTATGACGTTCCCCACACACCAAAGAGCAGTCAGGTATTCATTGATTCCGTTTGGACTGATAAAATGGAGAGAGTCTTTGGATTTGGGATCTCCATTTGAACCTGTGAAATCTATGCCCACCTGTTAAAAGATGAGAGCTACATTTAGTACCAGAAGAGCACTACCAATCACTCAATGACTCTCAAAGAATCTAGTCTTTAAAAAAAAAACAGATAAGAACTTTCACAAGAATGTGCTTGTTTTGGTCGCATCAAATTATTCCAGAGGTCTGCTTTTATTAAAACACTAATAAAAATATGAAATGAACAGATTCCCATGTACATAGGTAAGCAAAAGAATTTCGGGTTACAGGACCTACATTTCTCTGGTGTGTGGAACATGGAGAAGTTCATCGTCAAGGTTGCATGCTTTAACGCAATGTACCTTAGCTTTTTCCTTTCACACTGTAGTTACTTTGATTTCCTCTTCCTATGCCTTGGTCTCGCTGGTTTCCTCTGTTTCACCCATTTGCTTCATTCGCTCCCTCCTTTCACTCAACTTTGTGACCAATTGCTTATCTTTGGCTCCTTAATCATCTCTACCCTGTCCGAAATGTTCTCCATTTTTATTAATAATTATTGGATATTATACAAATCTGTGTGACACAGTAGGGTGCTCAGAATTGTTTCATATCCAAATAGACCCGAGTGATGCATAGGGGCTTATATCAAAATGTAAAAGATTGATTTCCAAGTCTACCTTTGATTTATTCTAGAAGAGAAGCTGCAATGGTAACCTGTTTGACAATATTCCTCAAGTGATCTTTAGACAGACATAGTTTTCAGCCACAAATTCTGTAAATATTGTCAGATACTTGAACGGACTTAAAAGTCGATTTTATCTTCTATGAACCTCTAAAGTGACTAACCACCCTACCCTGGGAACTGGGTAAAGACAATGTCTCACTTAAAAGTGCTTCTAGAGGAATTGTTTGGATATAGTTTGTGTACATATGATCCAGTCTTCAATTAATACCCATTAATTGCCGCCTCACCAACTGTCTATTTATCGGGTGAAAGATCCTGGTTTTGACCAGGTGCCCACCAGCACATTGAAAAGGCCTAGTTAAAGGGAAGCAGAGGCTCCTGAGTAGACTGTGCAGAGTGAAGAACCTTTTTTAGAAAAGTAGTTTTGAGATTGTCCAATTCATAATGTGAGGAATAGTCTGCCACAGAAAAGGCATATTGTCTAGGTCTGGGTGGTAGAGTACAGGTCTCCAAAACAGACAGTACAACGTGTTTAGATCCAGTGTCGCTGAGATCGGTGTGTAATCGCACACTGGTGGTCTTGGTCGTGGCACCAATCACAATGGTATGCATGGCGCTAAGGGTAGAGCCATCAATGGCATTAGGAACAAGTTTGGTGGAGCAGAATCCATGAACAAAATCAGCCTCAAGGTGAGGTTGAGTGCAGCAGCTGAGGACAGATGTGCTAACAGCAGACCAACTGGAGGTGCCTCAGGTCCGAGGGGCCCAACGCGCTTCAGAGAGATCTCGTGTGGCACCAACACTGTGCTTCATGGTCGCCTTCAGTAGTGGGACGTCACTATCTGTTCAAGTAGAACTAGTGTTGGGCTCCGCTGGGGATGGAGAGTAGGGGGTCTGACTTCAGCCTAGAGGCGCTACTGGCGTGGCGTGGCTCAGAGTGGTGAGAGCAGTGGGATGAAGAAGGCCTATGCTTAGATTTCTTATGGTTCGTGTGGAATTTCCTTGCTTTACCTGAGGCCCATGACCTCGAAGATAACTGGGTACTGGAGCGTGCCAGCACCCTTCATTTTGATCGGAACCATCACACCTCAGACTGTGAGCACTTTTTCTAACTCCTAAGTTAAGGATCTGCTAGTGTGACTTGGTAGTTAATTTTTGCACAGCACATACTCCTTGCAGAGCAGTGTTTGGAGCCAAGGCACCATAGACAGACATCGAGGGTGCCCGTCACCCACAACACTATTTAAACCCAGTTGCTTTAGGGCATGACACTGCACACTGAAGAAATTTGAGGGAAAACATCTGTCAGAAGAAAGCATCTGATATCAGAACACAGAGCTGGCACATATATAGTGGTTCCGTCATGTATAGGACAGAACTGACAGGATGCAGAGCCACATAACGCAACCTGTCAAAGCGTAAGGGGATTGCTAGAAACGTTTCCTTATCCAGTCTGACACCTGGGAAATTCATGAGGTGAGAAATCTGTGGTTAGAAGTCTATTAGAAGTTGGATGTTTTAATGTAGCTTCGTACATGGGTTCAAATGTTCCTCCATTAACCTTGCTAAAACCAAGTTAAGGTTACACTGCAGAGTAGACGCTGTTCTGGCAAGGACCAGTAGTTTAGCCCTCTCCATGACTCTTACTTTATTAGGGGGATAGTGAAAACTTTCTTTGCATGCATTTCTCGTACAAAGGCTGCGATCGCTGACAAATGTACACTTAGGGAAGCATAGGATAATTTACATTTTGTTAGATTTGTGAGGTACCACACTTCGACTGTTTAATAATGCAAAAAGTCTAGGAATTTGTTGTCCTTAAACCATGCTAAGTATCTTTTGCACTTAAAGGCATAGGCTTTCTTAGTGGAAGGTCTCCTTGACACTTTAATAACTTTCAATGTTGCTTTTGGTAAGTGAAAATGTCGAATTTGTATTTCAGAAACCAGGCCATTGATTGCAGACTCTGGGTTCAGGGGAAACACCTTTTCCTGCTCTTTGGTCAAGGTGTCCTTGTGTAAGGGTATTCTGACATTGTGTTGGCTTTCCAGTTGTAGAAGGTGGGAGAAGCAAGGTTGTCACGGCCATATTGTTATTATGATCATGGACACTTTGGCCCTTTCTGGAACCTTCGGAACTATTGGTATTGAGAGACAAGCATATAGAACTATCCTGAACCAGCTGATCGTCAGAGCATCCTTCAGAGTCTGTGGGTAGTAGTGCTTGGATGGATGGTAGGACCAGCATTTTTTGATTTTTTTGTTTGCAAAAAAGACCAACTAACGTTGACCTCAGTGTTTAAAGGAGTGTCTAAAGTAGATTGGTTTAATTACCATTCGTGGGTGCAAGATGTTTTTCTGTTTAATTCATCTGCTTCTGTGTTGCCTACCCTGGGACATGAATTGCTATTTGTTAGAACTGGGCTTTTAGGGTGTCAGACTATGAACCCTGTACAAGCAGGAACCACCACTCTAGTCAGGGTAAGATAGATACACACTTAGAGATACCCGTGCTCACCCTCTGATAGCTTGGCACCAAGCAGTTAGGCTTATCTAAAGAGGCAATGTGTAGAATATTTGTGCAACACACACACAACACCACAATGAAAACACCACAAAAATACTTCACACATAGGTACCTTAAAATTTCCCCTGGCGTCAGTCTGGATTCAGAGATTATTCTTGAGTAGTTCCCCTGCGTGTCGTTAGGTGGGGGTCAATCAGCTCTGCATCTGTCATGGGCATCGTCTGTGCCGTATGAAGAATACTGACCACTAGTGTCAAAACTAGGGCCCTGAAAGAGTCTCTATGCCTAGAAATCAGTTCGCACAGTGGGGAGGATGGATGGGTCGGTAAGGAATCTGCAACTAGATATTGTCTCTACCAGATAAGGCGTTACCAAAGGTAAGTAACTTGCCTATCTGATAGAGATATCTAGCTGCAAATTCCTTGCCTTAGAATAGATACCCAAGCAACACCATCCCCGGAGGTCGGTCTACAAACTAAGATCATACTAGAAAGTCCTGCAGGAGCGAATTGGCAAAGTGCCAGTTCCTATGCACCTGACCGTCAAGGATGGAGTGTTTGGTAAACATGTGCAGAGAAGCCCACGTTACCACCTGAAAGATGTCAACGACTGGAACTCTGCGTGCTAACGAGTGGTTGCAGCTTTACCTCTGGTAGAATGAGCATGCAAGCCCTCAGGGGTTGCTTCTTAGCCAGTGCGCAGCACATTTTAATGCAGAGCACAACCCATCTGGAGTTGGTTCTCTTCTGCACTGCCCAACCTTCCTTCGCACCCACATAACCAACAAACAGTTGAACATACACCCAAACTCTTTGGTACAATCTAGGTAGAACACCAATGCCCTTTTTTGGGTCTAGGCGGTGGAGTCTCTCTTCCTTAGAAGGATGCAGGGGTGCATAAAAAGTAGGCAAGGTGATAGATTGGCCTACATAGAAGAGTGTAACCACTTTTGGTAGAAAGGAGGCCTTAGTGCAAAGAACCACTTTGTCAGAATATATGGAAAGGTAGGGCAGCTAAGGGGCAATGCCTGCAGTTCACTCATCCTGCGGGCAGAGGTAATGGCACCAAGGAAGGAAGGCTGTTTTCAAGGTGAGAAGCCAGAAAGGACAGTTGTGGAGAGGATCAAAAGGAGCGCACATCGGGAATGTCAGAACCAAATTCAAATTCTATTTATTCATAATGAATGGAGGCAGAGAAAACATAAGAGTAAGGCCTTTAAGGAACCTATTTACAACTGAAGACTTAAAGTTGATCAGGCAACTGCAAAAAAGCAGAAATGGCAGACAGATAACCTTTGAGAGTGCCCATAGCAAAACCCTGTTTGGCCAGAGAGAGAATAAACACCTCAGAAAAAGGGGCACAAAGGGGGTCCACAGACTTGTCTGTGCCCAATGCCACAAATTTTATCCGACAGTCGTATACCGTTTTGGTGGAGTGACGCCAGGCTGCCAAGATTACATTGCAGACTCCGGGCGGAGGATCAAAAGCTGTTAACTGCCACAGCCAAATTTCCATGCAACAGAAGATCCTCCTGAAGAGGCAGTCTGATAGGAGGATAGATGGCTATGTTCAATAGCTCGGGATACCTGACTCTTCGAGCCCAGTCCAGAGCCACAAGGATTACTTGGGCCTGATCTTTCTTGATCTCCTTGAGAACTCTGTGCAGAAGTGGTATGGGTGGAAAGGCGTACAGGAGGCCTGAGTTCCGCTCGAAACGAAAATCTTTGCCAAGTGATTGCCACTTTGGAAAATCCAAAGCACAATATTGCTGACAATGCACGTTCTCTGCGGAGACAAACAGATCTAATCAAGGCTCTCCTCACTGTTGAATGAGACCTTGCCCCACCTCCGGACGGAGACTCCATTCGTAATCGACTAAGCATTGTCGGCTGAGTTTGTCCACTTCGACATTCAGAGATCCCACCAGATGTTGAATCCCAGGGAAATGCCTTGTCCCAGCCTCATCCAGAGGTGCAGAGCCTCTTGAAAAAGGGTCCACGACCCCAACCCACCCTGCTTGCTGCAGTACCACATGGCAGCAGTGTTGTACGTTAACAAGTGCATAACCTTCCCCTTCAAAGAAGGAAGGAATGCTTTCAATGCTAGTCTGATTGCCTGGAGTTCCAACATGTTTATGTGCAGGCCGGACTCCGCTGGAGACCACATGCCTCTGATCTCCGCTTCTCCCAGGTGGCCACTCCAGCCCAGCAGGGATGCACCTGTCTCTACTGTCAGATCTGATTTGAGAAGGGAGTGGCATCTACCTCTGACCAAATTGCGGTTTGTTAACCGCCACTGCATATCTCATGTATTTTCCTCCGAGATCTGGATCATGTCGGAGAGATTTACCTGATGCTGCGTCTACTGGAACTTCAGGTTCCACTGCAGATCCTGCATATGCCACCTGGTATGTGTCACCAGCAGGATGCAGAAGGCCACGAGGCCCAGCCGCCTCAGTGTCATTCTCACTGAAATCCAGGATAGACGCTGAAAGATTGGTATCAAAGCCTGAATATCATGGACTCGCAGCTTGGGAGGTGTTAGAAAAGGGGTCTCTAGTTTGCAGTCAGTTCGTGCCCTGTCCAAGTAGGGACCCTCACTCTAGTCAGGATAAGGGAGATACCTGCTCAGATAACCCATGCTCACCCCTGTGGTAGCCTGGCACAAGCAGTCGGGCTTATCTCAGAAACAATGAGTAAAGGCACATAACACGCAGTAACACAGTGAAAACACTACAAAAGGACACCACACCAGTTTTAGAAAAATAGCTAATATTCATCTATATAAAACAAGACCAAATACAATAAAAATCAGACAAACCGTAATAAAAATATGAATTCTGCAAGAATGACTCAAAAATACAGTTTCCTGAAGTCAATAGCTCCACCTGGGGCTTTCACGGCATCGTGGTAAACAAAAGCAACAGTCAAGGTTGGCTGTGGCATCGCGGGACAGTTACAGTGTTAGAGAGACCCGAAACAGTACCTTTGGAATTGCAGGGCGTTGTGATCCTTGCGATGAGTCCGGAGAGTGATGTTGCGGTGTCGGTTTCCGAGGTTGGTGCGGGGGGTTGTCAGGCCCATGAAGTCACACACGTTGTGGATCGAACTCGGGCTGATGAAGTCAGGAGCGCTGGCATGGATGGTGTCGGGGCTGCGGTGCCCACAGGTCACCATGCAGGCAGTGGCTCTGTGACTGCGTCCAGCGGCGTCGGTGAGACCAGGGCTGCGGTGGGAAGCAGGGCAGCGCGGTGTCACCAGGTCACGTGCAGGCAGTGACTGCGTTGTTGCTTAAGCGCTGTCATCGGTAGGCCCAAGTCAGTGGTGCAGCGCAGGACGGGCTCCGTGCGGTGTTCACGGGTTGCGGTGCAGACAGCGACATCAGTTGACGACACTGGAAGTCGAAGGTGCTGGAGTTGGTGGACCGGGGCGGCGGTGCAGGACAGGAAGGTGCTTCATGCTCCTCCTGAGCAGTGTCCACAGGCCTTGGTGCAGGCGTCGGTGTCAGCAGGAGTGTCATCGTTGGGCATGCCCAGGCTGTGGTGTGAGCAAGGTGATGCCGGAGTGCGGGGCCCACAGGTCGCGGTGTGAGCAGTGGTTCAGTGAAGTCGACCGATGACTGCATCGGTGAGACCATGGTCACGGTGTGAAGCGGGGCAGTGCGGCGTTGGCAGGTCAAGGTGCAGGCCAGCGGCGTCGTTGACGGCGTCACAGTGGTCTCTCTCCTTGAACAGCAAAAAATACACACTTCCCAGTGCAGTAGGAAGATGAAACTGAAGCCTTTGATATCCAGTAGGAAGATGAAACTGAAGCCTTTGATATCCCCGAGACTTTGAACAGGAGGCAAGCTCTACTCCAAGCCCTTGGAGAACTTTCTCAAGAAGGATACACAGCAAAGTTTGCTCATTGCTCTCTTTTAAGGCAGAAGCAGAAACTGCAGGCCAACACAGCAAACGGGCAGAACAACTCCTTCAGCTCTACTCCTTGCCAGAGGTTCCTCTTGATTCCAGAAACATTCTAAAAGTCTGGGGTTTTGGGTCCATTACTTATACCCCTTTCTGACTTTGAAGTTGGCAAACTTGAAAGGAAAGTCTCAGTTGTTTGCAAGATCCTTCCTTGTCCAGGCCAGGCCCCAGGGGGTTGGAGACTGCACTGGGTGAGGGCAGGCACAGTCCTTTCAGGTGTAAATGACCACTCCTCCCTAGCTCAGATGGCTCATCAGTATATGCAGGCTACACCCCAGCTCCCTTTGTGTCACTGTCTAACGGAGAGGTGTAAACATCCCAACTGTCAAACTGACCCAGTCAGGGAATCCACAAACAGGCAGAGTCACAGGATGGTTTAAGCAAGAAAATGCCTACTTTCTAAAAGTGGCATTTTTGAACTAACAATCTAAAAACCAACTTCACTAAAAGATGTATTTTTAAATTGTGAATTCAGAGACCCCAAACTCCATATTTCTATCTGCTCTCAAAGGGAATCTACACTTCCTTGAAACAGTGAAGACCTTTTTTTAGCAGTATTTCACTGCAACACCCATCAGTACATGTCTTACCTTTAACATACACTACACCCAGCCCATGGGACTACCTAGGGCCTACCTTAGGTGTCCCTTACATGTAGCAAAAGGGAAGGTTTAGGTCTGGCAAGTGGGTACATTTGCCAAGTTGAACTGGCAGTTTTAAACTGCACACACTGACACTGCAGTGGCAGGTCTGAGACATGTTCATAGGGCTACCTATGTGGGTGGCACAATCAGTGCTGCAGGCCCACTAGTAGCATTTGCTTTACAGGCCCTGGGCACTTCTAATGCACTTCACTAGGGACTTACCAGTACATCAAATATGCCAATCATGGATAAACCAATCAACAGTACAATTTATATAGGGAGCACTTGCACTTTAGCACTGATTAGCAGTGGTAAAGTGTGCAGAGACAATAAACCGGCAAAAACAGAGTCCAGTACTCCATAAAAACAGGAGGTCAGAAGGCAAAAAGACAGGGGTAAGGCCAAAAGGAGACACAGTGAACTGAAAGTGCTTGTGGCATACTGTGAACTGCAAGTAACATCTGTGGGTAGGCAGGATGGGGATATGAAAATATGCTCCCTGCAAGTCCAACGCTACCATCCAGTCTGCTGAGTCCAGAGCATGCAGAACCTGAGCCAGTGTGAGCATTTTGAACCTCTCCTTCTCGAGAAAGAGATTGAAGAACCGAAGGTCTAGGATAGGGCGAAGGCACTTGTCCTTTTTGGGCACCAGAAAAGTAGCAAAAATAATAACCACAACCTACTCCTGGCACAGGGACCCTATCTATGGCTCCCCAGGCCAAGTGAGCAGTAACTTCCTCTTGGAACGTTACCAAATGATCCTCCATCAGCCATTGTAGCATGGATGGATGGGTAGTCTTGAAGGGGTGGGAGCAGCCCCTTTGAACTATTTGCAAAACCCACCTGTCTGATGTGATGGACTGCTAGCACAGCAGGTGATGGCGGACCCTGCCTCCGACTAGTCCCTGGTGGGGAATCACCAGACTCAGAAGGTTAGGATGTTGAATCCCACATCCCCAGTCATGTAGAGGCTGGAAAGCATGTGTGGCATGGTGGACGGAGGGGAAGGGACGTGGCTGGGTGGCCCTTCCATAGCCAGGAATGGGTAAAAGGCAGACTGAGTGGGACAAGGGGCTGCATGAAGGCCCAAAGATCTAGCCCTAGGACAAGAATCCTTGAATTACTCGAGCACCATGTTTGCTTTCTCTTTGAAAAGACCGGTGCCATCAAATGGCATGTCGATAAGATTAGCTTGGATATCCCCTGAAAAGCCAGACGTTCTTAACCAGGTGTGGTGCCTCAAGGCCACTGTCAAAGCAACCGCTCTGCCCAGTGTCCTGTTCACATCAGATCTTGAACTTTTCTGTGTCTCTCTCATCAGCAACTGCTTGGGAAAGTACAGTCTGGGCTTCCTCCAGGACCTGTGGCAGCACTTGCGCAACTGTATATCACAGCATGAGGGAATAACAGCCTAGAAGGTAAGTGGTGTTCACAGAACACAATGCCAGGCTGGCAGAAGAAAACATCTTCACAAGTGTATCCACCCTCTAGGATTCCCTATCTAGGGGGTGTGGAAGGGAAAGCGCCCTGGGAAATGGAGGCTTGGAAAACCATGCTCTCAGGGGTGGGGTGTTTCATCAGGAAACCTGAGTCACCCAGTGCAGGGTGATGGCAGCGGGCAATAGTCCTGTTCATGAGGCCCTGTGTTGTGTTTGGACCAAGTACCCAGAAGGACAGATGTAAGGGCTTCATTAAAGGGGAGCGGGGGATCAAAGGATAAAGTCCTAGGTTAAAGCACCTCTGTCAGGAGGTTAGTCCTGACTGCCACTGAAGGCAGCTTAAGGTTCAGGACTTTGGCTGCTCTCTGCACCACTATTGAATAAGAGGCTCCCTCCGCCGTAGCCACAGTAGGGGAAGTAGGGAAAGAGAGCATGCCAGTATCTGGGAAGGTATCCAGTCCACTGGCTTCACCCTGATCCGTATGCCAGTCCATGGGGTCTTGGAGCTGGTATTCTAAAGGGTCCAGCGACCCTTCCCCTTCTTTACCATAACCTAGCCCATTGTAATATGCCTGAGCAGCGGCTACGTGACGGATATTGCCCAATGGCAGGATCCGCAGGGCTTGAACTCGGACCATGTGGATCCTGCCCTGCGGAAGTAACCCTATTATTTGAAACCATTGGTTGGTTAACCATGCCTGCAGTGTTCTCATCCTCAACAGTTTCTCGACTGTCCTCACTGTCAGAATATGTGACATCAGGTACAGTTGAGTCTGTGCTAAGATTGCTTGCACCCTTCCTTGTAGTTAGATACAGCTAGTGCTTTGTCCAAGTCTTGTTTGCGTCTGGGTGGGAGAGGACTTTGCCTACTTTATGGTGAACTCTAGACTGTGTAACAGTGTGACCACTGTTGTGAAATTGTGTTGCCCCAGTGATAGTTGCCTGTTCTAGCTAACCAGTCATCTAGATAGGGGTACATATGAATTGTGTTTTCTGGGGTGTACTGTCACTCCCGCAAGTGTTTTTGTAAATACTCTGGGTGCGGATGTGATGTCGAAGGGTAGCAATTTGAACTGATAAAGGTTTCCTAGCATCATCAACCTTAGGTATTGTCTGTGTAAAGTGTATATAGGGATGGGGAAGTAGGCATTTTTGAGGTCCAATGTTGCCATGTAGCTCCCCTGTCAAGAAATGGAATAACATCCTGCAAAGTTTTCATTGGGAATCTTTGTGTTTTTATGTACCTCTTTACTAATCTTAGATCCAAAATAAGTCTCATAGTTAAGTTCTGATTGGGGACTAGAAACTAGACAGAAAACACACCGGTGTTTCATTTCTTCAGCTGGACCTTTTGCATTGGATCTTTTAGTAGCAGTTGCTGTATGTCTGTCTGTAGGATCTCCAATTTGTCCTTTTTGTACCCCTGATGCCTTGGTGGTTTGTCTACAAAGTCTATCCAATAACCATACTTTACAATATTTCCAACGCACTTGTCCCTGGTGATAGGCATCCACTGGACTAGGAAGTCTTCTACCCTTCCCCCACCCCATAAGTGTTTTGTGAGTGGGGCGTGGGAGGGGTAGAGATGAGATATTTTGAGGAGCTGGAGAAGGTGCCCCTGGAGTGGTGTTCTTCCTCTAAAGAAAGATATTTGTTTGTTGCTGGTGCCA
This sequence comes from Pleurodeles waltl, assembly GCF_031143425.1. Taxonomy (NCBI): domain Eukaryota; kingdom Metazoa; phylum Chordata; class Amphibia; order Caudata; family Salamandridae; genus Pleurodeles; species Pleurodeles waltl. The sequence continues at coordinate 395,231,994 of NC_090446.1, forward strand.
TTGCGACTGTGTAGAAAGCAGAGTACCCCTTGGGTGTATTTGGGCCTATGTGCCAGTATAAATGTCTCCATGGTTCTCTTCTGTCTGCAGGCAAACCTCTGTTACAGGACGGTCTTAAGATCAGTAAAGCCCCAATGGTCTTTGTTTCATTTGCTGTCTTCATAGCCTCTACAGGTTGTGTATCTCTGGACCGAAGAGTTGTCCGCCTGTAAGGGGCATATTATTAATATTTGACTGGGCTTCTGGTTTAAAAACAGATATATGCAGCCATGCGTGCCTTCTAAGCACTGTGCCTGTTGTCAGCTGCCAGCTAGCTGTTTCTGCTGCATCTAGAGCTGACTTTAGACAGGCGTTGGCAATATTTTTGCCTCCAGAAATAGGAATTTTGCTCTCTTTTGATGCTCTTCAGGAAATTGGGCCATGAGCTCTTCTATTTCCCTCCAATGTGGTGAGCCTTTTTTTTTTTTTTACGAGAGCATGGGAATTTTCTTTATGCCATTGCATGGCAGCTGCTCTCTCCATTTTCTTTCCACCACCATCTATTCTCCTACTTTCTTGATCAGGTTGTGGCCCAGTGGATGCTGATGACACTACCCTTTTCCTTGCAGCGAATACTACTAATGAGTATATCGCAACATGCCCTCCGATAAATTTTTAATCCATGGTACACGCCTTGTATTTCTTTCTGATATGTGGCATACTGGCCCTAGCTGTAGTCGGCCTGGTGAACACATTTTAACCCTGTTGAATTATGTTTGGCAAAATCAGGAGAAATCCGTTTCTCTTGTACAAAGGATTTAGGGTCACCAGGAGAAAATACATATCCTCCTTTTCTTCCTCCATTTCTACAGATAAAGCATCCTGCTGCCTTTTTGACTACCACGTGGTATACTGTGATGTCATCTGGAGGAGATGTCCTTGAGAGACCTCTTCCTGTGGTGAGAGTCTGCTTCAATGTTTTTCAACAAAACATTTTGCCCCAAAATGTGGAAACAGATGTCTTCGAAGTAGACTTGTGTGAAAGTGTATTTCATCTCCCCTAAGTCTGCATCTTATTATGGCTCTTGTTCAATGTCTTTGGCTGTTTATATTGGGCTTAACTGTCTTGAAAGCTTTCTTTGTCTTTATTAATTCCTCGATTTCGACCTCCAGAGTCCTTTTCTTTCTCTTGGCCTCAGCAGTGTCAGATATTTTACTGTCCCTTTGGGACTTTCTGTGACTGCACTTGATCCTCTCGCCCCTTTCGAAATTGATCATCTTGCGAAGTTGTGGCAATGCTCTTCAGGGCCGCCTTACCAGTATGTTACGCTATACCAGAAAGATGGGGATTGTCTCTAGCTCCTTTGATAAGAAAATTCGTATGCATCAAGTGTTTAGACCAGAGGTCTTCAAACTGGGGGGCCTCAAGTGATCCCAGGAGGGGCGGCAGACACTGGCCAAAAGAAGCATTGTACAGATAACATGCCTTTGTTTTAAGCAGAAGCTTGTTATTGCTTTTTTTTTTTTTTTAAGGTAACAGTAATTAACTGTAATGTTTAAAAAGGTCTAGACATACTGAAACATTGCCATCTTTATAAAACAATTGTGAAAAATTCTGAGGAGGGCCCCAGTGATTTCTATTTTTCAACACGAGGGGCGCGGCATTAAAACGATTGGAGACCACTGGCATAAAAGTTTGTGGCATATTACTGCTCAATGCCTTTGCTTTGGGGTCACAGGCAGCATCCTGGGTTCCTGCAGTCTCGACCCCCTCTGATGATTTATGACGGTGGGGCACTGTGGGTTTAAGGTCCACTTATACAAACTGGATTGTGTCCTCGAGGTCAGTCTCGTGTTCACCCTGATCTTCCTTAGTATTGTTGTCGGAGAAACCCATCTCCTCTATTGACAGAGCACCCCTTTCCTGCATCTTTAACCTGTACAACCCAGTTATGTCTGTTATAGTCCAATGTGCTCAAATTATCTTTGCACCATGAACAAGGGTTTATGTCTTAAAAACTGAGCAAAGACAGCAATCCTCTGTGTATGGTCTCTAGGATGCAATATATATATATAGACTGGTTGTTCGTCACTGAGGGTGAAACTGAAATGGCAGTTTTGGTAGAATTTAAAGATTGTGTTCATGCTATACATTGGCACTGAGGAACACCAGGGATTCCATGTGGACTTCTTATCAATCTCAGACTATGTTGAAGGACCCCCCCCCCCCCCCCCCCCGCAAACAAACCTTGAAAACCGGTCTGCAGTGTCAATCCCAGTGATATTTCTCGACTGCCATCGGTGTTTCCCTCAAGGTATCATCAAAAGAAATTGGGAAACTGATGGATGCACCAGTGGAAAGAAGGAATCTAATTTGGTAGGCGCACACACAGGGGCAATGTGGGATTACAGTTATCATACAGTGACCAACACTGTCCTCACTCACTATACATTTCTTTTACCAAATACATTGCCAGGCCCAAACACTAGACAGCAGAATGACGCAAAGCACGTTCAAATAGAAGACATTTCCTGCAGCAAAACCAGAATAGAGGCAGCAAAAACGTAACAAGTGTCTACAATAGCTCAGTCTCAAGTCCAACCAGCAGCCAAAAACAAAAGGAGCAAGCACAAATTCAATGGCGCACTTAACTTCTCAAACCTCCAAAAGATCATTGGAACTGAGGCTGAATGAAAGTGGACTGTCGGTGAACACCGTGAACTCTATCATTACAGCAGCAACCAGCCCATTAAACTGACAAAATCTAGAGTGAACTAGGCCCTTTTTGGCAAAGCTAACCCTAAGACTCAAAGTTTAAAAGAAAACTGTCTGCGCTCTCTTAAGAGGACAGATTTTATAGCTCGCAGAAATCTTATTAAAATCCATGTGGAATGTAAATATAAGGGAGCATAAAGGCCATGCAGGCCAGTGTTAAGAATAAAATATAGAATGACATTGAGAAGCGGGATTGTGGCAACTAGGATGATGGAAAACAGGATGCCATGGCACAGGGAGAATGGTGCTAGTATTGAGTGAGCAATGGCTGCGAGACACTACATGACATGATAGCTGAACCTTTTTACCTAAGCCAAACGTCTCTCATATGGCGCATTATATTTATGTCACACACAGTATAAATGAATAGAAAGTTAAAGAAGAGTGACCAGGTACCCTTTAGAAATTAAATTCATCAAATGGTGAGTGTGGAAAAGGATCCATAATATGGAAAATCCAATGTTCGAGATTTAGTGGTTAGAAAAAATGAATTTCCAGCACTTGTATCTTCCATAAATTAATCCATAAATTAATTATTTATGCCTCAATGATGAGCATACAAAGGATAACTAGAATGTTAGTCCCAAGGGGCTATAGAAATGCACTATATAAAACTCCAGGGAGCCTCAAGAAAGCTACAGGGTTATTTAACCATTATCTTTCGTGAAGGTTTTGATTTCGTTTGCTTCGGGTGGCATTCTTTTTGAAAACCTACTCAATGACAACAACGCTATTACCACACTGTTGTTTAAATGTCCCTGGCGTTAAAATGATTAACACCTAGAACAAGAAATGCATTGCAATTTATAAAGGATTTTGCACGCACGAACACAACACTTACAAAATCATGCAAGGCCGACGTAAACACAGGGCATGCACAACAAAGCAGACACACTAAAAAATTAAAGCAGGGAAAGCATACTGAAGGCTGTTATGCATAGAAGGGCAAATAACTGGATCGTGGGCCTCCGATTTCCACTGCCATGTTACTGCCAGCCCCAAAACAACCTGGTTAAAAGAAAAGGGGAAACAGCAATAGAGCTTTTACATAAAGAGAAGAAAAGCAAATGCTTTTGAAATCTAGTTTACGCATAATCTTTAGCTATGAAGAACTCAAGCAGATTAGTGGGAATTACTTAAACATTAACACCACAATCCTAGAGTTGTTTAAGAAAACAAAAAACGCTTAGCATGCTTCAAACATTGTATGCATCTACCAAGCACATCTGAATTGTAAATGCAGTGGTTTCACCACATCCAAACATGTTTACCCAATATGAACACCTTACCGTGAAATTTATTTGGCAGCCGCCCATTACAAAATCTAAAAAGGAATATTCCGTTTCAATCTGTAACAGACCAACAAGCACAAGTTAGAAAGTAGTCTAGATGTGGAAACACAGCTGCACAAGCATTTGCAATGTAATGGGTCTCGAGTTTTCTCAAGTTAGAGCTATTAGCGTTTTAAACTTCAGACCTTACTTTTCTTGCCACAAACTGAAAAGGAAAAGTAAAACAGTTTCACATAAGCCAGCCGACAAGAGCACTAAGCAGAGACACAAAGGAAAACAGAAGTTCACTTGCAGTTAAACGTATCGGCAAAAGTGCAATTATCAATGCAATTATCAATGTAACAAAGTCGATGTCATGCAAAGCACTCGATTACTGCCCAGTGAGATCGCGCTGCCTACGAAATAAAGAGAAAAAGTAGTCCAGAAACCATACAGAAAAGATCGAGCCTCATATGTTTTCAGTAGCTGGCCGGTGCGCTCCAGGAGGGCTAAACACCATAAAAGGCATGACGTGTGCAGGCCTTTCACTAATGAAATCAAGCAAATTTCAAAAGGCAAGCCCACGAACCAACCAAATTGACGGGCGTGGTTAAAAGCCCACAGAGAGATTACACCAGGGACAGAGCGCGTTGCACACTCGACCCTAATAAACGTGTGCCAGAAAGAAATGAATACCTTGCAGGATTTTACTCGAACAATTCCTGAATTTTTGTAGCTCTTCTTCTTTTGCTTTTTCTCAGGGTGAATACAGTCAAACTCAACCTGCAAAGGGAAATGTGTTTGAATAAATCAAATAATTGTTACTCTCCAGAAGCTACATGCCCAGATTGGCCACCCTAAAAGCAAGGTTTAGTACATTCTGGTAAAAAGCGCAACAGTTTTAGTTTGTTCATTCTATGAATTTCCTTTTTACCTCTATTTCTGATAGCCCCACAGCACGCTTTAGTGGGAGAAAACCAAAGCAAGTAAAATTGCTGCGATTCTAAAATGAATGAAATAGTAAATTGAAATATTAATAAAGGCAAGAAATCAACTTAAAATACATTTAAGGTATTAGCCCCAGACCAGGCACTGCTTCAAAAGGTAATATGATACCAACAAAAAGTTCAGCAGGATTTATAGTGTGTTTATAAGTTCTATGGCCCTGCTTGGCTACACTCGATCCAGTCAGTAACCCTAAATGGCATATAAGACTATTATTACAAGGGCAGATGAAAGCATTACACTATATACAAACAACTTTGTGTTGTCTATTGTATTTAAGTATTTAACGCCCGTCCTATTTATGTGGAACTGTATAATATTTCAATCTATACCTTCATATTAGATTTGTTTTTGGTCCATAAACATTTTTAATACTTAAATTAAACATTCTTGAGTTGAAATCCTTTATGTCTGAAGATATAAACTTTGAGGTTCACAAGCTGTTTGAATAGAATGTGCTCCCATTTGCCACCTGTACTAATTATACTAGAGGGGCTATGAGCCAATATCATCTCAATGGGCACTGAAGCATTACACCTAAAATTCAACAAAGAGGAACAATTGGAATATTCTCAATGACAAAACTACCCAATTGCAATGTGTTTCAATTATGTTTAACAAACATAGTCAAAGGAATTTGGAAAGGACTGAAAAAAATCAAGCCAATCTTTTCTCGCCTTAAGAATGTTGTCATCACGAAGTAAACTAATATTATAAGACACTAACCCATCCAGAGTAATTCACTCAAATAAAATGGTTGTCTTGTGAAAGAGCATCACTTGACTGTGCCATTATGCTTTGAAAAAGAGCAATCATCTACATATATAACTTGTGTAAACAGATTTCGTGTAAACGTGCTGCACTGCAAAACCATATTTAACAAAGTTTACATTAAAGTAGAAGCCAGCAAATACCTAATGTAAACCGCATCTATGCAATTATTATTCCAATGTATTAGGTGTTATGATTTCTAGAAACAATATAATTCTATAACCATTTTCTCTGTGTGTAGTGTTTATGAGAATTTAATGTATAACTTTATAATCAAATGTGTGTAAAAGTTCTGTGTTGAACAGGCGGGAGTTAAGACCTGTGTTTTATTTTTCAATTTAAACTTTCAATGCTAGGTCTGTTCTTGTTATTTAATCTTTTGATTTCCAGTTGCCTCTGTACCAGCCTTCAGTTAATAAGGAGCACATTGATAAGTACAGATAAGGTGGCGTGAAGATGGGTTGCCAAGGCTGTGGAGCAGTAACAAGGATCTATAAGAACAGCTCCCCTTTCAGGTTCCTGGACATTAGAGCAATCCAAGGTTGTGCAGATGTGTACTGGAGAGAATGAACGCTAATTGAGTATAATTCATAATGGTGTCCTGTCAGGGAAATTTCATTGGCTGTGATGTTAGCTACTGGAAGGTTCAGAAGTTGTTTAGTTAGTTCAGATTCAGAGTCCTTTTGTCCCTTGACTAGAGCAGACCTTTAGAAAGGCACAGACCTCCTCCTTTTAGTTAGAATAAGGGACTTTACGCTACTCACATCTTTCTTGGCAGAACGTCTACTGAAGTTTCTGAAATGCAGACCTTTTTCTCTGAACTTATCCTTAGGTTATTAGAATACTTTGGAATTTATATTCAATGATCAGGTAGGAACATCTGATCTTGAATTCAGAGCATCATACCCTTTTCCTTACTTACTGCATTGTTGCCATTGAGCTATTGGTCTTTTACATGCTGGCGAAATTTAATATTGTTCAACACTTTCATTCTCCACTCTCTACATATGCAGTATGGCCTCTATGTTGAGACTGCCTGTTGTTCCCAGCTGAAAATCGATTAAACTTATATTATTGTGTCAAATTGATCGGTCTTATTTTATTAACAGATTTCCCTCTAACAGAAGACAAAGATTATGATGCCAATTTGGGGAACACCCTTGTTATACTGAGGTACTCTGATGTGTTGCACATACCCCGGGGGTTCAGGGGTATTTGGATGATGGCCGTAGACACACACAAGCTTCAGATGGCTGACAACGTGTAACATCAGAGTACATGCATTATCCGCTTTCCTAAACTCCCCTGACGTATTATCTTTGTTAACTAAAATGAAAATAAAGGTTTTTTTTCTTTTTTTCTTTTTTAAGAAAGGGGTGCATTGACTGGAACAACTTTGCCTATGAAATAGGTCAACATCCCGTGCTTGGGAACAAGATGAGCTCTTTACTTATGTCTGGATGATGAACCCCAAATATCGTGATAATGACAAAACACCAACACAAATGATTTATTCTAGTTTAAGTGAATTGTAAAAGCCTTACATTATAGCAAATAGGTATCTGTAAGTAGGTCTTGAATTGGTCTTTAATCCCATAATTTTTTAACAACCGACTCCATCACCAACAGTATCTTTCTGGTCATTATACCTTACAAAAAATACAGTATCTCCCATGGCACACAGTTGCATATGTTGTGCATATTTAATTTCTTCTTTTAAAGACTTTAGAGTGTGTTTTAGTTTTGTTGTTGATAATTTTGGTGAACAGGCTACTATTTAAAGTACAGTTTATTCTGTGTTTTTAAACTTTTGCTGGATGGGCAATCACACACAAACACACGTTAAAGATTACTTCATGTTTTACGAATAAAGTTAGCTGGGAAGAATTTGCGAGCTTCCGGACTTCGCTGCCATGGTTCGTGTTGATCCAGTCGTTGGGTCTTATTGCCAAAACTCCAAAGGGGGAAGGTGTTCATTTTACTCAGAACAGTCCAACATAAAATAAACAACAGTACCGATGAATCCTAGTATAAGCTGGCTCACTGAGTTCTGTTTAAATTGGCATTCTTACCTACATTCAGGCTGTAAAGCTCGCAAATAGAATTATAAGGTCACATTTGTACAAAAAACAATGTATGTGTAATAATCATCCATCATTGGGCATGCATTGGCAATCAAATAATTAAAATGTTAATAGTCCCACAGGTTTAGATTCTTAAGCCCACACCACTGATTAGTGTGTTACAGACTGTGGTGGATAATCAGTTTTTGTTGTTTTTGCAGAAGAAAAACAGGTTTGGTAAGATGGAAGTTAGCATGATACGCGATTTAACTTTTTTTAATTTTGCCTATTAAGAAATATTCGCAATACAATTAAAAGGATGAGCCCAAACAAACATTGAGATGGCAGACTTTCAAAGCATTCAGTAATTAGCTGTTCCTTTGTTAAAGCAGATGAAGAGGAAAAAAGGAAAAAATTCAGCTCACCGGCGAGCTTCCACTTGCTTTCTGCAGCTGAGACAAGTTAGTTTCAAATGTGCCTATCAAGTCATGTGACCCATCGCTATCATAATCAGTACAATGTACCTGAAAAAAAGGAAACAGCAGGCAACGGAGAGACATTTAATGAAGGAAGATAACAATAGCTCACCACTTGGTCTTTGGCTTCAAGCAGCTTGGCGGTGGTACATGTGAACTCCCCTATCAAATCTGAACTGGTACTGTCATCCATATCACTAACTGTAACCTGACAGCAGAACAGACACTGAATGTAAGCCCAACAGGAAGTAACTGTAAACAGTGCTTAAGCAAAAAATGTCTAGGAGTTGGCTAACAAATATAAAAGGTTACATTTAAAATGTTCAAGGAAAGTAATCTTCATACATAGAAACCTTTAGAGAATTCACAAATATAACACTCTCTAAGTATTATTCAATAGAGGTAGGCAAAGAAAACAAAGAACATACATTTGGGTATAACTATCTTTCTAAAAGCTCAACGAAATGTCCAATGTTACACAACATACATTCGGGATATTTTTTTTTATAACAAAATAAACAATGCATGTTTTACTAGGTCAACTAACATCCTTTTACCCAAAACCAGAGACCGAAAACACAAGGTAAATATGTTCTTTTTCAGATGCCTATTAATTTCACAGATATAATAAATTTCAGTCTAAAATGTGATACAGGGGAGCCATTAAATGAGCTCAAAGGCAGTGGTATTAAATAATATTTAACATCATTTCTGTAAACGTTGCAACTATATTCACAATATGGTTTCTCATATGGCTGTTTTTGATGGTTCTATCTCAGAGGGGAAAGTTACAGTGGAATGGGGTCGCTGCCTTGACTTCGGCAGTTAGTGCTGCAAACTGGTCCTGGCTTCTGAACCTAGGAAATCTCAACAGAGATAAGAAAAATCACTTTTACAGGAATGGAGGTGTGTTTAAAGTTCAGAATAAAGGAGACCTCTTCTTTGCTCTGGCCTCCAGTCTTAATACCAAGAGTAGGATAAATACTATACCACTTGAGCCAGCACTTTAAATATCTTATGGACAAAGCAGAAGCCTTCATCACTAATCTCATGCAGACATATACCAACAACATGAAGACTAATTGTGTTGGCAAAGGAGGTCATCCAGATCCAAAAAAAACTAGAATCCGTCTTCTGTCATGACATCTATGACATTTGAAGTCCTAGTTAAGATTTAAAGTCCAGTTTCCTGGGGGAACTGGGGAAGAAATTGGATGCAGTGGAAGCCCATACTACAGACTAGCTGTGGCTGTGATCATTAAAGTCCAAGACATAGAAGACGAAAACTTTGGTACTGCTGGGGGCCTCCATGGTGGGTGCTTGCCCACTGGAAGATCAGTCTTACTGAATGATATAGAAACCAGTTGGACAAAAAAAAAACTTGCTTCTGAACTCATGTGACTTGAACTGTGTCGTAAATTGACACTAGGGGTTAGACCCCCTTTTAACAGAGAAAAAACGGATTTTGGAACTGCAGTTTTTCACTGAGGTGGGTGTCATTGTTCGGGTGATGGGTTTTTGGGTTTATAGAGTTTTGTGGGGTACTTGTTTTTGGATGCTGTAACTTCAGCAGCTGAGGCATCCGCCCACTGAACTGTCCAGCCTGATACCAAATGAAGGGCAGCACAGGAGATTGTTCCAGATGTGCTTGATCTATATACATGGATCCCTTGTGTGAAAAATCCTTGCAAGAAACAGATTCAACTTGTTGAAAATACCCCAGAGTCAACTAGTACATACCCCAAACAGTAGCATTGGCTATAGCGTCAGCCTTGTATAAAAGCTGCATCCTGCATGCTTGAGGTACAAAGCCATTTGTGGCCTTATCATCAGCCCTCAAGGTACTAGCATGTACTGGTTATGTTAGACTCCTATTTAAAATGGTCTGTTTACCTACTTCTAAATAAATTATTTGCTAAAGGTGTAACCACAAGAGAGCTTTGAAGTTACTGAGTGCAAAACTTACTATATCATACTGTATCGGATGCTTGAGTGCGAAATTTACTATATCAAGCTGCATCTGACACTCTAATCCAATTCACATTTTATTGTAAGCCATAACTACACATCCTCGAGAGTGAGCTGAAAGCCTAAGTGGAGTAACTTGGTTATCTAATAGGAATACAATAATACTGTGGCCCCAGATGCTAGCTAGAGTAAATCCCACTACTGCTGCGGGAGCCGATAAAAATGTCTCATTTAACAAAATACAGTCTTTATTACAATCCTTATTTCATAAGGATGTGCTGGGAAATAGTTCCACACATCTTTCCAACCAGTGGAGAAAAACAAAATGGCCTACCCAAGGCTGAACTTCACAATCACAAACGTGCCTTTGAATGGCATCACCCACCAAATTTGGAGACTTAAAATTGTTTTTCTATAGCAGTAGAACAAGGGGTTGGTAGTGCGCTACATATGAAACCGACAGAAAGCACGGAAAACACAGAGCACAAAACAATAACTGATAAAAATATTAGAATCAGAGAGAGCATTGACTGAATGTTTACTCAGGATGAAAATGGAAAAATTTAGATTTTATTAGTTTGTAGAAGGCTTGATCTGGTTCCATGCCCAGTTGCACCACTGTATTTGATTGAGTGCCTGGCAGTCCTGACTATCGATGCTTTCAAGTAGACAGTTCATATCTTTAGCCCTCTCTGACCACTTAAAGTGGAAAGCAAATTGGTAATTATCTGGTTTCGTCAGAAATGCAGCTTTGAATAAAGAGCAGCAGACTTTATATTTGTTCTTTGCTCCCAAAGGTGGGTTAGGATTGAAGATATGTTCTTAAATTTAATTTTGGTAGAGAAGAGTCTGGGAAATAAGAACAATCCATAAATTAGCGGTGCCCGTTAAAGCAAGGAAGGTTTACGGGACACCAAGTATTAGGATACTGACAACGTCTATGTGACAAATTATAAGTCTGGGCTGCTGCTATCATGTGGATTGAGGGTAGAAGGCGTTTCATTCGTATGGGCGCAGGAAGCACTGAAAGGTGGGTTGGCTTACTGATGCGTCCTGGTCTGAATATTACCAACGTGCAGACCGAAGAAACAAGGACTCAAGTACTAAAAAAAAAAACTACATAAAAATAAACACACAAAAACCCAATAATAAACACTATCATAAAGTAATACTTGCTGGCAATGTCGGAACCCTTCCCGGAGGTCACAAGGTAGGCAGGTTTTTCTGGGCCATAACTGTCAGGATTGAGGTCTTTTACTACAGCTGTCCTGGGCCTTCCCTACCAAAGCTCTGCGAACTAGGCCAAGTACAACCCTTTCTGCACTTAAATCAGCTATAGTGAGGGCATGCCTTCACAGGCTTCTCAGGTAGGTTAGTGTCGGTGTTACTCGGGCACAAAAATCAATATCGTCTCCCAAGCAGCCAAGCTTATTGTTTCTCTTTTATGAAAAAAAAGTACTGTATTAATCAGAGAATTACAATACGCACTCAATATTGTATGAATACTCGGTTCACGGGAGCGAGTATTTGTGCTCTAGGGTACTCTGCCATCTAGGCCTCCTATCTGTCTCCAGTGGGTCCCCCCTTCTAATGGGCTTCCTCTTTCAAGGTTCAGAGTTTGAAGTAGAGTATGGGTGCAGCTCATGCCCCCACCACCTTAGGGTTTGAACGGCACTGCATCTCGAACCAGGCCCTTTAAGTACCTCAAGTTCGTAGCAGCAGCGCAAGACCGCGTTTGGCCCTCCCACAACAGCAGGACTTAACTGACAGAAGGAAGCCTCCAGGAGCAACACTACAGTCTTCTGTGGAGCTACGTGGCAGCTGACCGTGTAGCACGTAACTCAATGGGTTGGGGTCGAAGCGGATGCTGCTCTCAGGCCCTCTTCCAGGGTAGTTTTGAGAGCGATAGTCACACACACTGAGATGACAACTGTTCGATACGGCAGAGGCAAGGCTATATTTTAAACAACGACCTCTAATCTTTAAGAGATGCGCCACGGCACCGCTCGGGTCACAATCTTCAGGGCTTATAGCGACTCACTGACACTCTTGGCAGTGCCAAGGTCTCACAGTCCACTTGTGGAGCAGATGGGCCACTACTATGCATTTATCCTGGGTTCAGTTGGGCCTACCACACTCACACACTGGTTTAAGTGCCACGAGGATCTAACAAGGATAACTGACGAAGGTCATACTGGCCGATCTGGCAATACTTAGGCACACTTGCTTAGAGAGTCTCTGTCAGACGGACCCTCCGCCAGGGTCCATTACTGCAGTCCTCCCTTCCACGACTCGGTCCTTCTTTAGGGTTGCTGCTTCCACCCTTTTAGAATCCTTAACAGAAACTGAGTCAGTTTTCCAACTACAACCCCCAAGAGTCTAAATAAGCAGGTATCACAACAGTAAACAGTCTGCCCTCTCAAAGACTGCGCTACCATTTCCTTTCTTTCTTCACTGCTCAGCAGCCACTTAAGCGCTTACAACATTCATTCATTGACTTGACCAATAGAAAAAGGGATATGTATACATTTGTTTGCCGTTGTTAACCTCACATTACCTATAGTGCCACTGATAAGCTGAGCAGTGCTGTGTGCTTTCACCTCCTGAAAGGCTTGGCTCCCTCGCTGGTGCATTACTTCCACAGATATGGGACAAACACACGTACGTAAAAGCTAGTTGTGAGGTAGGACTCCCTCTCTTTACCATGCCAGTCGTTCACTATCTTCCACTGGTGGTGGGTCAATGGGCACAACTAGATGACAACTGTCTCACACAGGGTAGCATTTGGAGCCAAAGCACAGCCTAAGATGGACCACGAGGAGACTGCAGCATTCCCATATTACAAGTGCAGATTCACCTGCAACCTTAAGATGCTCTAACATCGGCACAGACTTGGAGACAAGGTTTACTATTGGAGGTCTAGGAAGAGGTGGCTTATTTCTCTGCTGGAGATAACCTTTCATATGCCTTGGACTCTGGGCTGCACTAAGTATCCAGCTAACATTGCGCTTTGCTAACCCTTCCGACAGGATGTCGTGATATTTAACAATGAGACAAGAGTTGTAAACAACATAATCATTTACTTTAAAGGGTCAAGAGGAGCTTAGAAAATGAAATAAAGGCCAGCATGTGCCCAGAAAGCCATGTTGTAAACCATCCAAGAACAGCAAGCAATCCAAGCTGGAACCCACAACATCAGGAAATCAGCAGTTCCTGCACAAAAAAAACACCGAAATCTTAAAACCAAAGGATGAGATTATCGAAAAATTCGGAGCTATTAAAAAAAAGAATACACAGACCAATCATACCAGGAAACTTATCTCAGAAAAGCACAGCCAAGAAGATCATGCCAGACCTCCAGGTAGGCCTAGCTTTATGACAATGAAAGCAATTAATTTGAAAGGCACCGGAGGGGCAGAAAGTAGTTGGTAACTCCTTGCCATGGCTGTCAGGGAGATAGCTGATGACTGGTGACCAGTGCAGCACATAGTAGATGGCGCTAGACAGTCTAAACTCCTACCCATGGTTTTAAGCCAAGTTGGAATAATTTATTTTCAATATCGTGACTCCTATCCAAACAGGTTTCAGGGAACTGTTGAAAAAGGTATGAATCAAGGACAAGGGCAGGAAAGGGCAGTGTGTACAGGGTGGGCACAAATGATCCTAGCTAATGTAACCTAGGCCACTCATGGCTAAAAGCTGGGACATACGTCTAGATTTCACACTGGCTTCCTTCCACAGAGGTATCTTTTTATCAATAGTAACACGTTACTTACCTCTGGTAATGCTCTTTCTGGTGGATACTATAACTGCAGATTCCTCACCTTGTGAATATTGCCAAGTGCAAGATTACATTTGGAGATTTTCTTTTCAGCATTGCTCCTACACACCAGCAGGTGATGTTGTGTAGTTCCACATAGCCACACCTAAGCACCAACCATTCACTCATGTCACTTTCTTCACTGACTTTGTCTGTACTGCTGGATGTGGAGTTTGACAAGTGATTAGATGCAACAGTGTGCAGATCTCTGAATTGGGACCTTCTTTATAGATGGGGAAAAGAGTTTATTTCACAAAATGTGAGGAGAGGAATCTGCAGTTAGATATGGTATCCACTGGAAGAAAACGTTACCTAAGGTAAGCAACTTGTGATGGTTACATCTAATCACAGATTCCTCAACTTGTGAATAGATACTAAAGCACTACCTCCCAAGGTAATCAGTCTGTCGAATGGCTCAGACCAAAAAGTTCTGCAGGACATAACAAGCAAAGTACCCTTCCTGTAACACCTCAATGCAGTAGTGCTATGTAAATGTGTGGATTGATGCCAACATCAGTGCCTGAGGATGTCAAGAAGAGGCACTCCATGTGCGGCAGCAGTGATAGAGCATTGGCTCTGCTCGAATGGGTCATCACACATTCTGGGAGCTGCTTCTTGGCCAATGCGTAAAACAGTGTAATACAGAGGACTATTCACCTCAATATTTGTCCTGTTCTGCACAGTCTTACCCTTCTTTGCCACACAGAACCCCACACGCAGTTGATCTATGCAAAGGTCCTTGGTATGATCTTTTGAAAAGATCAAAGCTTGGGGTTCAAGTGATGGAGAAATTCCTCCTCTTTGAAAGAATTAGGTGGAGCAAGGTATGCTGGAAAATAGATGACTTGTACAACATGGAAAGGCATTCTAATCTTCAGCAAGAATGCTGCCCTAGCCCATATCTGAGCAAGGGGTCTAGAAAAGGCCGCCCCTTTAAGAGATTTATGTTGTTCCACCATTGCAGAGAGTGGTGAGTATAGCGGTCTAACAACACTAGATCTTCCCACTGACCCCGTGACTGAGTCCACTGACGAGCCAGACATTACTTTACAGGACGCACGTGGAGTCTGGTATGGGAAACAATGGCAATGTAGGAGGCCATCTTCCTTAACAGGCGCATTATGGTCCTGACCATGTATAAAGAATTCTCTCTAAACTGGAAGAAAAGAGACAAAGTTGTGAACACATTCGGATTGGAGTATGCAATCCCTAATTCTGCAGTGAGTATAGCTCCTAGCTATGGATGTATCTGGAGAGGCTGAAGGTGGAATTGGAGTGTGAGCCCTAGATTGTGCAGAAGGTCCACCAGCATAGTTTAATGAAGACACATCTACTCTGAAATTCATAGTTTTTCAGACCCAATTCTAAACTAACCTGAGCTGGAGATGCCGGTCGTGGTATCCTAAAAATTGTTTTGTAGGCCTTTGTCTGGGCTTGATTGAAAAACTGCCTCCTTCCCCAGCATAATTTTGGCGCCATAAGTGCCAGAATTTCACTAACCATTCGAGTTGAAGTAATGGCCACGAGAAAAGCTGCTTTCCCACTGTTACTATACAGAGGCTTTATGTATTGGTTCAAATGAGGGACCCATCAGTTTTGAAAGGACAATATTAAGTTCTCACAAAGGAGAGGGTGACCTAATTGGAGGGAACACCTTTTTAGGCACCTCTAACAAATCTTTGACTACTGGCATTTTAAAGAAAGATGTATGTGAAGGAGATTTCCTATAAGCTGTAATGGCCCCTAGATGTTCCTTAATGGAAGAAAACTGCAGGCCAGATTTTGCTTAATGGAAATTGGACTAAGATAATTTTGGGTACACCATGAAGATAATCTTTTCCATTTGAAAGCATATAATTTCCTAGTGGAAGGTCTTTTGGCCTCTTTTAAAATGTGCATTCATTCCTTGGAAAGACCTAAATGCCCATATTGGAGAATTCAAAAGCCATGCTGTCAGGTTCAGTGAGGAAGGGTTGGGATGTAGAATCTGTCCTTGGAACTTGTACAGGAGATCAGTCCTGCAAGGCAGTCTCTTGTGTGTTCTCTCTGACAGATGTAAAAGGTCTGCGAACCGCCAATGGTAAGGCCATTCTGGTGCTATTATAATCATTCTGGTCTTGGATATTTACAGTTTGACACTCACTGCTGGAATGAGAGGAGCTGGTGGAAATGTGTAAAGAAATCTGACAGACCACTAATCAAAAGGGCATTCCCCTTTGACCCTGGTTGGGCGAATCTGGTGCATAATGGTGGCACTTATTGTGGTTTGCATCTGCGAACAAGTCTATTTGCGGGTACTCCATTCTTGAAAAATGCCTTGCAAGACCTCGTTGTTTAAAAATCCAGTTCTGAATTTCGTGGAAGTACCGAATGAGAGAAGCTGCATGGATATTTTGAGCCCCTGGCAGATGAATGGCTGTTATCGTTAAGTTCCTAGCTATTAACCATTTTCAAATGGCTTAAACGTCGAGAGACAGATGGAGAGAGTGGGTCCCTCCCTGTTTATTCAGGCAATGCATAATTGTGTTATCGGTTTGAATATGGAGAGTTTGTTATTGAGGGAAAGAAGGATTTTAGAGCGAGGTGAGCTGCTCTCAATTACAGCATAGTGATGTGTTAAGTCTTTTCCTTGTCCAACCAGACTCTGATTTTCGAAGGGGAGCCCATGTGAGCAACCCATCCCTGAAGAGGAGCATTTGTGATCAGTGTCTGAGTTAGTGGGTCCTGATGGGATAGTCCCCCTACCAGCACGTTCTTCCGCTGAGACCACCATGGGACAGATTGACTTGCAGCCTACAATAGGGCCAGCCTCTCTTCCCAGCGGTTGGAAAGTTGACTCCACTGGTCTTCTAGGCACTGCTGCAGAGATCTCATGAATAATCTTGTGTGAGGAACTATGAAGATGCACAAGGCCGCCGACACAGGTAGTGCAATCTTTATACTGGGCATACTGTCTACTTTTTTAAGTTAACCTGGAGGCTAAGATTGGCTAGTGTCTTGACACAAATTTGATAATGTTCTTGTAGTAAAGTACCCTTTCTGACATGGCTTCCCACCTTTGTTTGCTCACTGGTACTGAGGTTTTTTTGACTGAGGTGTACTGGGGCCTTGCTAAACAGGTCCCCAGTGCTAGTGCTCTTTCCCTAAAACAGGTATAATGTGTACAATGGGCACACACTCCTGTACCACTGTAAGTCCCTTGTAGCTGGTATCCCAAGTACCTAGGGCCTGGGTACTGCAGAGGGTCCCTAAGGGTGGCAGCAAACACTGTGCCACCCTCAGGGTCCCCACTAAAACAAGTTGCACACAGCTCCCATTGTAAAATGTGTGTCCTGGTTCAAGCCAGGCATAAACACAACATGGCACACCCCACTGTGTACCATGCCCCACTCACTGCATTGAGATATATGTAAGTCAGTCCTAAGGCAAGGTGTATTATATCTGACATTAGGACATATCTGCACGAGCAAATATGCCCCTGTGATGTCTTTTTCAGTTGCTGGAAATTGCAAGTGAATAGGGTATCCATCTTGAGGTATGTACTGGAAACTTGCCATTACAAGTTCCCCAGCTACATAATGGCTTCACTGAAACCTATGGTGTTTGGTATCAAATACACTGTCTTTATAAATCCAGTCTGATGTCTGTCTCGTAATATGATGTGCATCCAGAGGGTACCTTAGAGGTGACCCTGAAACCTACTAGTCTTAGTGTGCTGGCTGACTCGTTGAGACCAGCCTGCTACCAAATACATATTTCAGACCCCCTGGAGGTTAGGGCCCCTACTCTCAGAGGCCAGAAACCAAAGCCTGCTCCAGAAAAAGGTGTTATTACCAACTCCAGCAAGACGGCTAGTGAATCTGAACACCAAAGCCAGGGACTTCAAAAACCCTGCAACCTTTGGTGTGCGACCTCCGTCTCCCCAGACTTGAGTGGCCACCCCTCTGCCCTGAGGCCCACTCGGCGCCAGGACAGGTAGAAAAATTAGTTAGGCAGAAGGTGTGTTTCACCTTTGAGATAGCCTATGGTGTGCTACCCGAGGTGGATACTAGAGGAAGGGTTTCACCATCTTGATTTTGGTGGAGCTAGACATTCTGGGACATCCCACAGTGAATGGTCATATAGGGGATACAGTCACCCCCAAAGGTAAGTAGGCCATTGGCTACTACTCTGTGCTACCCTAAATGCCCCTAAATTGAGTATTTTGGTGGCCCCATGACATCAGAAGAACAGATGAATTTGATCTAAGTACAAAAAGACCAAGAAGAGCTGAAGGAGCAAGAACTGTGGACTGGTGGCCTTTTGGCACAAAACCCTGCCTGCCTACCTGCTTCTGCCCTGACAATTGCAACATCACAACTCACCCTGCAGCTGTAGGGACTCCAAAAGCCTTAGAGGCTCTTCAGCACCTCACAAGACTGTCAGCAAAGCCCCTGGAGTGAAGGAGCCATTTTCCTGCAGGCACCAACCGCAAAGTCTGGCTCACCACCCTACTGACCACTGTATCCAGGGATGCAGCAGCCACCCAGGAGGACCCCACCAACTGAGCCCCCCGCTGGAAGAATCCAGACTTGTCCCCAAGTTCCCCCTTGCACCCTCTTTCTACGTGGCACCCCTCGTCTTGCTCATTGCACAGTTGGCGACAACTGACTCAACTAGCACAACTGCACCAGATGCCACAGGGTAGGTAAAACTGTATTGCTGGTCTTGCTTGTGACTTTGCACACCCAGCACCCTACATTCCACAGGGGACCCCCGAGAACCGTTTACAAGGACCCCTTAGCAGTAAAAGTCGTTTGGAACCTTTACTGTGTAAGAGCACATTTGAGTAAGTGTTACTTACCTGCTAAGTCTATACAATTTGTAACAGTATTTATCTTCTTGAAAGTATTCTGATGTTGAGGCATAATACAAACAAAATAACTATTTTTCTTAACATTGCTCTGGAGTTTGAGTGTCTCTTTTATTGACTATGTTCAACAAAGGTTAGCACTACCCTCTGATAAGCATAACTGCTCTCCTACACAACCACAAGAGAGCGCTTTTGGGATTGTCATTCTAAACCCTGGCATCCAATAAGGGTTGCCTGTACTATCTACATAGTGTACCCCTATACTTGGTACAGAAACTAGGATGTGAGAATACACATCTTGAAGTACTATCGAACAAATCCAGTCTCCTGATGTAGTTGTGGACAGATCTGGTGAACAGCCTGCATTTGTAACTTTTCTTTGCTTGTTTAATTGATTAATACTGAGATCTAAGATGGGTCTGAACTCTTGTTCGGACCATTTTTTGTACCAGAAAGAAACAGGGATAAATACTCTTTGGTGAATGTAACCTCCTCGACGGCCTCTTTATGCAACAGGATGCTGACAGTCTATAAGAGGCCTGGTTGATACTGTGATGTTTTTACTGGAGGAACAGAAGGCGAGGCAATATTTAATTCTGAACAATATTCAAGACACATTTGTCTTCTGTGATTGAATGCCACTCTTCCAGGTGATTGGCAATACCTCCCCTCCCCCCCCACCAGAATGGGTAACGGAGAAGGGGGAAGTGATTACATTTTTTTTTTAGCAGGAGGTGTGCCGTGGATGCAGGTTGTTGTGATCCCCTTCCTCTCGATGGTTTGGGAGGAAGATAGTGAGATGATCTTGCTTGCTGCTGGTGATGTTGAGTCCAACAAGGGGTTTGAACCCTATGCTAAAAGAAGAAGAAAAAAATAAATAATCACCTGTCCTATGGCCTGTACCATTTGCAGAATTCTGTCTTCCTCTCTAGGCCAACAGCTTGAAGAGTGTCCATTTCATTTTACATTCTGGACATCCCCTTGCCTGCATGTGTACCAAACAGGGTGTTGCTTGAAAACAGGAAATTCAGGATTCTATGATGTGCCACTGGATTTAAGCCTGTGAAATGTAGCCAGGAAGAGCTTCTCACGCAGATGCCATGTGAAGCTAGGTCTGATGCATCCACTGCTGCATTTATGATCTGGTTGGATACCAGGCCACCTTCATTCAGGATTTCCTGAAAGTCCTAACTGTCTTCTTTAGGCAGTTTTTCTGTAAACCTGCCTTGGGAGTACCACAGAGATCCGTCATAGCTCCCTAGTAAGGCAGAAGCGCTTGCCACCCTCTTATAAGATGCAGATATTCCACACATCAACTTTCCAATGGAGGCTATCTGCCTACTGTCCATGTCTAGAGGGACTGAAGACAAAGAAGCCACATAGTGGGATTTGCATGAGGCAGCCATTATAACTGAATCCGGAGGAGGATCAGCCCGGAGGAACTAAGGGTCCTGGTCAGGAGTAGAATATTTTTCAAGGAATCGAGATGGTGAGGATTTCAAGGATGCTGGGATCAAAAATAATTGCATTGCAGGCTCCAAGAGTCCCGGAACCAATGGCAAGAGTGGCTTTGTTACTGCTCTATGATGTAGAGTCTCAAAGATAACAGATGAAGAAGTCATAGTTGTCAGAACGGCAATGTTCAGTGTATTACACCTCTGAAAAGGACATCATAAAGGGTAACAGGTCATCCGCTGGGGAACACACTAGCTGGAGATGTGTCCGTTAAGGTAAGAGAGTAGTCTTGCACTGAGAAGCAAGAAGTGATAGACCAGGAGGGTAATCATCTTCTATGCCTGGAAACAGAATCATAAGATCTCCTAGACCGTGATGTGGACCTGGTTCTAGATGTTGTTTTAGAATTAGATCTATGATCTAGAGGACTTTTTGATCTGCAAGGAGACCTGTGTGTGGCAGGAAGGTGCGGACTCCTCTCTGGAGGTACTGACTGTGTGTCTGGTGAGAACCTACCTAGGTGAAAGTGTCCATTTAGGTGATGGTGTATGTGGCATAACTCTTAATGGGGAGTATGTCTGTGAATACTCCAGAGTCCAAAGTATGTCAACTCTCTAGCCAACATGGTGAGATGTTTAATGGTGACTGAGAAGGAGGTCTACATGGAAAGCATGGCCTTGATTCTGCCAAATCCGTTGGCAGCAGCTGAACCTGACTGTTTCTCTTTAGATTGTGTATAGACTTTCTCCAACGGCCTTGACGTTGACCTCCTTCGACTTCGATGAATGTCTGCTGGCCATCGAGGGTGACTGAAATGGCGATACAAGTCTCAACATTGACAAGTGTTTTTTGGCTGCCGCCAAAGACCTCATAGGCGAAGTAAGCCTCTGCATCGCTGAATGGTGTTTTCTGGTCACCAATAGTGATTTTGACAGCGATGGGAGTCTCAACATTGTTTGAAGAGTGCTCTCCGACGTGAGATGATGAGTCAACCCACACCTTCGACAGGGTCTTCGGCATCGAATAAATAGGTATTTTCTCTGTTCTCAACATCATATCTCCTGAACTCAGCCAGGACCATCTTTTATAGTATCCCTCAGGAGATCTTCCTTTGTGAGGAGTTTTTAGATGAGAAGAGGGTTCTTTGGAGACCTCATAGGCGAAGTAAGCCTCTGCATCGCTGAATGGTGTTTTCTGATGGATACAACTACCTGTGGATTCCTCACCTCATGAATACTCCCATGGCGCCAGCATTCGACGGAAATCTTCTTACTAGTCTCTGCACGTCGACGAGGACGTCACTGTCTCGCACGCGACGCCGTCTGACATCATACATGCAATAAGAGGTCCTCGACGACGTGCAGACGTCAGTTCCCTTTTTTCCGTGCATTCGAAACGGTTATCTTCGAGGGAGCAACTGTTACTCTTGCGGTTACAGTGTATATCTTGCTGCGTACTCTTTCTCTGTGGAAATAATGTCGCAGAGAAAGTCTGGATTTAAGCCTTGTCGTGAGTGTGGAGGCAAGATGTCGGTGACGGATCCTCATTCCGATTGCCTTTGGTGTTTGAGCTCCGACCACGACGTCTCGACTTGTGATTCATGTCAGCACATGAATCCGAAGGCCCTTAAAGAACGCGAGGCGAAGCTGTTTATGGCCAAGTCAAAGGAGAAGCATCACAAGAAAAAGTCTTCTCCAAGACATCGGCGTCATCGAGACTCCCGGCGCCGTAGAGAATCTCGGCGTCATTCAAGGGAGGCTCGTTCCAGGTCTCCGGATCGGCCCCGAAGGACATGGGAGGTCAGCCCCACGGTGACGCCGCATCCTTCGACGCCGTTGCCCTCTCCGGCGTCTCCAACTTCGCCTGGACAGGCGTCGGTGATTGAGGTATTGGAGCCTCAAGTGTTTTCTCCGGCGCAGACGCCGAGGCCGGCGTCGGGGTCGCCTCCGAGTCAGGCACCCCAGTATCCGGCTTTTCCCACCCCTGGAGCCGATAGTTCCGCATTCTTGAATGCGATGTATGCCATCTTCCAACAGATGGCTCCAGGGGGTGCTCCGGCTGGGCCTTTGGCCTTTTCTTTGGGTGATCCTGCGCCTCTTCGGCCAGCACCCTTTATGCCCTTTCTCCCGTTTGGGAACGTGGGCTCGGCGCCAGTGTCGGCGCCGGTGGCCGCTCCGGTGGCTTCGGAAGGATTGGCCCCAGGGATTTCCATCCCGTTGACGTCGAGATTTCGGCCTGTGACTCCGGTGGGTCCATCCGTTTCAACTGCTCTTCAGTCGGCGCCGAAGTTACCTTTGGCGCCGGATGCGGCGTCGGTGGCTTCGGAAGATCGGCGCCGATCTCCGACTTCGGCGGAGGTATTGTCGACTCCGCGGATTGAGCAACGACTGCATTCAAGGAGGCGTGCTCTCCGGGTACTAGAAGAGCAGGAGTACCAACGAGCCCTAGAGGAAGGAGAGCTAGAGGACTCGGGTGATGGGCTGCGTGGACTGGAGTCGGCCAGTGGGCTGGACACTTCCCCTGAGTGGGACCTTTCGTCCCCGGGGGAATATACCGAGGAAGCTGCTTCCTTTCATACAGTGGTACGGAAGGCAGCTAGTTTTTTGGACCTGCCTTTGCCGGTGGTGGAGGCGAAACAAAACCTTTTGACAGAGGTGTTGCATCCGGCCTCAGCCGCGGCGGAGCCTCTATTACCTTTTAATGACGCTCTGCTGGATCCGGTTTTAGAGGTGTGGAAGAAGCCGGCATCTTCCCCAGCAGTTCACAGAGCCGTGGCCAGGAGGTATCGGACGGCTCCAACTGATCCTGGTTTCCTATCTAGGCACCCTACGCCGGAGAGCTTGGTTGTGCAGGCCTCCTGTTCGTCCAAGTCAGCGCCTGGTTCTTTTCCGACGGTGCCTGGGGACAGAGATTCAAAAAAGCTGGAGGCGCAGTCGAAGAAGATTTTTTCGTCCTGCAGTCTGGCATTAAAAGCCACCAATGCAACCTGTATCCTGGGGAGGTATATTCATGCTCTGATGGATGACATCTCCTCTTCGTTTACAGAGCTTCCCCAGGGTCTTTTGGATCTTGTCTCTGATGCCCAGGCTGCTGCGACCCAAATTATCCAGACGGGACTGGATACCACCGACTCGGTAGCCAGAGCAATGGGCACAACTGTGGTGGAAAGGAGACAGGCCTGGCTCCGTAACTCGGGCTTTTCGGCAGATGTACAGTCCACATTGTTGGATCTCCCGTTTGATGGGGACAAACTGTTTGGGGCTAAGGCTGATTCGGCCTTGGAACGGTTTAAGGAGAGCAGGGCCACGGCTAAGTCGTTGGGACTCCAAGCGCCTTCTTCCACGGCCTCTTCCAGATTCTTCAGGAGGTTTCGTGGATTTGGGCGTGGCTCTTCCTCCTCTTCCTTTCGGGGAAGATATCAGCAACCTGCCTCTTCCCATCCCTATAGATCTTTTAGGGGGAGGGGTAGGGTCCGCACCAGGGGAGCTTCTCAGCAGCACTCTGCCTCTTCCTCATCCTCTGGCGGGGTGCAGCAGGGGAAGCAGCCTTAGGCTTCCACCATTTCCCACTCACTCCTCTCCTGTAGGGGGAAGATTACAGCATTTTCTCACCAAATGGGAGACTGTTACGTCGGACACTTGGGTTCTCAGTGTTGTGGGAAAAGGCTACACCCTTCCCTTTCGGGAGTTTCCGCCCCTCATCCCGCCCCGCCCTTCGTATTGTTCACAAGAACATCTCCTGTTGCTAGAACAGGAGGTAGAAGTCCTCCTTTTAAAGGGCGCGGTGGAGTTGGTCCCGGAGCAGGAAAGGGGTCAAGGAGTTTACTCAAGGTATTTCCTGATTCCCAAGAAGGATGGTCGTTTGAGACCAATTCTGGACCTGAGGATCTTGAATTGGTTCCTCAAGCAGGAAAAGTTCAAGATGCTGACCCTAGCACAGGTGCTTTTGGCGTTGAACATGGAAGACTGGATGGTGTCTGTCGACTTGCAGGATGCTTACTTTCATATCCCGATACTCAAGTCACACAGGAAGTATCTCCGGTTTGTGGTGGGATCGCAACACTACCAGTTTGCGGTCCTTCCGTTTGGTCTTACTTCAGCACCTCGAGTCTTCACGAAGGTGATGTCGGTGGTTGCGGCAGAGCTCAGAAGGAAGGGGATAGCAGTATTCCCTTACTTGGACGATTGGTTGATCAAAGCCAAGTCCCCGGAGCTTGTGTTGCGTCATCTGCAGTCAACAACCCAGTTGTTGTTCGACCTGGGCTTTTCGGTGAACGAGCCCAAATCTCACCTAGAGCCCTCTCAGCGCCTCCTGTTCATAGGGGCAGTACTGGATACAACATTGGGTCGGGCCTTTCCTCCGCCTCAGCGGATTCAAGATATTCAGGATTTGGTTCCAATGTTTCGAAATGGAGCGGTAGTTCCAGTCCTCAAGGTCCTTCGTCTGCTCGGTCTTTTTGCCTCCTGCATTCTGTCGGTCACGCATGCTCGCTGGCACATGAGGGCTCTTCAGTGGTGCCTCCGAAGGCAGTGGTCTCAACACAGAGGGGATCTAGAGGGTACTGTCAAGATCTCCAGAGATGCTGCTGTGGATTTGAAGTGGTGGATTGCAAGCAACAATCTTTCACAAGGAAAGCCGTTCCAGCAGTCGCCACCAGTGGCCACAGTCATAACGGATGCTTCCACTCTAGGGTGGGGAGCTCATCTGGGGGATCTGGAGATCAAAGGTCTTTGGTCTCCAGAGGAACAGATTTTTCACATCAATCTGTTAGAGTTACGGGCTGTACGTCTGGCTCTCAAGGCCTTCCTCCCTTCCCTTCGTGGTCAGTCGGTACAGGTCCTAACGGACAATACTATACAATACTACATAAACAAGCAGGGAGGAGTGGGGTCGTACCTTCTCTGCAGAGAAGCTCTTCGACTATGGTCCTGGGCAAAGGACCATCGGATTTGCTTGATAGCAAACCATCTGGCCGGAGTTTTGAACGTGCGTGCGGACAGTCTCAGTCGCCACTTCTCGGCAGACCACGAGTGGCGTCTCCATCCAGATCAAGTCCGTTTAATCTTCCAGAAGTGGGGGTTTCCTCGGGTAGATCTGTTCGCCACTCGAGAGAACGCGCATTGTCCGTTGTTCTGCAGCCTTCAGTATCCGATGCAGGAAGCGTTGGGGTTCAAATGACCTGGTGCGGCCAGTTGCTTTACGCGTTTCCTCCCATACCCTTGATTCCTCGAGTATTGAGGAAGATTCGCCAAGACCGGGCTCTAGTAATCTTAATAGCTCCGGATTGGCCAAGGAGGGTGTGGTACTCCGACCTTCTCCAACTCTCAACGTGCCCGCCGCTCCGTCTCCCTTTCAGGGCAGACCTCCTCTCACAGTCGCAGGGGCAGGTTCTACACCCCAACCTCCAGAGTCTGCACCTACATGCCTGGAGATTGAACGGGGCAACCTGAGTTCCTTCTCTCTCCCGCCTGAGGTAGTGGATGTTATATTAGCGGCCAGGCGACACTCCACTAAATCTATCTACGCTAATAGGTGGTCTAAATTTGTTGCGTGGTGTGGAGAGAGGCAGATTGATCCTTTACATGCTCATCTATCGGACGTTTTGTCTTTTGCTCTATCTCTGGCGCAGAAAGGTTGTGCAGTGGCTACCATTAAAGGTTATTTATCGGCCTTGTCAGCCTTCATATGTCTTCCAGACCAACCATCTTTATTTAAATCCCCTATTGTTATCAGATTCTTGAAAGGTCTTCTAAATCAATATCCTCCAAAGCCATTCGTTATGCCGCAATGGGATTTGTCCTTAGTCCTGACTTTCCTTATGGGGTCCCCTTTTGAACCTATGCATTCTTGCCCCTTGAGGTATTTGGTTTTAAAAACAGTCTTCCTGATAGCTATAACATCAGCAAGGAGAGTGAGTGAGTTGCAGGCCTTATCAGTAAAACCCCCTTATACAACTTTTTATGGGGATAAGGTGGTGTTGAGGACCAAGGCTGCTTTCCTCCCGAAGGTTGTTTCACCCTTCCATTTGGCTCAGGCAATTACTTTGTCCACGTTCTATCCTCCGCCTCATCCTTCCAAAGAGGAAGAAAGACTGCACCGTCTGGACCCAAAGAGAGCGTTGAGCTTCTTTATCGATAGAACAAGGGATTTCAGGCTGGAGGATCAGCTGTTTATTGGATACGTGGGCAAGAGGAGAGGAAAGGCAGTCCACAAGAGAACACTATCCAGGTGGGTTGTTCTTTGCATTAAAATATGTTACTCTTTGGCAAAGAAGGATCCTCCTGAGGGCATTAGAGCTCATTCCACCAGAGCTAAGTCGGCCACTTCGGCCTTAGCCAGAGGTGTTCCTGTGGTCGACATCTGCAAGGCCGCAACTTGGTCGTCCCTTCACACTTTTGCAAAACATTACTGTTTAGATTCTGAGGTTAGAAGGGACGGTCATTTTGCACGGTCAGTGCTGCAGGATTTCTTGGTTTGACCATTTAGGCACCCACCGCCGGGCGTGGTACTGCTTTGGGACTCTATTCATGAGGTGAGGAATCCACAGGTAGTTGTATCCATCAGAAGAACGAGTTACTTACCTTCGGTAACGACTTTTCTGGTGGATACATTAGCTACCTGTGGATTCCTCACGGTCCCACCCGCCTCCCCGTTGCCTTTATGGTCTTGCCAAGTAATCCTTGAGTGCGCTCCTCTTGGTCTTTGAGGGTGCAATAGATGTATATATAATATATTTATATATATATATATGTATATGTGTATATATTTTTATGTATATACTTGGTGTGTGTATATATTTTGAAAAGAGAGAGTTTTATATATATATATATATATATATATATATATATATGTACATAAAAAGATTTACAGTTATTCGTACAATGTGGTGTATTTTTACAATATAATGGATGTTGCCTTGCTCTTTCATTGCATTGCCTGGTTGTTCTCATGCACGTAAAAAATGATTGGTACTGACGTCTGCACGTCGTCGAGGACCTCTTATTGCCTGTATGACGTCAGACGGCGTCGCGTGCGAGACAGTGACGTCCTCGTCGACGTGCAGAGACTAGTAAGAAGATTTCCGTCGAATGCTGGCGCCATGGGAGTATTCATGAGGTGAGGAATCCACAGGTAGCTAATGTATCCACCAGAAAAGTCGTTACCGAAGGTAAGTAACTCGTTCTTCTGGTCACCAATAGTGATTTTGACAGCGATGGGAGTCTCAACATTGTTTGAAGAGTGCTCTCCGACGTGAGATGATGAGTCAACCCACACCTTCGACAGGGTCTTCGGCATCGAATAAATAGGTATTTTCTCTGTTCTCAACATCATATCTCCTGAACTCAGCCAGGACCATCTTTTATAGTATCCCTCAGGAGATCTTCCTTTGTGAGGAGTTTTTAGATGAGAAGAGGGTTCTTTGGAGGAAGGCTGATGCTCTCCAAAGCCTCTTGATGGCCTAGCTTTTCTTCTCTCTCGGAGTTCATGAAGCCTGATCTTCTCTCTGTCCTTTAGAGTGCACCTTGACAGTTTCTGACAATGAGGACAGGATTCAGGGCGATGGAACTCTGACAGACAAACAATACAACAACAATACAGTAAGTGATGATCACTCTGACCTGCTTTCTTCCCACAGGATGGCCACTTCACAAAACGTAGGGCATCTTTGACAGGAAAAACATATGGTTTCTGACAGAAAAGCTGGTTTCTGTACTCTATGTACTGAGATTGTTCAAAAGATGTTAAGTTGCAAAGGTCTGAAAATGTTTTTCAGACAAGTTTGCCAAAAAAGGCAGAGCTCAGTGCTCCAGGATCCTAACAGTAGGAGCTAGAAAAACGAACTGACCTGTCACCTGTGAGGTACAAAGGGATACATAGTGCACTATGAGGTTTTTAAAGGCACAGTGCCAGTTTTCTCTGTTATTCTTTAAATGGCAGCATATTGGCAAACAATGTCTCATATATTGCCTTTCCACTAGAGGCTTGTAAAAGTTTTCTATGGTCATTTTCTTTCAATGACATGAGCTTTTGTAAACATATATTTGTTTAAAATCAAAACTATATGTATTCTGGCCATTTTTAGCTATATATATATATATATATATATATATATATATATACATACACACATATATATATATAAATAAATAAACAACTAGTGGCAGTTGCTACTAGGTAGTTCTAGTTAGGACCATGTTACCATAGAAAAAGCGATCTTTGACTTGCCTATATCTTTGTCACCATTTGACAAATCTTCACAAACCTTTCCCCCAAAAAGTGCCTCAGTGATTCTTGTTCCGCACAGAAAGATTCAAGGTGATCCGTCAAGCAAAGGCCGAGAAAAGGGCAAGTCAAAAAAGTTGTGCTTCCTATGTTAATTACCATAGAGGTTTTAAACACGGGCCTGAAGGCTACAGTCCAAATCACTGGACAGATCTACACAAAATTTTGCAGAAAGCTAGGTTTCGGTACCCAGATTACACTTTTGATATTTGGTGTAAATCTGTGGAGAAATTAAAGGAAATACAAATTTGTATATCTAAGGTCACGAATAGAAGAACTCTAATTGCCTGGCCACAACCTGAACAGAAAGTTGCAGCCGCCATTTTATGTAACGAACAGGTCCCTGGGGATGAAAAGTAGCATAAAGGGTCAGGGTGGAGGTACGCTGACCCCAGGAGTGTGATATAAGGGTGTTTGAGGATCAAATGGTTAGGGCGGTTTGCTGCAGGGCCTGGCCGCAGGTGCGTGGAGCTGGTTTGGGTGGTTATCAGAGCCCTTCGACCAACCCCTGCTACGCATGGCTAAAGGGTGTTTTTTTATTTGGTGTAAATCCATCCGTTCAATAGTTTTGGAGATATTAATGAAAATTCTAATTTATATATATGGGGATGAGAAGACTTTACGAATCCTCCAAATCTCCTGCAGTGATCTGATTGGCTACCAACACGTCAACCATCAAGTATTGACAGCCATCTTGGGACTCCGCTTTAGCCGAGTCCGAGTTAAAAAGATTTAAAAAAATGGGCCAGGGTATGGACACTCTGGCACCTTAGCGCTGGCGCTGCAGTATCAGGGACACCCCCCCACAGGGGCAAAAAAGCACTTTTGAAAAAATATGCTCCAGCAAATTTGTGATGGGATTGCGAATCAACAGCAAAATCCCCCCCCTCAAAAAAAGCTGCCGCCCGTGCTTGTTTTACGAAAGCCCCCAGGTGGGCGAGGTCTCGGAGCCATATGAAAAATAAAGGAGGGGGGGCATGGGGCCCAACACCTAGGCAATTTTTATGCCTCAGGGACCGCCACCTCCCCAGGGCTCATATTCAATTGTATGTGGACACTGCTGGGACCGCTGCAGCCTGGGAACCACCACCTCCCCGGGGCAATCAATACATTTATATAACTGCCTGCTACTCTGATTCAATCATGTGAATCTATGAAAAATCCAATACTGGAGGAAAAAAATGAGTTTCCTACCTGTAACTGCAGTTCTTCAGTATTGGTATCTTTCATAGATTCACATGCTTGAATAATTCCCCGTCATCAAAGTGGGAGTCCCACGGTACCATTAATTAGCAGTATAGAAAGTCTAAATAGAAATCAGTGATAAAGGATATTCACTTTGATAGCTTACTCACATCATTAAAAAAAAGACCCAAAGTCCAGCCAGTAGGCTACAGCTCCCTTTAGAACCCTCATCAGAGGCTCCAGTCCCTCATATTTTCTGGCACAAGTGTGATATAAACCTAGGAAAGCTAAGGGGAACGTCTATGGGGAGGAGGGTGGGTTGCATGTGAATACATGAAAGATATC
This sequence comes from Pleurodeles waltl, assembly GCF_031143425.1. Classification (NCBI taxonomy): domain Eukaryota; kingdom Metazoa; phylum Chordata; class Amphibia; order Caudata; family Salamandridae; genus Pleurodeles; species Pleurodeles waltl. The sequence goes on from NC_090446.1 coordinate 395,262,243, forward strand.
AATACTGGAGAACAGCAGTTCGTGGTAACTAATTTTCTTCTCCAGTATTGCATCTTTCCTTTTTTTTAAAAAATATTTTTTATTGGAAGGAAACATACATCAAATATATTCTTAAATCACTTTACACTGAAAACTTAAAATTCAGAACAGAGAGTGAAAAAAAAAAAAAAAAAAAAAGAAATACCAACAGACAAGAGAAAAACATCGCCTAGCTAAATAATACAAAACGTAACCACCCAGCTAATCCAGACTGGAAGTGATACCCCATTAAATTGAGGGGAGGTGGCCCTAATCGTTATGGGCCCGTATCCAAGCCTGAAATGGCCCCCATATTGCCTTCCCTTTCCTCCTAGCATGTTTCCCCTTGCGTTCATATAATGCCATCTCCAAATGGTATACAGACAGCAACCTAGCCAACCATTGCTGCCAGGACGGGGGTCGTACATTCACCCATGCGGATGATATACAAATTTGATGCACTGCCATAGCTACAAAGATAAATGCTCTATGTGGCCCAGCCGCTTAGCCATCAATCCCAAAAACCATGATCTCAGGTGTAAGGGCAAAATCATATCCCAAAACCTCCTTCAAAACAGATTGAATACCTTCCCTCGAGGCCTTTAATTCCCCGCATGTAGCCATCATATGTACGATGTCTGTTCCATACATCCCACATCTTGGACAGTTTATTCCTGACACACATCCCCATTTGGCGAGGTGAGCTGGAGTATGATACAAATCGAACATAGTCTTATAATGTTGCGCTTGCAAGGAAGAAGATAATAGAATAGTGCATCCCAGCTCCAGTGACCTTATAAAGTTGTTACTCCCATCTACCAGCTTCTTGCTCCACCTCTCCTTATTCTTCTCTAAATCATCTGGCTGATCCGCCAGCAAAAAGGGGTAAATTGACCTAATAGTTATATTGGTATTAGCCAGAATATCATTCAACAATTGGTTGCTTCTAAATCCCTGCACCCCCACTGTTTTTTTCCCTAAAAAATCCTGTATCTGTAAATATTTGAAAAAGTCCCTTCGCTCTAGACCATACTGCTCCTGTAGATCTCGAAACGCCTTAACCCCAAAATTATCAAAAAAGTTCCCTAACCTAATTATGCCTAAGGAGGACCAATTTGCCATATATTTATCATGAAAGATTTCAGGGAGCAGTGGATTCTTCTCAATCATGGTATAATGATTATATCTACCAAATCCTTTCTTCTTATACCATAATCGCCAACACTTATGGGCCGCTCCCAAAACCTTATATCTAGTTTTCTTATAATATCCAGCCTTGTGATATGCTACCAGACACCCATTGGCTACTGACCCTATCTGCAACTCGTATATATTGGGGCAATCCACTTCCACGATTCCTTCTTTATTAGGACCCCATAAAGGGCGCTTGTACTGAAAAGCTGCTGCCATTTGATATCATTTTATATTCGGTAAAGACCACCCACCCCTTTCTCGAGGGAGAGACATAAATTTGCTTGCTCTCCTACACTTACCATATGCCCATATAAATCTCATAATCACTCTATCTCTTTAAATCTCAAATTAGTAAAGCTCAGTGGTATGGCTCGAAATAGATACAGCAGCTTCGGGAGGAAAATCATTTTCACCATATTACACCGCCCCACAATAGTCAGATGCAAATTATTCCATCTGCACATATCTTCTCTGACTTTTGCAAGTATAGGATCTATGTTCAAATTGACAATTTCATCTACCTTTGGTGTAATATGAATACCTAAATATACTGCATGATCCACCCTCCGAGTGTCTTTAGTATTTGTATATTGATTAGCCAACAGCTGCGTTTTAGCTCCATTTAACAGGTATCCAGAAAACCTTCCAAATTTTGTCGTCACCTCTTCAACCTCTCTCAGTGCTGAATCAGGGGAGGGCGTTAGTATGGCTATATCATCTGGATATGCTAAGATTTTTGTATCCCATCCCTGCCTATGTATTGGTGGAATCTTGCTATTTTCCTCCAACTGTCTAAGCAGAGGGTCTATATACAAAGCAAACAGGAGGGGGGAGCATGGGCATCCCTGCCTAGTGCCTCTCCTGATCAAAATACTCTCGGATTGTCCTCCCATTAATTGTATTCTCACAGCGGTGATCTATATAGAGCCCTTACTGCTACGATAAATTTCTTCCCTAACCCATAATACTCCATAACATACCACAGATACTTCCAATTCACCCGATCGAACGCCTTCTCTGCATCCAATAATGGAACCGCCATAGGTTCCTTTGCTACTTCCGTAGCGTCAAAAAGTTCTAGAACTCTCTGGATATGATTAGTAGTATCTCTTCCTGGGACAAACCCATGCTGCCTAGGGAAGACTAACTTCTTGATCACCAGTGATAATCGAGCGGCCAGAATCTTTGAATATATTTTAACATCAATATTTATTAATGTGATCGGGCGATATGAGGCCGGATTTAACGGGGGTTTTCCCTTCTTCAGGAACATGACTATATTAGCCAGATCCCAAGATGGGGGGGAATTCCCCTCCATTCTGTGCCTGAATAAATAACTCTACCATTACCGGGAGTAATAATAATGTAAAAACTTTATAGAATTCTAAGGGGATCGAGTCAGGACCCGTAGCTTTCCCCGTGGGTAGATCACTCATTACCATATTTATTTCTGAAATATCTATCTGCTCTCCCAGGCGTAAATTGTCACTCTTACCTAGTTTCTCCATCTTAATGGGGTATAGAAACTCCAACATTTCTTCCTCCGAAAACACGGATATATCGTTATATAGTTCCTGATAATATCCATGGAACACCTTTCTAATTCCATCCACTTCTGATATTATCTGTCCTTGCCAGTTTTTAATCTCCCTAATAGCCCCAGATGCTGTTTTCTGACTTGTCCGTATTGCTAGCAAATGCCCAACTTTTTCTCCATACTCATACCCTTGTGCACGCTGTGCTATATATTTCTCGCTATTCTTTGGGCCATGGCCTCGTTCATTGCTGCTTTTACTATGGCAACTTCTTCCTGAGCCCTCCTTATATCTACTCCGGTTTCTATAGCTATAACCAGTTGCCTTTCTGCCAACCGCAGCTTCGCTTGGGACTCTGTTGTTCTATCTTGAGTATCCTTCTGCCTTTTAATACTAAAACTTAATGTTTCACCACGGATACCTGCTTTCAAAGTATCCTAAACTATCTCTGCTGAGGCTGACCCCTGATTAAACCCCAAAAATTCAACTATCCACTTTCTCATATGCTCACAGTATTCCGGGTCCTTTAGAAGTCCCCTTTCAAATGTCCATCTACTAACCTTTGGTTCTAACCCATCCAGTTCTAAATCAAAAACTAAAGGATTATGATCTGATACTATCCGTGAATATAACTCAATCCTGCCCTGCTTTAGAAATACAGGAGAGATTAAAAAATAATCGAGTCGTGCTAATTTCACATGAGGGGCCGAATAATAAGTATATCCGGGGTCGGGCTTGCGCAGCTTCACCCAAGCATCCACTAACCCTAATTCTTGCTGAATGGCAACCATTGCCTTATAAACCCGAGGTTTACGCCCCTGATACTTCTTAGTTGTGGGTGTTAACAAATCCTGTAGTCCCTCCCAAGATCCATTAAAGTTAAAGTCACCACATATAATATAGGGAGGGGCCCAACCTGTTAGCTCGATGGCAAGGGTATCAACTACTATTGGGTCGTCCGTGACTACCCCGTATAAGGATCATAATGTAAAGCTACTATGTCCATAGCTACATTCTACTATTACCCATCTTCCGCCCGTATCTGCCTTCTGCCGAATAATTTTTAGTTTATTGGTCCGATCTAAAATCGCCACTCCTTTAGTTCTAGCCTCTTGTTCCGACCGAGCAATTACCTTCATACCAAGCGAACCAAGGATCCCAGAGTTTTTATATTCCTCATGTGTCTCTTGTAGACAATAAATATCTGCCTTAAAAGTTTTTAATTCTCCAGCCACTCTCCTCCTTTTACGAGGGTCATTTAGTCCACAAATATTGATTGAAACAATTCTAAGTCTAGCCATTTGCTTTTTTATTGTAGTTGTAGTTTCACATCTTTTCTCTTTCTGCTTCCTCTGGTCTTCATATCTAACTGCACCTTCTCTTGAATTCTCTTTTCTCCCTGTTCCACTCTTCTTATTTTTCCACCCCATTTCTCTCACCTCCATTGGTCCTTTCGTTTCCATTTTCTTCCCTCGATTCTCCCCCATCCCTCCCCCCCATCCCTCACCTCTCCCCCCTTCCCCTCCCCGTCCCCCCTTCCACCTCCCCGGACCAGTCTCCTCCCTCCCCTCCCCAACCCCTTCCCTCCCCCCGAGACTGGCCCCCCACCCTGTGGAGCAATCAGACCCCCAATGGTCTGAATGTTGGTGTCGTGTATGCATCGGCCCACCCACCCACCAGTATTGCATCTTTCATAGATTCATATGCTTGAATCAGAGTATCAAGCAGTTACGGTATAAATAAACAGTTTATGTCACGTGCGCATACTGCAGATGGTGGGCAATATAATCTACATAAATATATCCAAAGATACTGTAAATCTGCAACACGCATACATGTAGAGCTATAGAAATCAATAGATGCTCACCTCAGTGAAACAGATGGTGAAGCACTGCCAGCTAACGGCTGCATCAGTGCGCTGGCTGGACTCCAGATAATAACACTGAATGAACAAATGAACGTTCTTCCAAGTCTCAGCACAACATATTTTCTCCACCGGCACTCCAGCAAACAAAGCAGCTAATGTGGACACTGCTCTGGTTAAGTGTGCTTAGGCTTTAGTTGACAAAGGCTTACCCACCTTTGAGTGGCAAAACTGGACTGCAGCCGAAATCTATTGAGCGATGGTGGCTTTGGTGACTGGGGCACCCTTGTTTATTTGACCACAGGAGACCAACAACTGATCCGTCTTCCTGGCGTGTTTTGTGCGATGTAAAAAACTTGAGGCACCTTCTGAGATCCAGCATATGCAAAGAAAATCCAAAGTTACACTGGGGATGAACTTTGGATTAGTCCTGATAATTACAGCATCATCTGTAAAGCGCAAGAAAGGCTCTTGAGTCGTAAAAGCCTGTATCTCGCTAACCCTTCTGGTGTACGTCAGAGCTAAGACTTGTGCGATCTTCCAGGTAAGAAACTTGAGATCGGCTCTATGAATGGGTTCGAAAGGCTCTTTCATGAGCTGAGACGGGACTATGATCAGGTGCCATTTCGATGGAGAAGCCCTCACTGGGGGAAAAACTCTAAACAGTACCTTCATAAACTGTTTGATGATTCTTTTGGGCACAAAGTGAGAGAGTGCACTGAACATGTCTATCTTGACACTGCAGCGAGATGCACCTTAATAAAGGAACACACTAAACCTGACACAGCTAATGAAAAGAGATATGGCAGAATCAGCTCAGATGATACTTGATGTAAATTTGACTCCTGGCACCAAAAGCAGAACGGTTTCCATTTCAATCTGTATGTCTTTCCTGTAGCATCTGTTCGTGTCTTCGAGAGAATACTCCTGCATTCCTGAGAATTGTTTAGGTTTTGGAATTCACTGAATTCAGGAGCCAAGCACTTAAGTGGAGAGACGGGTCTGGATGAAGCACCTGGCCCTGGTTCATTGTTAAGAACGCTTGTGATGGTTTCAGGCAAATGTGGGTTGAATCAGATAGAAGGAGGAGTTCCGTGAACTAATGTTGCCTGTGCCAACAATTTTCCTCTTTGATCTTGCTGAGGGCCTTTGCTTTCAAAGGTATTGGGGCAAAAGCGCATGTACAGATCCCAGACCATCTGATCGAAAAGGCATTCCCCCACAACCTTGGATGCGGATGCCACTTGCAAAGAACCAGCATTTGCTGTTCTCCTTTGTTGCAAAGAGATCCAAATCTGTTTTGCCCCACAGAGAGAATATCTCCTCAAGTGTGGCTTGGTCCACCTCCCATTTGTGGCAGATGATCTTCGTCCTGCTTAGCGTGTCTGCCAAGATGTTGCTTACACCAGGAATATTGTTCCACTTGGAAAGTTATGCCGTATGCCAATGTCCATTTCCAGATTTAGTAGTTTTCTGAAAAGGGGCAATGATCTAGTCTCTTACTTGCTGACATAGTGCATGCTGGTGGTATTGTCTGTACCTACCAACACAGAGGAACCTGCTCTTAGCAGGAAAGCTTGGAGGCCGAGATAAATTGCTTTGAGCTCCAGCTGATTGATGTGCATGGCCTTCTGAATTGGAGACCACTTCCTTTGAATTTTTAAGACCTGAAGATGTCTGTCCCAGCCTTCTAGGGAAGCGACCATGGTGATGATTCAGTCAGGAACCTGAGGCAAGAAGGTATGGCTCTTGGAAAGATGGTGTGGTCGTGACCACCACTTCAGAGCTGTTATGTCTGACCAAATCTTTACCGGGTCGAAGGATGCGACTGTATTCATTGCTTGTCTAGCTCTTCTTGCAAAGATGTCATTTTTAAGCAGGTGAAAGGGACCAAATCTATTGATGAGGAAATCATTCCTAGGTCTGAGTTGTACAGTTTGCAGTTCTAGGTTTAAACACTGAAGTCTCTGCTCTCTGTCTTGTGATAAAAAAAAAAACTTTGTATTGGATGGTGTTGAAAAGTGTTCCTACGAACACTGTGGTTTTTGATGGCATAGTTGATGACTGTAGGTGACTGAGCACGAGCTCCAATTTGCTCAATAACCCTAGGCAAGCTTAGGCAGCTTCTTACACTTGACTGGCCGTTGGTGCCTTTATCAGCCAGTCATCAAGGAATGGGAATACCACATATCTAGTGTTTCTCAGTGAAGCTGCCACAGGAGCCAGGCATTTCATGAAGATGGGTGGAGCTGACTTGAGACCAATTAGGAGAACCTTCAATTGGTAATGAGTGCCAACTACTGTCAATCTCAGGAATTCTTGAGGCTTGGGATGTATGGGAGATGTGTAAGTATGCATCCTGTAAATCTAGAGCTGTCATACAGTCTCCGTGGTTTAGAGGGCATAGGATGTCTGGGAGAGTGACCATAGAGAAGGATTATTTGTACAGAAATGTGTTTAACTTTCGTAGATCTAGAATGGGTCGCAATTACCTTGATTTCTTTCAGATAAGGTATAAAAACAATAAAAATTAAAAGATTTAAAAAAAGGAGTAGAAACATGTTTCCTTTTGGGATTCGGAACCCTCTCAATTGCCCCATTCTTCAACACAGTGAATACAAGTAGGTAAAGATGAGGTGGATGCACTACCTTGGAAGAGTTATAAGCAGTCGTTTCAGCATATGAGAATAGGTAACAAGGTCCAACATCCACTTGTCGGTTGTTATTTCCTGCCAATGATCGGAGTAAGTGGTAATGTTTGCGCCCACGGGTAGTGAGGGGTTAGGTGTGGCCAACATGCGAGAAATGTCACTGTTTCCTGCTGGTCTGTTTCCCTTGAGAGGCTTGCTTTCGGCGAGGCCCTTGCTTAAAGCAGGCATCTGCAGGCAGTGGGTGATAAGTTTGTTAATAATACAGTCTGTACTGTTGTTGATATGGTTTTTGGAATTGTAATGTAGAGATCCCTATACCTCGTGCTCCCTGAGAGGGTATCTTACGGAATTGTAGAGTCCCAACAACTTTCCTGTTCCTGTATCAGCCTTGATAGTCTGTGTTAGAAATGGGGTCTCTAGTTGGCAGTGGATTTCACCATGTCACAGTGGGGATCCTCACTCTAGTCAGGGTAAGGGAGTCACACAGCTAAGATAAGCCCTGCTCACCCACTTGGTAGCTTCGCTCAAGCAGTTAGCCTGATCTCAGAGGCAACGTGTAAAGTATATGTACACATACACAGTAACAGCAAAAACACCACAAAAGTACTCCATACCAGTTTAGAGAAATAGCCAATATTTATCTGAGTAAAACAAGGCCAAAATGACTAAAATCCAACATACGCAAGCAAAGATATGAATTTTCAAAGATAAAATCTTAGTATAGCGCTTAGAAACACAATAGCTCCAACTGGGGCTATCACGATGTCTTGACAAAGTCGTTCCCCACAGTTCGATGACACTCAGGAGAAAGTGCGGGCCGGTGACGGAGTTGCACAGGCCCTAGGTACAGTCCCTTAGAAAACGAGGAAACCAGGACGCTGCACGGAGTTGGGGAGGTGAGGCGTTGCTGGAGTTGGTGCGGCGTCAGTTCTTTACTGCTACCGGGGAGGAGAGACATCGGTTCCTCATTGCTAGGCAGGGGAGATGAGGGGTTGGTTCCTTACAGTTGCAGGGGAGATGATGCGGCGTCGGTGGCGTGGCATTGGTTCCTTACGACAAGGTGGGGTCGATGAATCCAGCAGGTTAAGATGCAAGGCGTCGACTTTGCGGTGTCAAGATCACACCACGGGCCACAGATACTGCAGAGTCAGGTGTCACGGTAATCACGGACACAACACTCAGGACTCATGCTATGGGTGGGACTTCATAGGCACTGCAGAGGCTTTTGACCTGGACCTGCGGTGGCGGCCGCGGTCATTGCACTCAGCGGAGACCACAGCTCCAGTGCAGGCAGCAGCCCATAATCGGACAGCAGCTCCAGTTCTGAAGTCGCTCTGGTGTTGATGTGCTTGCTTCTTAGTTACACCAGTTAATCACTCTCAAGGGCCAAGGAACTGGATTTGACACTACTTGGCAAATCAGGACTCTTGGCAAGAAAGCCCAGGTGCTGGCAGATGAAGTCTTTTCTTAACAGGAGGAAAGCTCAGTCCGAGCCCTTGGTGAACCTTGGAAAGCAGGATGTAGGAAGCCAAGTCCAGTCCTTTCACTTCCAGGACAAAAGCATCAGGCCAGCAAAACAAAGCAGGGAGAGTGGCAGTCCTTCCTACGAACATCTAGCTCTTCTTCCTGGCAGAATGTCTTCAGTCCAGTAGTGTTCCAACTTTGTGGGGTCAGAGGTCCAGTACTTATAACCATTTCTGTCTTTGAAGTAGGCGAACTTCAAAAAGGAGTCTTTGTAGTGCACAAGACCCTGTCTTTCCTTCCCTGGCCCCAGACACTCTAAGGGGTTGGATACTGCTTTGTGCAAGGAAAAGCGCAGCCCTATTCAAGTGCAAGTGACCGCTCCTCCCACCACTCTAGCTCAGGAAGACCCACCAAGATATGCAGGGCAGACCTCAGCTCCCTTTGTGGGACTATCTAGAATAAATTCACAAACAGCCCAACTGTCACCATGACCCAGACGTGTATTCCACAGACAGGCAGAAGCAAGAAAATGCCCACTTTCTGCACGTGGGACTTTCAAACTTACAATTTAAAAATCAACTTCACCTAAAGATGTATTTTAAAATTGTGAGTTCAGGGATCCAAAACTCCTCATCTATACCTGCTCCCAATGGGAAATTACACTTACAAGATATTGCAAGGCAATCTCCATGGTACCCTAGGGGAGAGATAGGCCTCGCTATAGTGAAAAACACAATTTGCAGTATTTCACTATCAGGACATGTAAAACACACCAGTACAGTACAGTACATGTCCTACCTTTTAGTACACTGCACCTTGACCATTGGGCTGCCTTGGGCCTGCCTTAGGGGTGATGTACATGTAGAAAAAGGGAAGGTTTGGGCCTAGCAGGTGGGTGCACTTGCCAGGTCGAAATGGCATTTTAAAACTGCCCACACTGACACTGCAGTTGCAGGCCTGAAACATTTACTGGGCTACTCGTGTGCGTGGCACAATCAGTAGCACAGGCCCACTGGTAGCATTTGATTTACAGGCCCTGGACACACTAGGGACTTACTAGTAAATCAAATATGCTAATCATAGATAAACCAATCACCAATACAATTTGGACAGAGAGCACTTGCACTTTAGCACTGGTCAGCAGTGGTAAAGTGCCCAGAGTCCTAAATCCAGCAAAAATTAAATTCAGCACAGGACCAAAAACAGGAGGTCAGAAGCAAAACATTTGGGAATAACCCTGCAAAATGGGTCATTTCCAACAGTCTGCAATGCTTCATCAATATGCTTGACACACAGGCTGCTCTGAAGGCCACGTCCAAGATTTCTGTTCAGACTTCAGGTCAAAACAAGGTGGACTTTAACCATCCTTGCCGCCTCAAGACTGCCACTCCCGGTAATTGGCAAAACCCAATAGATTCAATATTCATCGCATAATCAATTATTTCTGAGGATGTCTTCTCCCCTTTCTGAAGGATTTTTCTCGCCTCAATTTTCCTATCTTCTGGCACCAGATCGATTAGTGCCCTGATGTCCGACCACATCTGCCTGACGGACCGGCCCAAATTGGCTAGGGGGTTCGCAGTACATACTGTAATGGCAGACACTGATGAAAATCTCTTGCCTATGTTGTCTAGGCATATGCTTCCCCGATTCGGAGAGGTTGAGATGGGTGTAAAAAGGTTTTTCGAACAGCAACGGGCTGCTTGAGCATTAACAGAATCCGCCACTGGATGCCCCACTAAACAAGCTGGTGAATCTTCAGGGGTATTGTTCTTTTTGTCAATCCAAGACAAAACAGCTGCCACTGTAGCTGGATTCTGCATTTTTTGTGCCATCCTGCCAGATGTAATCCACTATGGAAATAACATGCAAAAATGTTCTTGCTGGCTCCTTAATGTCGTATAAGAAACAGTCCGGCTGTTTGATGGTCATCAGGAGTAGAAACCTCTTTGCAGCCCTCTTCATGGGTTATGGAATCCTCCTATATCATCAGGAGGGGATCATCAGGAGGGGAATCCACTGGTTGGGGGGACAGGTGGAAATGTTGTAGGAATTAAGTAATCATCCCATTCCTGGTGTGAATCTCTCCTTCCCCCAATCGTCATCCAACGAAGGATATCCTCGTGGGGAGCCTCAATGTCGAATGCTGGGGTTATCCTGAGAGCCACTGGTGGTGGAATAGGCTCTGGAGTTGTTGGCGATGGTGGCGGAAGCAGAGCAGTAAACCGCTCAGGTGAAGATAGTCTAGCAGGTTCAGGAAACCTTCTCTGGTAGTCCCTTAACATGATGTGCAGGTCCTACAACGAGATAGGCACTTGTATGACATCATCCTTCGAATGAGACTGGTCACGTTGCTGATAGTGCTCCTGGTGATGTCCAGGCCTGTCAGAATACCTGGGCGGTTGGTATATACTCCTCATAATATTGGTCTTCATCCTCATCAAAGACATGGCCCTTCACCATTAGCTCTGAAGGACTGTGTGCTTCTCCAAATGGTCCCTCATCCTCTGACTCTTCTAAATCTAGAAGGTGGCTTGTAGGGAGTGGAAACACCTTGCTGGGAAAGGTTGCTCTGGACAGAAATATGTTTTTGAAATTGTTATGGTCGATGGCATCATTGAGCCCTTCACGGCAGTCTTTGTGGACGTGGCCATCATCAATGGGGTCGTCAGCGGGGCTGTCAGCAGCTGGACTGTTGTCGATGGTTGTCTCTGCGGCGTCAACAGTGGTTTCGTCAACGAGATCTTTGTCAAAGAATGGATGCAAGATGGCATATGTCATTTTAGTCATTGACACCATCATCAATGTTAATGCAGTGACAGTCTTCGTCGTTGATGGTGTCAACTAACTCCTTCACAAGATTTCTAAAATAGTTTTTACCGTTGACGGTTCAGATGCAGATCTTGAGGAATGAACTCCAGATTTTGTGGAAGGAGTAGAAGGCTCAGGACTACTGTGTTCTCAGGAGACTTTTGCTTTTATGTCCTTATTAGAAGTGTCCTTGACAGACTCAGGATGATTCTTTTTGGAGGCCTTTCTTGATTCCTGTGAGGACTCCTGGTCACAGGATATTTCCCTCTTATGTGACCTTTTTGTCCTATTCAGAAAACTCACAGATGTTTTTGAGTTAGACGTCTGAAGCCGAAGAAGAACCCTGCCAACAGTCTTTTAAGGTCTTTGTTGAGAAGGTGCAACAGATATTACAGTCTTTCACCTTTAGGCTGTGGGTAGAGGCAGAAAATACAATCCTGGTAGGGGTCCTCAGAGAGAATTATTTTCCTCCCACAAGTATTACTGGGTCTAAAAAGTCTCCCTTCACATGAACCGTGGTCGAATATCTGAGGGACTGGATCCTCTGTGATGAGGGTTCTAAAGGGAGGTGCAGACTGTTTGGCTGATCTTTGGGTCTTTTTTAATTATGTGAATAAGCTATTAAAGTGAATATCCTTTTATACTGTTATTTAAAGGTACTGTGGGACTCCCACTTTGACAATGGGGAATGACTGATTCAAGCATGTGAATCTATAAAAGATCCAATACAGGAGAAATATATATATATATTACCTAGTGGTAGTCGTCAGTAGATCGTTCTAGTTAGGACCTAGTTTCTATAGAAAAAGCAGTTTTTGCTTGCCTAGATCGTTACCATTGCTTGATAAATCTTCTCGAACTTTTTGGAAGAAAAAACAATTGACAGTCACGTGAGCTGCTGTCTGGAAGGATTCGGGGTGATCCTTCAAGTGGGGGCCGAGATAAAGGGGGAGGGGCACCATTTCTAGCATTTTCAGTGTTAATTCCCATAGGAAAAATTGAACAGCGAAAGAGCAAAAACCACTGGACGGAATTACACCAAATTTAGTAGAAAGGTAGCGCTTGGTCCAGAAAGAGCCCTTTTTAGGTCGAGCGTAAGCGTCCAGCCTCTTGTAGTGCACTTTCCTTCTTTGGGCTTAAAGCCATTTCATTTGTGTGTTAGAAATGGGGTGCTTGGTTGACAGTCAGGTTACCCTCTGTTCAAGCAAGGACCCTCACTCTAGTCAGGGTAAAAGAGAATCACTGTCAACTAATCCCTGCTTATCCCTGCTTACCCCCTTGGTAGCTTGGCGGAGCAGTAGGCTTAACTTCAGAGTGCTAGGTGTAAAGTATTTGTACCACCACACACAGTAACTTAATGAAAACACTACAAAATGACACCACCCAGGTTTAGAAAAATAGGAAATATTTATTTAAACAAAACAAGACCAAAAATGACAAAAATCCACAATATATAAGTCAAGTTATCAATTAAAAATCAAAGAGAGTCTTTAAGTAGTTTTAAACACACACTAACACTGTTAGTGTGAAAATGTACCTTTGGTGCGTCAAAAATAACCCCGCACGGGCGAGTGTGTGTCAAAAAGGGCTTGCGATGCATTGATTCCACTCACGAGCGGGACCTTGCATTGTTTCTCTTTTCGTCTGGTCGGGCGCATCGTTTCTTCTCTCCGCAGGAGAGAGATGCGTCGATCCAGTCAGCACTCTTGGGTCCGGGCAGGCCTTGCGTTGTTTTTACATGCCCAGCGGTGCTTGTGTCGGAAATCTAGTCGCACGATGATCCGAAAACCATGCAGCGCGGGTTGCAATCTCCCAGCCTCCGTCAATGATGCTGCACCTCGTTTCTCCAGCTGCGCGTGTCGATTCTTCGGTCGCGTTTCTGGCGAGCGTTGATTTTCAGCCACGGAGCCGGCGGCGCATTGTTTCTTCAGCCTCAGATCAGAGTTGCATCGATCTTTTCCCCGCACGGCACTCTGTGCGTGAATTTCCTCCTCTTAGGCTGATAGCTTCTTCTTTCAGGGTCCCAGGAACTGGATGGGCACCACAGGGTAGAGTAGGAGTCACTCCATAGACTCCGGGTGCTGGCAGAGAGAAGTCTTTGCTGTCCCAGAGACTTCAAACAGGAGGAAAGCTCTAAATCAAGCCCTTGGAGTCTTTGCTGTCTTACTCTGGCAGAAGCAGCAAATGCAGGACAGCTCCACAAAGCACTGTCACAGGCAGGGCAGCTCTTCTTCCTCAGCTCTTCAGCTCTTCTCCAGGCAGAGGTTCCTCTTGTTTCCAGAAGTGTTCTAAAGTCTGAGGTTTTGGGTGCCCTTCTTATAACCAATTTCTCCTTTGAAGTAGGCCTACTTCAAAGTAAAGTCTCTTTTGAATGTGAAATCTTGCCTTGCCCAGGCCAGGCACCTGATACTCACCAGGGGGATGGGGACTGCATTGTGTGAGGACAGGCACAGCCCTTTCAGGTGTAAGTGACCACTCCTCCACTCCCTCCTAGCACAGATGGCTCATCAGGAAACGCAAACTACACCCCAACACCCTTTGTGTCACTGTCTAGTGTGAGGTGCAACCATCCCAACTGTCAAACTGACCCAGGCATGGAATCCACAAACAGGCAGAGTCACAGAAATGGTCTAAGCAAGAAAATGCTCACTTTCTAAAAGTGGCATTTTCAAACACACAATCTTAAAATCAACTTTACTAAAAAAAATTATTTTTAAATTGTAAGCCCAGAGACCCCAAACTCCACATGTCCATCCGCTCCCAAAGGGAATCTACACTTTAATCAGATTCAAAGGTAGCCCCCATGTTAACCTATGAGAGGGACAGGCAACAGTGAAAAACTAATTTAGTAATATTTCACTGTCAGGACATATACAACACATATGTCCTACCTTAACCATACACTGCACCCTGTCCTTGGGGCTACCTAGGGCCTACCTTAGGGGTGTCTGACACGTAAGTAAAGGGAAGGTTTAGGCCTGGCAAGTGGGTAGACTTGCCAAGTCGAATTTACAGTTAAAACTGCACACACAGACACTGCAATGGCAGGTCTGAGTCATGATTACAGAGCTACTTATGTGGGTGGCACAACCAGTGCTGCAGGCCCACTAGTAGCATTTGATTTACAGGCCCTGGCACCTCTAGTGCACCTTACTAGGGACTTACTAGTAAATCAATCATAGATAAGCTAATTACACATTTTGTAAAGGAGCACTTGCACTTTAGCACTGGTGAAGTGCCCAGAGTAACAAAAACAGCAAAATCAGAGCCCAGCACACATCAACAACCTGGGAAACAGAGGCAAAAAGTTAAGGGAGACTATGCCAGGATGAAAAGTCTAACAGTGTCATTTAAAAATCATTGCTTGTTAGTGGTCAGTCATGCCTCTTTGCCACACCTTTTTCTCTTTGGGAGCAGGGACTAACTACTGCATAATTACGCTTTGTCCTGTTTATCTGTTCCTTTCTTGGTTTCCTGCTTGTGTTTGGTGAAGCTTGCCTTTTCATTTGCAGAGCATTTTTGCTTTAAGCTTCGCTGCAACGCTGTTTTCAGTCCCTCTGTTTCTGTAAGTAGGATTGTAATTCTTGTTCTTATCTGCTCACATTTACTGTGCATTCGAAAATCGAGTTCAAATGTCAGATGCTGTTTTCCAGTGCTTCTCTTACATTTTCTTTCTGTAACTTTAATCTCTCCCGCTTGTTTACATTTACTAAGCTAGGATCCTTGGTCTCTTAAATGCTCCTTTTATCAGTCCTGTTTGCATGACTTTGATTGTAGCTTTATGACACCTGTTTGCTTTCTCATGCTAAAAAAGTATTGGGCTTTGAGTTATGATCCTCTCGTGTGTCGGTATGTTGTGTAGATACTGAGCTTTTATGCTGGCCCTGGGGGGAGGGGTGTTTGACGAACAGCAACATGGCAAATGCTCTTGCCAACGCCATGTATGGGCACTGCCGAACAGAATGCCTCAGCAGAGAAAATTGTGAACAGCAATGGGGAGCTGTACAACGAGCAGTGGTTTGTGTGCACCCAGTGGTCCTAGCAGTTGCCAGAAGGGCTCTTCTACGAGTTGGAGGGCAGTAAGTACTTCAAACATGATTTCTAGATGCTGTTTGCGTCACACTGTCATCAATGCAGAAAATGTATCACTGGCCCATGTCATTCAGGCAATAAACAATAGCTGCCATCCAGAACGTTTCCGCTGCAATATCTGCAATCAGGTGCTGGCTGACAAAGGACATTTGAAAAATGCTGGCAGGCTTCTCTGGCATTCTTGTCACAACCGAGAGAACACCAGAGGTTTGGGCAAATACATTTGCCAGAAATGCCATGTGATTATTGACGGGCAAGCTATTATCTTTAAAAATGACCTGTACCATCCTGATCACTTCAACTGTGACAACTGTAGGAAAGAACTTAAAGCAGATATCTAAGAGCTGAAGGGTGAGTTGTACTACTTGCTGTGCCATGACAAGTGGAGCTTGCAGGCCGCTGATTGAACGGCGTGTGTTTAATGCGATGGGAAAACAGTGGTAGGTGGAGCACTTTCTCTGCGCCAAATGGGAAAAGCCATTCCTGGGGCACAGCCTTTATGAACGAAGAGGATGGCTTACTGCAAAACCCATTACAATCAGCTGATTGGTGATGTTTGCTTCCACTGTAACTGAGTGACTGAAAAATGTTATCTCTGCCTTCAAAAATCATTTTACGTTTGGACTGTTTCACCTGCTCCACCTGCAACACTGAGGTAATACTGAGGTAACACACCAGAACAAATCTGTATAGTTGGATATGAAGCCAGTATGCCAGAAGGAGTTGAGAGGGTGAGGGTGTGGCATAAGGGCCTAAGCTGATGATGTTGAAGCTGGGGATCCAAGCTTGAATCCGAGCGTAAGCTCAACATCCTGTGATTCTGGGCCAATCACCCAATATCCCTTGTGCCTACAAAAATGAATGTGTCCTGGTGTAATGTAACTGGTGCTCATCCGAAGCGCTCCGATATCTTTGGGTTCAGTTCATGCTATATAAAACTGCAAAACAAAGTGTGTTACGAGAAGTTCCAGCTGGAGTTGAAGCGACTCAAGAAGCTGTGGGGCACATTGGAAAGGAAATAATGATTCTGCTTGCCTCTGCACTGGACGTTTTTGATTTGATTGAAATGCGAACGCTACAGGCCCTGTTCAAAATGGTGCTCCATGTGGTTAAAGAAACCTCCACTTATGGTCCGAACAGAAAATGTATTTCTGTGAGGTTATCTCATTGCAACTTCAATTTGCAACATTTTCAAAACCTCTTTTCCTTTTTTTTTACCTCCCCGGAAACCTTTGCATTTATATACTTTGTCATCAATTATTCTATAACCAGCAACTTTAATACAATTGATTTAAGAAAACAGTATCTCCCCTTTGTCTTTTCAATGTCAAGGGCGCACTGTGTCATGTGACTCAGTCTGCTATGATACCACCGTGTAAACACACTGAGCACAGGCAGCCAGCACTAATCGCAAAGACTGCCAAGAGGGAGAGCGACCAGCCTTTCACAAGTTTACCTTACTCATACCTGGACTGCTGTACCCACACAACTTAACTCCACAGATTTCCATTCCACACAAATCAACAACAAACTACATTATTCAACCCAACACCACAATTAACAACGTACATCCAATCCACACAACAGAATTCCACATCATGCCACAAAATTCAACAGCACACCACATAATTAAACTTCAGTACATACCAATTCCAGAAAACTCAATACCACATAATTATTATCCACATAATTCCACTGCACACCATGCAACATCATTTCACTACACAAGTCCACTCCACACAACTTCACGCCACATAATTCCAAAACAACTGCAGTTCAACCCACATAATTCCACTCCACACGCATCTACTCCACTCCGTAGCACATGGGTAAAAAACATTGTCATTTACACCACCAATAGCTCTAAATCTCTCATGCTTTACTTAATCTTGCATTTTTTCTCTATGAGTGTTTGCTTTTTCCAGGATGTTGTTAACTTAGATTTTTTTCAGCCAGCATATTACTCTAGTCTCTCCCTCATAACCTGAATGCACAGTGTAAATATTTTCACAAAACGGGCGCCATGCTTCATTTTTTCAGCATGGAGCACAAAAGTTTTGGAGATGTGCTGAATTCAGGATTGCAGGGAGCAGTACCTTATGTGGCCAAAAGAGGTCCCAAGGGACACTTAGTGACAGCCTGTGCTAGTGAATCATTTCCATGCTTTGTGCGCATTAGAACAGTAAACGTTGCAGGTTTATTTCAGCGAGCATATTATAAGTGTAGAAGTGGTAAGGTAACCATGTTGTTCCTGCTTACATTCCACATGCTTTACTTAATCTTGCATTCTCTATAAGAGTTTGCATTTTTCCAGGATGTTTAACTTATTTTTTTTTCAGCCAGCATATTACTTGTCTCTGCTCCCTTATAACCTGAATGCACAGCGTAAAACTTTTCTCAAAATGGGCACCGCACTTCGTTTTCCAGCACGCTGCCCAAAAGTCATTGGGGATGTGCTGAATTCAAGATTGCAGTGGACAGTACAATATGTGGCCAAAAGAGCTCCTAAAGGACACCTAGTTACTGCGTGTGGTACTGCACTCTTTCCCTGCTTTGTGCATATTAGAACAGTATTTTCTGATTTTCCAGCCCCTCAAGGCCATGTGACTGGCTATAGAGCTATGTAAATATCATCTCTCCACTGTATTAAAAAATAAAATACAAACGTAAAAAAAAAATTAAAAAAAAGACATTTTCAGCGCCAAGAACTCCAACTTTCACAAATGCATGACTGACTGCATTGCAAATGCTAGTTGGTATTTGGTGTAAAGCCTATCAGTAATTTTTGAGAAATGTAAGGAAATCTAAATTGGTATATCTAGGGATGCAAAGTATTTGTGACCCCCTCCAGCTCTCGTGCTGAGATTTGATTGGCAGCCATCTTGGGACTCAGCTGAAGCAGAGTCCCAGAAAAAAAGAATACAAAATACAAAGGAAGCCAGGGTATGAACATCGTGACCTCTAAGCTCCACCACCCCCCCCCCCCCAACCTTTGAGGGCTAAAAGCCTTCTTTTTTTTTTTTTTTACTGCGAAATTGCAATGGGTAGCAAACCCACTGTAAAAATTTAAAAAGAGCCAGCTCCTGCGCTTGTTTTTAAATAAGCCCCCGGGTGTGCCAGGTTCCGAGGGCATGGTTTCCTTTTAATAGAGGTTCTTTGCGCCCCCCATAGCAGGGGACCACCACTTCCCTTGGGCGACATGCTTTTGTAAATGTGGGGGAGGCCCAATGGCTTTCATCCGCTCCCTGGGGATGAAAACCCCTAGGGCATTACAGGAATTGGATGTGCGGGCCCCACCTGCGGCTCCAGTAACAACCGCTTCCCCGGGGCAGTTAACCAATAAGGAGAGGAGGCCCAGTGGCCCTCCTGCAGCCCCAAGGACCAACACATTCCCAGGGAACGCAGCAGATTTTGTAATGGGGGTCCATTTCGGAGCCCTAATAGCCTCAGGGGCCACCGCCTCCCCGGGACTATACATGTTGGAGGGGGGGCCGCATGGCTCCCTTGTGGAGCCACTGATGGCCCTGGGGACCATCACCCCACAGGAACAGCTCCTGCTATGTCCCAGGGTGCCCATCCCCGGGACATAGGGGTTTGCTGTGGCTTGGCTGCAGCTTTGACAGCTGCAGCCAAGTTACAGCAAACACTCCGGTTTTTGACAGCAGGACCTGAAAGCAGAGTTTTAATCTCTGTTCCCTGCACACAGGTATGCGTGCAGGTAACAGATAGGAAGCTCTGCTTCAGCAAGCAGGGAGCTTCTGTTAAAAGCAGCTCCTTACTTGTTGAAGCAATGGGATCGCATAGGAGACCTTGAGGCTTCCCCCGCAATCCCAGATAGCCCATAAAGGGCTAACAAAATGATGAAAAAAAATGTATAGCTCAGTGTGAAGGTCACAGACCTTCAGAGTTTGAATCAGGTGTGTCCCTTGTCGTTTCCCACTTTTTTCTTCTTTTTTTAAGTCGCATGTTAAAGGCTCATACTGAAAGGTGATCTAATTCTTTTTAATTGACAAATACATTTTTTTCTCATTGTAAATATATCATCCATCAAAATTTTAAAAAGTCTTTCAATCTCTCTCACTCACACACACACACACTCAGACCCTTACGCAGCAATTCAGACACACTCAGACCCTCATGCACCTACTCACACATTCATGCACCCACTCACAGACCTACTCAGACCCTTTTGCACCCACTCACAGCACCACTCAGACTCTAATGCACTCACTCACGCCCCCATTCAGACCCTCACAGACCCACTCAGACTCTCTCACACTCACTACCAGACCCACTGACACCCTCATGCAGCCACCCACACACCTGGAAACACTGACACACCCACAAAGACAGTGATGCACGCACTCTCACACCCAGATAGACTCTCACAGCCACTCTCACCCCAAGATACACTTTCTTACACCTAGCCACTCAGAGAGATGGGCTGCAGCCGACTCCCACCACACACGCCAAAGGGCCGTGTGCAGAGTAGCGTTGGGTGGTTGGCTGCAGGAACTGGCTGCCGACCCGGCCTTGCAGGCAACCCCTGCTGCGCACGGGCAAAGGCCATGCACAGTGCAAGGTTGGGTGCTTATAGGGGGTAGGCCTCAGGATTAATGTATAGTCATGAAAATTACCATACATTAAAAAAAACTTTGAAATTCATTGAAAAAACAAAAGGTTACAGGGATGTTATAGTTAGGAAATAGAATTTTAAAAAAACATTAAAATTCACTTTAAAAAAACCAATGGTTACAGGGACGTTATGGTTAGGCTCACATTTTAAACGTACAAAACCACAGAAATTCACCAGTTAGTTTTATCTCAAGTAACTATAACTCATGCCATAATGCAACTATAACTCCCGCCCTTGCCATGCAATGCTAATTAACCCACAAATTACAGCACTCATGACATCATTGATAACATCACTAATCATATCAATGTAATATTTGCAGTAAAAAAATGTTGACGAAAAAACTGTGCACGGTGAGGGTCCGAGTTATACCTTACAGCACGAGTTATAGTTACTTGAGATAACTCTAACTATAATTGGTGAATTTCTATAAGTTCCCTGTAACCTTTGTTTTTTTTAAAAGTATATATATATGTCCTGTTGAAGGCTTCTGCCGAAACGCGTTGACATCTGGTTGGGACAGCGTGTGTTTGTTCATGGTGGACACATTATTGATTTCCTTTTTGTGCTTTTTTACCATTTCATGCGGGTCGAATTTACCTGCATTTAAACCTTTTTCAATAAATAGCAGCCGATGAAATTATTCATAAGTGGTTTTTGACTCTACTATTTTACGAGCTCATTTTGGATGATGTGCAGCCCTTGGTGTGCGATTATAATGCACCAGTTTTCTTGAATACATATATACATATACATATATACATATATATATACATATATATATATATGAAAGAAAAGATGTCCTGATCTGCGTGTTACGGCGCACTTCATTCTCCGGTGGTGCTGGTTTGAGGCAGGACAACCATATTTTCAAAAAACAAGATTCTCTTTCTGTTTTAGCAAGAGAAAACCGCACTCTGTCGTTGTGCCAAAAATACCTTAACTTTTAATACATTAGTGAGATCATAAACAAACAAACAGGAATCCCCTGACGCGTTTCGGTCTCACCAGACCTTGTTCACAGGTGTTTCCTGTGTGCTAATTTCGGCGCTTAAAATAAAGTACTCCAAAGTAACAGAAAAAATACTCAAGTTACACCACTGATCAAGGGTTACTCCATAACAAGGCCCTCGCTAAATCCTGCACCTCTGATGTAAGAAAATTAATGTTTGGGTATTATTCCTTCAGTCAATTTATATTGATAGCACCAAAATTGTATGTCTATCTGACAAATGACAACGGGAAAGAAAGCATCTTATCAATTGGTGGAAATGACATAAAATAAATGAATGGCAACATCTTATGAGCTATGACAACTCTTATAGGTGTACAAATAACTCCTCATTTAAAAGAAACTTTGGGGATTGTGCTATTGTAGGTAACATGCAATACATAAATATGAATCCAATGTGAATATAAATTAAAAACTAATGAGGGCCCCTATATTTTGTTAACACACCTCAGAAATTGTTTTGAAGTCTCCATTAGTCGCTGAAACAAGATTTTATGACATATATTTAAAAATAATTTGATTTAATGAAATGCTATAAACTACATATACCAGAATGCAATGTGGAGCTCCGTGAAAAACACCTTGGATTGTAGTCAAAACACTGTTACAATTTGGTAAATATGTATATAGAAAAACGTTTAATTTTTCTTTGTTAAAGTATATATATTTAGTGATGTTATGGAGTAACCCTTGATCAGTGGTGTAACTTGAGTATTTTTTCTGTTACTTTGGAGTACTTTATTTTAAGCGCCGAAATTAGCACACAGGAAACACCTGTGAACAAGGTCTGGTGAGAACGAAACGCGTCAGGGGATTCCTGTTTGTTTGTTTATGATCTCACTAATGTATTAAAAGTTAAGGTATTTTTGGCACAACGACAGAGTGCGGTTTTCTCTTGCTAAAACAGAAAGAGAATCTTGTTTTTTGAACATATATATATATATATATATATATACATATATATACATATATATATATTTTTTTTTTTCACTGAAGAAACCAAAGGTTACAGGGATGTTATAGTTAGGTCCTCAATTTACTCTCACAAAACTATAGATATTCAGCAGTTTTCCCATCAGTAATTGTATTGCAAATGTTGCAGTGATAATAACAAAGATGCCATAGAAGGTGTCATCAATGTCATAATATGTGGATTAATTAACCGTGCATGGTTAAGGCACAAGTTAGTTATTTTAGAGAGCATGTTATAGTTACTTGAAATAACTAACTATAAGTGCTGAATTTCTATGGTTTTGTACAAGTAAATTCAGAACCTAACTATAACATCCCTGTAACCTTTGGTTCTTTTCAGTGAATTTCATTTTTTTTTTAACGCAAAGTAATTTTAATCACTATACGTTAATCCAACCACCGCAGCACATGGCAGGGTTGGCCGCAAGCCAGGCCCTGTAGCCAAGACCCTGTAACCATCCAACCCTGCACCATTGGCCACATGGTCTGTCAGTGGTTCTGTGAGTGGGCGCATGAGTTTCTGAGCACATGTATGAGTGAATGAATTAGTGTATGAATGAGTGAATTGTTTTTTTAGTTTATTCACAAATATTCCTGAATATTTGGGAAAATTTGCACATATCACGCATGATGAATAAAAATCATTTTAAACCCATAATTTGACCCTCATAACTATTTGACTCCTAGGTCACACCCCTGGGGCTCAGGGTACCTCCACCCTGACCCCATATGCTACTTTTCATTTTGTTTTTCACGGCCGAGACCTTAAAATGGGGGCCGCAACTTTCTGTTCAGGTTGGGGCCAGCCAATTACAGCACTTCTATTTGCATGTGCATTCATCAATATTTGCAAATAGGCAGATTAATAGAAATTTTTATTTTCCTTAATTTCTCATAACCTACTGAACGGATTTATACCAAGTAACAAAAAGGGCCTTCTGCAGACCAACAACTACCTCTTTGCCAAATCTGGCGTAATTCTGTCCAGCGACTCGGGCTGCAGGTGTGTCTAGAGAATCTATGGGAAATTAACATGGGAAACAACTTTTTGACCCCCCACCCTTTTTTTCTTAGCCTCCCGCTTAACGGATCACCTCAAAACTTCCCATGCGCAACAAGAATCACTGGCACACTATTTGAAAATTTTCGTGAAGATTCATCAAACGGCGCCAAAGATTTAGGAAAATAGGCAAATGCTTTTTCTATGGAAACATGGTCCTAACTAACTACTCAATGGCGACCACCAGTAGGTAAAATACATTTATATATATATATGGAAAATGTCAATTACCCAGTGTACATCTGTTCGTGGCATGTAGTGCTGCAGATTCACATGCTATGAATAGCTCTTCTGTCATCTAGTGTTGGGCTCGGAGTGTTACAGTTTTTTTTTCTTTGAAAAAGTATTTTCGGAGTCACGGGATCGAGTGACTCCTCCTCTCGGTTCCATTGCGCATGGGCATCGACTCCATTGTTAAGATTGTTTTCCCACAGAGGGTGAAGGAAGGAGTGAGTACAGAAATATAAAGAGATGTCCATGCAAATGTAAATGTATATACATATGTACAAATGTTAAAAATTTAATGACTACAGGCTTCCGGAGAGGAAGGAGGGTGCATGTGAATCTGCAGCACTGCATGCCACGAACAGATGTACACTGGGTAAGTGACATTTTATGTTGCATGGCATGTGTAGCTGCAGATACACATGCTATGCATAGACTACAAAGCAGTTAGTCCTCTCAAAAAGCGGTGGCTAGCCTGTAGGAGTTGAAGTTGTTTGGAATAACGTTTTTAAGACAGCTTGGCTTACAGTGGCTTGTTGCTGTGAGGACTCATCAACACAGTAGTATTTTGTAAATGTATGAGGGGTTGACCAAGTAGCTGCTTTACATATGTGAACTATTGGTATGTTTCCTAAAAAAGACATTGTTGTATCTTTCTTTCTTGTAGAATGTGCCTTAGGAATGATCAAAAGTTGTCTCTTTGCTTTGATATAACATGTCTGTATACATCTAACAATCCATTTTGCTAAACCTTGTTTTGTTATAGGATTGCCTATATGTGGTTGCTGGAAAGCAACAAAAAGTTGCTTTGTTTTCCTAACATCTTTAGTTCTGTCTATGTAGTACATAAGAGCTCTTTTGAGATCTAGAGTATGAAGAGCTCTTTCTGCCACAGAATCTGAATGAGGAAAGAAGACTGGCAATTCCACTGTTTGTTTGATGTGAAATGGAGATACTACTTTTGGTAGAAATTTTTGATTTGTTCTTAGTGCAACCTTATGTTTGTACACTTGGAAAAAAGGTTCTTCAAGAGTTAATGCTTGTATTTCACTAACTCTTCTTAAAGAAGTAATAGCTACAAGGAAGGCAACCTTCCATGTTAAAAATTGAATTTGGCAAGAGTGCATGGGTTCAAAAGTTGGTCCCATGAGTTTGGTAAGTACAATATTTAAATTCCACGATGGAAAAGGTGGTGTTCTGGGTGGAATAATGCGTTTTAATCCTTCCTTAAAGGCTTTGATAACTGGAACTCTAAATAGAGAAGTATGTTGAATAGTCTGTAGGTATGCAGATATTGCAGTAAGGTGTATCTTGATGGATGAGAGCCAAATTTGATTTCTGCAAATGAAGTAAATAGAATAAAATATCTTGTATAGATGCTGTAATTGGATATATTCTCTTAGATTGACATTAGTAGAAAAATATTTTCCACTTGTTTGCGTAGCACTGTCTAGTAGTAGGTTTTTGTGTTTGTTTAATTACTTCCATACATTCTGATGGAAGATTTAAATAACCAAATTCAATGACTTCAGGAGCCAAATCCCTAGATTGAGAGCATTGGGGTTTGGATGCCTGATTAGATCTTTGGTTTGTGTTAACAAATCTGGTCTGTTTAGGAGTTTGGAGTGAGGAACTACAGATAAGTCTAGTACTGTTGTGTACCAAGGCTTGCGTGCCCATTGTGCTTGGTGCTACGAGTATCATGTTGAGAGACGTGTGACGTAATTTGTTGACTAGAAATTGAAGTAATGGGAGAGAGGGAAAAGCGTAAGCAAATATCTGAGCAACTAATCCACAGAGCATTGCCCTTGGATAGGGGATGTGGGTGTCTGGGTGCAAAGTTTTGGCATTTCGCGTTTTCGCTTGTTGTGAATAGATCTAGGTTTGCTGTTCCCCACTTTTGAAACTACCTTTGGAGTACTTGGGAGTGAATCTCCCATTCGCGTGTCTGTTGGTGATTTATGCGGAGGAGATCTGCCAACTGATTGTCTATCCCTAGAATGTATTGTGCTATTAAATGCATCTTATTGTGAATTGCCCATTTCCAAATTGTTTGGGCTAGAAGGGACAGCTCAGATAAATTTGTCCCTCCCTGTTTGTTGAGATAATAAATGGTTGTCATGTTGTCTGTTTTTATGAGAACCTTCTTCTGTTTGAGAAGAGGTTGAAATGCTTTTAGGGCAAGGAACACAGCTAATAATTGTAAGTGGTTTATGTGTAGCTGTTTCTGCGTGACATCCCATTGCCCTTGAATGGTCTGATTGTTTAGATGAGCTCCCCAACCGATCATTGATGCATCTGTTGTAATTAAGGTCTGAGGCACAGGGTCTTGAAACAACCGCCCCTTCATTAAATTGCTGCGATTCCATCATTGAAGGGACATATGTGTTTGGCGGCCCATCAACAGTAGATCTTGAAGATGACCGTATGCTTGTGACCATGTTGTGCAAGGCACTGTTGTAAGGGTCTCATGTTTAATCTTGCATGTGGGACTACTGCTATGCAAGATGCCATCATTCCTAGAATCTTCATGATAAATCTTACAGTGTATTGTTGATTTGGTTGTAGGAGTGGTATTACATTTTGGAAAGCTTGTATCCTTTGTATCTTTGGATACGCTAGAGCTAATTGAGTATTTAGAATAGCACCTAGGTATGGTTATACTTGTGCTGGTTGAAGGTATGACTTTTGGTAGTTTAGAGAGAACCCTAGCGTGTGCAGAGGTTCTATCACATAACGAGTGTGGTTTTGGCATTGTGTAAGATTGCTTGATTTTATTAGCCAATCATCTAGATATGGAAAGACATGGATGTGTTGCCTTCTTAAGTAAGCCACTACTACTGCTAGACACTTTGTGAACACTCTTATAGCTGTTATGCCAAATGACCAACACCATGAACTGGTAGTGTTTTCCTGCTATGAAAAAGAAAATTAGTTACTTACCTGTAACTGCAGTTCTCCAGTATTGGTATCTTTCATAGATTCACATGCTTGAATCATCCCCGTCGTCGAGGTGGGAGCCTCACGGTAAACTTAAATATATAAAAAGCAGTAAGTCAGTAAAAATAAAACCAGTAGGCCCAAGTAGGCCTCATAAGGTATTTTACAGTCTATCCACTTTGTTTTGTGAACAGACCCAAACTTGAGTATCAACCAATCAGGATTCAGCCCCTCCCAAACACTCCCAACAGAGGCTGAATTCCCTCAGATTTTCTATTAGGAGTGTGAAGTTTAATATCTGTATAATAGGGGAGCCTCTGAGGGGAGGAGGGTGGGTCGCATGTGAATCTATGAAAGATACCAATACTGGAGAACTGCAGTTACAGGTAAGTAACTAATTTTCTTCTCCAGTATTGGATCTTTCATAGATTCACATGCTTGAATCCGAGTAACGAGCAGTAATGTTTTCTTACTTACTGAATTACATTGACTGTAATTCCATCGTAATTCTATACGTGATGTGATTCACATTAGTTCAGTTTTAAATATGCACTTACATATAATTATATTTATATTCACAAACATACGAATATAAAAGCAATAAAATGTGTGTGGCAAGAAATCCTGACACAGTTTATGCTATTATTATGGAGAATACGACACGTTAAACAGTAGAAGAAAATGAACCATTAATGACCATACCTCGAGTGTGGTGGTGGGATGTGTAAGAGGCTCACCTTAACGAAATAGATGCCTCAGCACTGCTTGTCCCACTGCTGTATCGACCTGGTTTGTCTCCTCTAGACAGTAATGTCTTGTAAATGTGTGTTGGCTGGACCATGTTGCTGCTCTACAGATGCTATGTAGTGGTACACCTGCAAAGAGTGCCGCTGAAGTGGCTATCGATCTTGTAGAGTGGGCTCTCACCTTGGTGTGGAGCGGCTTTCCTGCTTTTGAATGGCAGAATTGAATCGCCAGGCCAATCCATCTTGCCAAAGTCTGTTTGGACACCGCGTGTCCCTTCTTTGTTCCGCCGAATGCTACAAATAATTGATCCGACTGGCGGATGGCCTGAGTTTTCTGTAGATAAAACTTTAAACATCTTTTAATATCGAGAGAATGTAATGTTTTTTCCGCCACTGTTTGCGGATTTGGAAAAAAGGTTTTTAAGATGACTGGTTCATTTAAATGAAATGTTGAGGGAACTTTCGGAATGAATTTAGGATTTGTCCGCAGGATGACACCTGAGTTTGTAAACTGGAGGAACGGCTGTTTGATGGTGAAAGCCTGAATGTCACTGACTCTTTTTGCCGAAGTAAGAGCTAACAGTAACGCTGTTTTCCATGCGAGGAATTTTAGGTCAGCTTTGTGGATCGGCTCAAAAGGAGCTTTCATGAGTTGCATCAACACAACATTCAATGACCATAGAGGCGGGGGTTTCCTAATTGGCGGGAAGACCCGAAAAAGGCCCTTCATAAATTGTTTGACAATTCTTGTGGAACACAAAGAGAGTCTGTCTGGTGATCTGCGGTATCTGGAGATTGCTGCCAGATGTACCCGTATGGAAGAATATGCAAGTCCTGATTTTGCCAGGAGCAGGAGATATGGAAGTATCTGTTCCGGAGTAGAAGATAAAGGATGTATATTTTCCGCTGCACACCAAACACAAAACCGTTTCCATTTAAGTCTATAGGTTTTGTTGGAAGTGTCAGCTCTAGCTTTTGCTAAGATGTCTCTACACTCTGGGGAGATTTTGAGATTTAAGTATTCATTGTGTTCAGGAGCCAAGCCGACAAATGAAGAGACGACGGATGTGGGTGTGTGACTTGTCCCTGGTGCATCGTTAAAAGAGTCGGACTCTGTCTGAGTGGTAGATGTGGTCGTTCGGAGAGCAGGAGGAGCTCCGTATACCATATTTGTCTGGGCCATCTGGGAGCTATGAGTAGAAGTCGACACCCCTCCGTCTTCATTTTCCTGATGACTCTCGGAATGAGCGGGATCGGAGGAAAAGCGTAGGCATAAACTCCTGACCATCTCATCGAAAACGCATTCCCCCACGAATCTTTTTGGGGAAGCCAACTTGCGTAGAACTGGCATTTCTTGTTCTCGAGAGTGGCAAATAGGTCTAAGTTTGGTTTGCCCCATAATAGAAACAGGCCATTGAGAGTTTTCTGGTCTAGCTCCCACTCGTGATAAGGAATTACTGTCCTGCTCAAGGTGTCTGCTAGAACATTGATCTGTCCTGGCACATGCTCCGCTTTTAGTGAAATATTGTGTTTGATGGCCCATGTCCAAATTTGTTGGGCTAGCTGCTAGAGTTGTAGGGACCTTGTGCCTCCTTGCTTGTTTAGATAAAACATGCTGGTCATGTTGTCCGTCCGGATTAAGACGCTTGAACATTGTATCTTTGGCAAGAAAGCTTTTAGAGCTAAGTGTATTGCTTTGAGTTCTAGATAATTGATGTGGAGCTGGCTCTCTTGCTGATTCCAGATTCCGCTGATTTGCAGGTCCTGGCAATGTGCACCCCATCCTTCGAGAGAGGCATCCGTTGTTACTATGTAACTTGGTGTTTGAAGAAGAAAAGACAGCCCTTTTGAGAAATTGGTTGGAGTCGCCCACCACCTCATAGTGTTCTTCATTAGAGGCGTTATGCGAATCTTGTCTTCGAAGGAGCCGAGGACCTGTGTCCATTGTATGTCCAATTGCTCTTGCAGGGGTCGCATATGGAGCCTGCAATCTGGGACTAGCGGAATGCACGATGATATCATTCCGAGCAATGATTTGTAGATGCGGACTGAAACAAACTTTTTTCTGGATAGGTTGTCTGCCAACGAGGTTAACTTTTGTTTCCTCTCGTGTGATGGGTACGCTTTGCTGCGTACTGTGTCCAAAATTGCTCCCAAGAAACTCAATTCTTGTTTGGGGTATATCTGAGATTTCTGGTAGTTGACTACAAACCCCAGGCTGTGTAACAAATGAAGGCAATAGGAAATATGATTTGTTACTTGGAATTTTGAGGGTGCCTTTATAAGCCAGTCGTCCAGGTAAGGGAAGACCTGGATACCTGCCTGGCGAAGATGTGCTGCTACTGGAGCTAGCATTTTTGTGAAGATTCTGGGGGCTGATTTGAGACCGAATGGTAGAACCCGGAATTGGAGGTGCATACTTCCTACCCTGAACCTTAAAAATTTGCGATGGTTGCGATATATGGGGATATGAAAATAAGCATCCTGAAGGTCTAGGGATGCCATCCAATCGCCCGTGTTTAAGAGACGCAGGACATCCTGCAACGTTACCATCCTGAACGATTGTTTCTTTAGAAACTTGTTTAGTGCTCTCAAGTCCAGGATGGGGCGCCAGTCTCCTGAGGGTTTCTTGAGAAGGAAAAACCGGGAATAGAATCCCTTGTTCCTTTGAGATAAAGGGACTGGTTCTATTGCTCCTTTTGTTAGCATTATCCTTACTTCCCTGAGAAGTTGGCTCAACCTCAGAGGCGGTGTACCCGATGGAGGGACACTCGGTGGTGTTTGGATAAATTCCAGAGTATGACCTCTGGTCACCACATCTAGTACCCATCTGTCCGATGTTATAGCCTTCCACTTGGGGAAATAAGAATTGATGCGACCTCCGACCTTCAATATTGATTGGGGAGGTGTTGAGATTATCCGCTGGTCATTGCTTTCTGCCTGTATCTCTTGCTCGGGCAGCTCCTCTTCCTCTAGCCGGATGTTTGTAAGCTGCGGCTGGTGGTAATCGATAATGCTGCTGTTGTTGATGGTGCTGAATGTCCTGGTCCTGTGGAGGAAGATGTATATTGTGACCTGTATTGTTGGTATCCACCTCGAAAGGAGTAATTACCTCTACCCCTTGCTCCACGAAAAGGTAGTTTTTTATATTGCAGGGTACCTAGGGATTTTGCCGTATCGGTATCCGTCTTGATAGCGTGCAGCATATCATCGACATGTTTGCCAAACAAACTCTCTCCATCGAAGGGCATGTCGAGAACACGAGTCTGGACTTCTGGTCTGAATGAAGTAGCTTTAAGCCACCCTTGTCTGCGCAGGACTGCTGCTCCAGCTAATTGTCGAAAGCCAGTGAGGGAAATATCTATTGCACTGTCTATTATCTCTGCGGAAACCCTTTCTCCCTCCTGCAAGACCTTTTTTGCCTCCACCTTGAGATCTTCTGGCAGTGAATCTACAAAAACGGACATGTCTGCCCACATCTGCCGATCGTACCTTCCCAGGATGGCGAGGGAATTTGCCGCCTTGACCGTTACTGCAGCAACCGAGGAGAATTTCTTACCGATATTGTCTAGTCTCCTTCCCTCTTTGTCTGGGGGAGACGCAATAGGTGTAGAGGGGTTTTTGGATCGTCGTTGAGCCGCCTGTGATATAACCGAGTCAGGTTTCGGTTGTGAGACTAAACAGGCCGGAGAATCATCTGGGGCCTTGTATTTTTTCTCTAGCCTTGGCATTTGTGAAGGCACTGTTGCCGGGTTTTTCATTGCCTTCAAACCCTCCTGCCATAAGAAATCCACAATAGGTATGGCTCTTACAGATCTCTTTGATGGCTCTTTAAAGTCATACAAAAAACACTCAGTTTCATGGGAAACAATTTCCAGGCCAAAACGTTTCGCCGCTCTCTCTATGATATTATGGAAACCTCCTATGTCTTCTGGAGGAGAATCCACTGGAGCTGCTGGAGGTGGAGATGGTGTGGGAACGAGATAGTCGTCCCATTCACTAGCCGCTGAATCTGCTAGCTCGCCCTCTTCCCTTTCGTCGTCCGACGAGAGGTAAGCTTCCGGAGCTTGGCTAGTTACAGGTCTACTAGCCTGTGGCGTTTCGGAAACATTAGTAGTTTGAGCTTGCTGGTAACTCTGAGGTCTAGGTGGCGTGGACTGAGTTGACGGTGGGAACCTTTTATAGTAGTCCTTCAACATATGTTGTAAATCTGTCACTAATGTGCTAGGCATAGCTAGAGGCGATGGTTGGTTTGCCTGTGGATAAGATGTTGAAGCATAACTATGCTGGTAATGTTGATCCTCTTCTTCATCAAACTCTTGACATTTGACATTTAGTTGGGACGGGCTACTAGCTGCCCCAAACATTCCTTGAACGTCATCATCCTCATCGTCTAAAAGATGTTGCGGTGGGTATGGCAGTACCTTACTTGGTGATGTATGCATCGGCAAAATGTCAGATGGCTTGTCCCCTATATTAATAAGGGAAAGGGGTAAGAATCTGGTGGAGTCCTCATGATGGTATGAAGAATGAGCTGGTGAAATGTCCAAAGGTTTGTAAACTGTTAATGCTGTGGTGATCGTCGGATCCATCGTCGACGGTTCCATCGTCGACGGTTCCCTCGTCGACGGCTCCCTCGTCGACGGCTCCCTCGTCGACGGCTCCCTCGTCGACGGCTCCCTCGTCGACGGCTCCCTCGTCGACGGCTCCCTCGTCGACGGTACTGTCGTCAACTGTACTGTCGTCGACGGGTCTCTCGTCGACGGGTCTCTCGTCGACGCTTCCGTCCATGACTGCGTCTTTTCCTTAGTCGACGGTCCCTTCGTCGACGGGTATTTTAACGACGACGGTCGCTTCGCCGATGTAGTTTGCGTAGATGGGAGTGCCCTGGATGATTTGTGAACCCAGGAGGCCTCCGCTGTCGACGATGTGGTTGCCGACGAAGCTCTTTTGAAGATTTTTGCAGTAATAATCGTCGTCGATGACAAAGGCGACGACGTCATAATCATCGGTGAGGATGGTGTTGTGAACGTCGACGATACCGTGGTCGCTGTTACCGTCGACCCTGTCGTCGACGGGGCGGTCGTCGACGGTTGTTTTTTCACCAAAAAGAGTTTTTCTGTCTCTTTTTGTGGTGACAGAGACAGGGATGGTTTCTTTGAGGTGCTTTTCCGGTGTAACGGCGTAGTAGGTTCTGAATGAACCTTTTTTGGTCCATGTTTAACTGCCTCTTCAGTTAAGACTTGTTTAGTCTTTTTGTGCATTTTTCTTGGTGGTTCATCCGCACCTCTATCTCTCTCCCTGTTCTTTTCTGAGGGCGAGAAGTTTGTGGTGACTCTTCGCTGTCTGATGAAGGATGCTCTAAGGCTTTCTGTTTTTGCAGCCATAAGAGAAGTCTACCCTCTCGGTCTTTGAGGGTTTTTTGACTAAAGGTGCGACAGATTTTGCAGTCTCTCACCTTATGGTCTGGATGAAGGCAGTAAATACACTTCTTGTGGGGGTCATCAATATGTAGTCTCTTCTTCCCACAGTTGTCACAGTCTCTGAACAGACCCTTCTTTGCCTTTTCAGACATAGTAAAGTTTGTAACTAGTTTCCTGAGAGAAAAAACAATCTTCAGTCAGAAAATAGGAAAAAAACTGAGCAGAGCTCAGGGAGACTCCCTTCACACGACGTGCGGTAGAAAATCTGAGGGAATTCAGCCTCTGTTGGGAGTGTTTGGGAGGGGCTGAATCCTGATTGGTTGATACTCAAGTTTGGGTCTGTTCACAAAACAAAGTGGATAGACTGTAAAATACCTTATGAGGCCTACTTGGGCCTACTGGTTTTATTTTTACTGACTTACTGCTTTTTATATATTTAAGTTTACCGTGAGGCTCCCACCTCGACGACAGGGATGATTCAAGCATGTGAATCTATGAAAGATCCAATAGTGGAGAACCTGAGGTATTTTCTGTGAGCTGGGTGGATGGGTATGTGGAAATACGCATCTTTGAGATCTAGCGCAGTCATAAAATCTTGTTTTTGTAGTAGTGGAATAACATCTTGCAGAGTTACCATGTGAAAATGTTCTGACAAAATGTATAGATTGAGGGGCCTGAGGTCTAATATGGGCCTGATGGTGACATCTTTTTTTGGAATTAGGAAGTATAGTGAGTATACTCATGTTCCTTGTTGAGACTGTGGAACTAATTCTATTGCTTGCTTTAACAGAAGAGATTGCACTTCTTGTTGTAACAGAACTATATGTTTGGGGGACAACTTATAATATCGTGGTCGAATGTTTGATGGGGTGGATATTAGTTCTAGGCAATAGCCATTTTGGATAATTGATGATACCCAGTTGTCTGCGGTAATATTTTGCCAATGAGAGCGGAATTTCTGCAGCCTCCCCCTCCCCCCCCCCAGGAGATGTGTGGAGTGGAAGGGAGGGAAGTAAGTCACTGTTGAGGCTGTGATGTTGTTTGTTTAGGAGTTTGGAATTTACCTCTGTTTCTGAAGTATTGACCTCTATAGGATCCTCTAAACCCACCTCGTTGATACTGGGGTTGTTGTGATTGCTTTGTTTGGGAGGTGGAAGCCTCTGGGGATTGTGGCTTAAAACCTCCTTGAAACTGTAGCCTGCGAAAGGAACCTCTATATGGGTGGTGTATAAAGCTCCCATTGCTTTTGCAGTATCCAAGTCCTTCCTCAGCTTTTCAATAGTGGTGTCCACTTCTGGGCCAAAGAGGTGCTTTTTATCAAAAGGCATATTAAGTATTGTCTGTTGAATTTCTGGTTTAAAACCAGAGGAGCGCAGCCATGCATGTCGTCTGATTTTGATGGCAGTGTTT
Source organism: Pleurodeles waltl (assembly GCF_031143425.1). Lineage (NCBI taxonomy): Eukaryota > Metazoa > Chordata > Amphibia > Caudata > Salamandridae > Pleurodeles > Pleurodeles waltl. The sequence goes on from NC_090446.1 coordinate 395,296,296, forward strand.
ATACTCCTTGCAGCTTTATCAGCCGCATCAAGGACGGATCTTATCTGATTATTTCCAATCGCTTGCGCCCTTCTACTACTTGTTGTGCCCTTTTCTGGTGCTCTTTTGGGAGATGCTATATAATATCATGCATTTCATCCCAATGGGCCCTATCATACCTGGCTAAGAGTGCCTGAGAATTTGCAATTCTCCACTGATTTGCTGCTTGTGTAGCAGCAATTTTCCCTGCTGTGTCAGATTTTCTACTTTCCTTATCAGGAGGTGGTGCATCTCCTGAAGACAGGCTATTTGCCCTCTTTTTTTGCTGCACTGACTACCACTGAGTCAGGAGGGACGTGATGAATAATGTAATTTGTGTCCAAAGTTGCAGGCTTATTCTTTTGATCAATTCTAGGTGTGATAATCCTAGATTTTACAGGCTCGCTAAAAATTTGGTCTGCGTGTTTAACCATGCCTGGTAACATTGGGAGACAGTGGTACCTTGAATGTGTAGAAGACAGTGTATTAAATAAGAAATCTTCTTCTAATGGCTCCGAATGCATGGTTACCCCCATGATAAACTGCTGCCCTGGATATTACTTAGGTGTATGCAGTGGTATCTTCTGGAGAAGGTTTTGATGGGTAAATATCTGGGTCATTATCTGGGATGGGATCAGGGTCATAGAGATCCCATGGGTCTGCCGTACCCCCTTGTGAATATAAAGAATGTGTTGGAGAAGGCAGTGGTGGTGGTCTGTTGTGAGGTGAGAAAGATAATTGTGGAGATTGAGGAGGAGAAGTATGGATAGGTAGTGGCTTCTTTTGTTTTTGCAAATTTGCTGGTGGCTGTACAGAGTCCAATTCATCTTGGAAAGCCAACTTTTTTGTTTTTAAAGGAGGTGCAGTGATAGTTCTTCCTGTCTACTTATGGATATGTATTCTGGATTGTCTCTCATCCATAACTTGTAAAATTGGTCCAATTTCAGGCTCTTCCTCAGAAGTCTTATGATATTCTCTCCATTTTTTTGATAGTCCTTTTTCCTCTGTATATGAGGACTTTTTCGGCTCTGAAATGTGTAGTTTATTCCGTCATGAAAAGGTAGTTGAAGGTCTCGGCTCCGAAGCCGATTGCCGAATTTCAACTTTGAAGAATGGGCTCTTTTACTGGAGTCCCAAACGGTGCCTTTAACAGATTTACACAACTTCAAAGTAGACGGAGGAGTGGCCTTTTTCGGCGTCGACCCTGAAGGACAATCACCAACAGTCTGTTTCGGGCCAAACCATGGCCTTCCGGCAGTGGTGTACCCAAGGCCTTTAAATGTTTTTTGTGCAGGGGTGTAGGGGCAAACGTACTCACATGCTGGAGTCTGTGTCTCAGATGGAGACTGCTGTCTGCACCTGTTCTTTTTCCACGACATTGAGATGTTCGCTGCTTTTGGACGCCATTTCGAGTCTACGGGCTCTGCGATCTCAGAGGGTCTTCTTTGATCAAAATGATCGACAGGCCTCAATCTTCCTCCCGATGGTCTGGAGAAAGGAACAAATTACAAACCAAGTGCTGGTCTGTATAGGGGTACTTCGCGTGGAACTGAGGGCAGAATCGTAATGGAGTCCGATCCATCAGGTTTTCCGCGCGGTAGGCCTGAGCTGGGCGCATGCACCCCGAAGGTCAGAAAAAATGAAGTTTCCGACGGTTCTACTGATTCGATGCATGATGGAAAACGCAATCGAAACAATACCGAAGAATAAGAAGGTTTTCTGCGGTTTTCCGAATCTAAATCTCGGAGCAAAAGGAAACACGTCCAAACCAGACCGCCAAAAGAAAACAATCTAACAATGGAGTCGATGCCCATGCGCAATGGAACCGAGAGGAGGAGTTACTCGATCCTGTGACCCCGAAAAGACTTCTTTGAAGAAAAACAACTTGTAAGACTCCGAGCCCAACACTAGATGTCAGAAGAGCTATGCATAGCATGTGTATCTGCAGCTACACATGCCATTGGAGATATATATATATATATATATAATAAATACAATATTTGAGATGTGCTCTGAAGACCCCACATGTAGGGGAGGTTATTCATTGCTTATGACTACTGATTAGGATCCCCTGGAAGAGAACTGTATTTTTCATTAATTTATGTTTTGGCTTGGGCCTATTTGCTACTGAAGTGAGGAGAACTCATATTTATGAAACTGGAGCAGTCTCTGTGACCACTTCATGAAGAAAGAAGAGCCTCCAGTTGCTCAAAACAAACCACGGACAGGAGACAAAGTGTAGTCGGTTCATCTCAGGACAAAGGAAGTGGTTGCCCCACAAAACGAAGAGTAGGAGAAATTAAGTCCAGCATGATAAGATGGTACTGCACACAATCAAGGATGGTGGTCGAGATATTCAGAAAATCCTTTCACTTTTCATGGAGGATAAATTAAACACTGAGATACAAAGTGAACTGAACAAAATAAACATCTTTCGGCCTCCCACTCACCTTGATGGGTTTATTGAAATCTGCACTACAGAATGTATGCAATGGAACACTGAACTTCTTCCAGCATGGGTTAAGGTTATTCTTAATGACCTGCGAGGGTGAAATAATTATACACACATCAGTGATGGATAATATTTCAAGATCTTAGCAAGCACTGCGCGTAGGAGCACAACCTATTGTTTCACAGTCTACGTTTGTAACATAAATTAGTGGTATAAAGTGGACAATCAGGGGCATACTTTCAATAGAGAATGAAGTAGGCAAGAGCACTGAGCTCAGGATAATAGGCTTAACACCAACAGGCACAGCCTCTAGCCGCAGATACAACAAAAAGCAGTACGGGCTAAGTTCTTCCGTACTTCACAACAATAAACTAGCAAAGAAACAGCAGCAACTCCAGACACACACTGTATCTCAACTGTGTGGTCTTTAGCAAGAATAGAGCCTCATTTTAATCACTGCAGGGATGATGGAGAAAAATAGTGGGGGGAGATAAAAGGGGCAGATTAAGAAAGAAGAGAATGGAAATATTAGAAGGCATGTCAATAACAAGGAATAAAAGAGAGCGAAATGGAATAAACTGGAAACATTGTTTTCTTCACCAAAACCAGTCATCCATCTATCACATATACATGTATGTCCACACACGTACATATTTATGTACGTACACACACACACACACATATATATATATATATATGCAAGCATTTCAAAGATTGTCCCTGTTTTGGCATGTACTAGCGCACTTAATTCAGCGGTGGTGCTGGTGACGGCAGGACACTCCGTAATTTATCAACAACATTCATGAAATACTTCACGAACGACCGCACTCCGGGATCTCTTGTTTCACAAATTTCATTTATTCAGGCTCAGTTAACTTCGTCTACAGCTCAACAATCACCTGCCCTAAATATATATATATATCTCACGCGCATTCAATCTCCGGTGATACCATTGTAGCTAATGGTGCTAGCAATAAGTTATTTCCACAGAGAACTACACAAAAACCTTTGCTTACCCATACACCTCAACTCTGAGACCACACACCTCGATTAATACATATTAGACCAAGGCCCAAAAAATGTACTGAGGGCACCTCCCAGCAACCAGACAATGACTCCTGCCGAGACACCTCGCATAGAATCACACAAGTTACTTCACATTTGCCATCTACCTAAACAAGACACTACCTTCCCCTGACAGCCCAGGGGTTACTGTCATAGGTAGCCATTATGAAGCCCCTACACAAACGCAATAGGTAATTATCCACAGCTCTTAATTATTTGGTCCAGAGAGGTTTTCAATGTTCCATACATAACATCTGTGTCAAAAAATGCACCCCAATCTGAAAATGTCAACAAACGAGCAAACCATAAAACCCTTTTTGCTTATGCATATAACTAGCTACAAGATGATGATTACTAAGACGGACTGCCCACACTCGTTCTCACAAAAGCCTGAAGCCTGTCATCATGAGTTCCAAATCTCACTGCGAGAAAGGCCTCAGACATCCATGGGATCCAAAAACTAAGGGGCTGATTTAGATCTTGGCAGAGGGGAATACTGTGTCACAAACTTGATGAATATACTGTCCGCCGTATTACGATCCCATTATATCCTATGGTGATCTCAATACGGTGGACAGGATTTCTGTCCCGTTTGTAATGGAATATTCTATCCGCCAAGAACAAAATCAGGCCCTAAATTCCAACGTTTTCCGAGCTTCATTCAGAAAGCTCACTATCAACATGTAGAATAAAGGAACCATCATGGTTCAGGCCAACGACCAGAATCTCTTGTCACTTAAAAAAAAAATCTTTCAACACCAGCAGTGGAAGCAACAAGATTTAACTGCTGGGAGAATGGGCTAGGGTGGGGACAAATTTGCAAGAGCTCATTTAGATGCAGAGTGAGCAAGCATTCACTTAGGGGAGGGGAGCCCGCAGGAGCTGGGTTCGAGTTAGTGGGAGAGCTCACTGAGGAGAGCATTTGAAAGCTCATCGAGGGGGAAAGGAATCTACAAGGTCTCGAGGAGCAGAGGAAAGCTTAGTAAGGAGAAAGCCTGGGAAGATCTTCAAGCCCCTTGGCTTTTGCATTGTAGTTATCAACTCAAAGCTGTATGTGCTGGCTACCATTTGCATCTAGGATAATACTGAAGTTTCTCTGCAACGCCCATAGAGAGTTCTGGAAAAGCGGTCTAAAATACCTGTGGGAGGATAGTGTGGGGGGGGGGGGGGGGGGGAGCGACCACTGGATATGGGGTAATGGATCAGCCTATGAGAGCTCACCGAGGAGGGGCGCTGCAATAGCTCATGGGAGTCTTTATGCACTAACTGAAGTTGGGAGTTCGCTTACATTTTGTGGGGAGAGTCTGCGAGTGCTCAGTGAGTGTGGGACATGGTTTGACTGCTTACTGAGGAAGGGGTGCCATGATCCTGAAAGATCTCCTCGTTGAAAGTAGGGCATTCGAGAACTCACTCAGATCGAGGAAGCATAGAGCTTATGAGAGCTCAAGTGAAGGGGGAGCCTCCAAGAGTGCAGTAGAAGCAGATGCCTGCATAAGAGCATCAAGGAGAGGAAAGCCAGCAAAAGCTCTTTGAGAGGACGAGCTCTATAAGGGATGGAGTCTGCAGGAGCCAGGTATGGGCAAGAGCCTGTAGAAACTCAGTAATGGGCAGGGGGAGAGTCTGTGAGTTCAATAAGGCAGGGGGAACCTTTGGAAACTCAGTAGGGGAGCGTAAGGGAGCTCAGTCGGTGACGTGGCGCTTGCAGGAGCTTTATAGGTTTCATCAGGTGGTTAATATAGCTCCTCCAGCAGTGGCCTAAAGTGAAGTCAGTGGGCTGAGGACCTGAATTACAAATAATAAATAAATTTATACCATGTATATAGGAAACACTGTACAGATCCATGACTATTTTCACTCCATGTCCCAACCCAAATGCTGAAAATGTTTGTCATATTGGCCTCTACGGCATTTTCTTTAAGCACCCCGTACAAGTTATTTATCATTTCAAGAATAGTTTTTTCAAATGTTTTTGACTTGCTTCTTTAACCTTTCTCACTTGATACTTTACAGTAACAAAGCAAATGGGAGAAATATTTCAATGTAAAAACATAGCAAGTACTATAGTTGTGTCACTGTTTTGCATTCTACTGAACGTCTTGTACGTGCTATTTGAAATCTCAGAACTTGTGAGGTGCCACAAAGAATGAGGGGGTGCCAGTGAAGGACACTGTTCTGATGATCCCCACCTCACCAACCACACAGTCGGTACACGGTGCTCATATAATCCAAGCCTACCAAAGAACAGAAACAGGAAATATATTTAGCTACCAAGTAGCCAATAAGTTTCTTAACAATGACAGCACCCAAGTGCTACTACTTCCATGCACTGTTTGATAGAACAATACCAGTATATAGGGTTCAAGGAATTAAACATGTTAATGTATGTGTATATATATATATACACATACAGCGAGAGAGAGAGACAGGCAGAGGAAGAGAGATTAACAGAGGGTGTGACAGGGAAGGAATTTTTTGGTCTGCTAGTAAAAAAAATGCAAACACAAATACTGACAGTTCAGGTCACTATCGAAAATTACCTCTGATCTGTAGACAAGCTGCCAGGATCCATGTTCACCTTGTTTGAAAAATTCCAAAAACGGATCCGATTTGCCTAGAAAATCCTAGGAAAAAGAGAAAACAACAAATGGAACGCATCAAATATGCAGTGTAAAGCACCATTACGTTTATTTCTGCAAAACCATGAATGAATTTAAGCAAAGTACATATGCTGAACTGCTCATATTTACTAAATTGGAAGGAAACATGGCAATTGCAAGGGCCTGAACTAAAAGCCAAATCGAAAGGCAACCAAAGTATCAAGTCTCAATGTCCCCCTTAAAAGTACATAGTCCTTTTAACACTCGCTGAGAAAGGCTTAGTGGGTACTTTTAATCACAAGATTGGAATCAGCTACAGCAGACTGCAAGTGGACAATGAGAGGGGGTTGTGTGGGTCCCTCCTGCTGCAGAGAGCGAGTGCACGCTGATGGAGCTTATGATAGACTAACCAGATGCAGACCGGGAGTGGACCAAGGGAAGTTAGATCCATGTCAGAAATCAAGTGCCTTTGGGAGAATCCAGAGAATGTGCCCTGGCACAAACTGTTGAATGCCTTAATTTGAGAGAAATTCTGAACACTGATCAGTGTCAAGGTGGGAGATTAAAAGGGGTGTCGGACGTTTAGAAGGGGATGGAGTATCAGCCACTCCACTGAGCTACCTTGATGGTCCCAGTATGTCCCACTGCTTGGCGCCAACTGCACTGTTCAATTTTACCACCTACTATAATTTCAAATATAAGATAAAGCAATTCATTTATGCAACGTTTTGCAGCATCATCGGCTTTTTGATGTGATTACATTTGCACTACAGGTTTCACTTTTATTCTTCATGTTTACAAACATGCTTGCTCTTTTCTATGAAAGAGCTACACATCAAAGTTTTAGGTGGTTTGTGGTAAAGGTGATGGTCTGATCAAGTATCGTAAGGGATAAAGGACCCCCTTGTGTACATGATAAGGATATTGCAAGTCACCGCAGAGTTCAAATCCAAAAGAATTCTGACAATCCCTTATCAAAACTGGCCAAGTTTTATTATGCTAAATTTTGTGCAAGTATGTCTGTGGTATAAAATTGAAGAGATTGCTCAGAAGATAGCAATCTTTCATTGTAGCTCTCATAAGAAACTGCTCTTTGCTTCAGTAACCAGCATTGGCAAAGATAATTGGGAGTGACTTTGGCTTCCAGCATCAGCCAAAAAAGAAATCACTGTGTGATGAGATACACACGCTCATGCATCATGACAACACCCGTTTTTTGTAAACCTTTAATTTACCATTCCTAGGTGACGGTGGTGCAGAGAGGTAAATTAAAACATTTGCGCGAAAGCATATCAAAGAGAAAGGAAACATCAGGTAGCAAATTGAAGCTGCTAGGTCCTGCAAACAATAAATAAATTGACATTAAAAAAAAGAAACTGACTCTGCAGTGTACGGGAGGTGCAGGTGGCAGGGTAGGTCAAGGCCACAAGTAGTAGGAATGACATGTAGTTACTGTCAATGGTGGAGCAAAGGATGGACAAGACTTGAAAAAAATAGTAAAAAGTAAAAAAAAAAAAAAAAAAGTTTGGGAGCAGGAGGGGAAGCAAAGAATAAGTTGTACCATCCTGGACCTCCAATTAAAAACAGTGTGACATAGCAATTTTTTTTTAAAAAAATAAGAGTGGCAAATTACAGCTGCAGTGCCCTACAAAAAAGTAAAAAAGTTTTCAAAAAATGCAACAATAAGGGGTGGGGCAACAGTGTAGCTGGCATGTCGGTGGTGGGGATTAGTAAATAAAAACAAGCTGCACCTGTAGCAGGGAGGAAGAGAGTGGCACGGTCAGGGACAGAAGTGGTGTTTGGGCTTAAATACATTTAAAAAAAAAAAAAAAAGGCAAAGTCAAGTGGAACAAGGAGGGGCACAGGCGAGGTAACAGTTTGTGGTGGGAAGCAATATAGACCACGAGTGCAGGGATGTGAGGGGAAGGCAGCACACAAGGGGCGCCAAGGAAACACATACACTCACGTGGTATGGAGTCCCAAACAGTTACAAAAAAAAAAGTCGTTCTGTGATGTGCAGCAGTGGAAGAATACTACTCATCCGGTCAGAAGTATGGTATTAAAAAAGTTATGGTCAGGGGTAGAATACAAGAAAAGGAAGGGACGATATGAAATACAATTAAAAAGTGAGCAAATGAGACTTTTAAGACAGCCAACCGATTGTAAGTAAGAGACTGATCCAGACCTTACTCTAACTGTAGGCATTGTCCAGGCTAGGTATTTGACAACAGACAGCTAAATGCCATCTATAAGCAAGTCCTAAAAACCACTGGACGAATTTACATCAAATGTGGCAATAGAACTTTAATCAGAAAACTGCCTTTTTTAAGCAAATCCATGCAGTAGTTTTTGAGATATCTATGCCGGAAAAAGATGATTGACAGCCATAAATGGGTTAAAATTTAGAGATTTTTTTGACAAACGAAAAGACAGTTTGCAACTTGCCTATAGCTTTAGCACTATTTAGTGAATGTTCACCAAATCTGACACACACTTAGCATGTTTATTCACCTCGGTTTTCAAACTTGTGCAGATGAATCCAGTAGGAAAGAACAGTTATAAGGTCGAGAATTGTTCGTTTTCTAATTACTGTGCTACCCTTAAATAAATCTGCATGGAAATAGGCATACATTTAACATATAGTTTTCTGATATGTATGTTTCGTGCAGACCCAATCTAGCAGGGGAAAATACGTTTTCATTTCCCAATAGTATTGAGCTGCTTAATGAGCCTGCATGAAATCTACCATGCTGTTAGCGATAAAAAGCCTAGTTTAGGAAGAACAAGTTACTTACCTTAGGTAGCGTGCTGCCACACAAACAAACCACAGATTCCTCACATTTTGAACATTCCCAGGTACCACATTGGATGAAGCATTTGCTCCTGTGCGCTACCAGGTGGCGTCACTGGACAGAGCAACAACTGCCTTGTCAGTGATGGAGAAGAGTCACATAGGCACCACATCTTTGGGCTATCAGGTTTTTTTTTGTTATCTTCGGACGCAGAGCAGCAGTGACAAGTTAAATATTGCAATGTGCCGTAAAACGAACTTGGCCTGTTTTTAGTAGGTCCACCCCACAGAACATGGAGAGTGGAGGCTTTTGCCATTAGATAGGATATCTACCAGAAGGAGCATTACTGAAGGTAAATATCTTACTCTTTTGAAGGATACGTCTAACCACAAATTGCTCATCTTAGAATAAATACCAAAGCAGTAACATCCAAAAGGCGGCGGGTCTGTGAAGTGGACTCAAAGCAAACTTTCCTGCAGAACTGACCAGGCAAAATGGTCCTTTCTGTGGACTGGCTGTCAAGGCAGCACTACTTTTCTAATGTGTGCACAGACCACATATTGCAGCTGAACAAACATCAATTTTGGTATCTGTAGCAGAAATGGAGCCTCAGGACTCCATTTTGGCCAAAGTGTACCATGCATACCATAATTCACTTTGACTGAGTCCTTTTCAGTGTAGCCTTTCCCTTTTTGGTATTGGCAGATCCCACAAAGAAATTGTTGATTCTCCTTTGTGTATACAAAAAAAAAAGCTTAGTCTCTTGGGCTCAAGCTGATGAAGTCTCATCTTTCAAGGAATGTGTCAGCAAGAAAAATACAAGTAGGGAAATGCATTGACCCAAGGGAAAAGGCAATACTGCCTTAGGCAGGAATGTTACTCCTAACATTAATGTGCCTGGAACAAATGTGGTATAGGGGTTCTCCACTGAACGAAACTGTAGTTTACTGACATGGCATAAAAAAAGAGACTGAGAAAAGGAATATTGTTTTAATGATACAGAGCCACGGGGAACAACTGTGCATGGGCTCGAACAGTGGTCCCGTAGAAAAAGTGAAGCATGATGAAGGCTTTAGGGGGAAGCACATACATCAAACCTTTCAAAAAGCAGATCACAACAGCATATTTGAAGAGGGGAGTGTGGTCAAGCACACACAAAAACGGCTGACGTATAACCTTTAACTGTGTCCACTACAAAGGTTTTCCGGGCCAAAGTCTAAACAAACAAAACGTCTGAAAACCTGGCTTGTAAGAGATCAAGATGATAGTCACTACATCAAGCTACAAAGTTTTCCCAGCATGGAAAACATATGTATTTGGTCGAGGGATATCTGGCTGCAAGGATCACATCCACCACTTCAAACAGTAAGTCAAAACTTCTCAGTGGTTGCCGTACAATTTCCAGGCTTGAAGGTGAAGATTGTGGAGATACCGATACAGGACATGCTGAGACAGGTGACTTCAGACAGAACACCTCATAAAGGGATAGCCTATTAAGTGGCGGATGGTCAGACTTAAATGAGTTTGGAGTACCAAACCCTCCATTCTTATGCAGGACAGAAAAAAGGAGTTGGGCAATATCCATCCTGACCTTCCTCAGAAGTAGACACAGGAGCGGCAGTGGTGAACGTGTGTACAGGAGGTCTGTGTTCTATTGTATGTGGAATGTGTTTTCTAGAAATGTTCCTAGAGAAAACTAAAGTGCTCAGTAGTTGCAACACTGTGTAATCTAGTAGGTGGCTTAAAGCGTCCATCTAAATCACTCCAATGGTCAAAGATATCTGCAACCCACCTGTGATTAAGAAGCCATTGGTGACATCTGTTTAATTTGTCAGCTCTGCAGTTCAGACACCAAGTCACGTGACTGGTCACCAGTAACATACCCTGTTGATCCACCCACCTCCTAGCACAAGGTCTGGGAACCCATGCCGCCCTCCTCGTTGTGGTATCACATGGCTCTTGTGTTGTCGAAGAGGATCTCCAATTGTCTTCCCTTGATGGTCGGAAGAAAGGATTTGAGGGCCAATCTCATGCCACAAAGCTCCAACAGGCTTATGAGTAGTTGGCACTCTGCTCAACACTACAGACTCCCGATTGCCATCTATCCCAGGTGACCTTTCAAACCAGAAACTAGACCTCCATCATTAACATGAGCTCTGGGTGAAGTAGAGAAAATGATTTGCCGCAAGGCAGGTTGGGGTCCACCTACTATCCACAGAATGTCCTGCATTGTCTTCTGCGATACCAATGGTGTGGACAGACTCTCACAGTGCTGCGCCGACTGGAAACTGAGATTCTTCTGCAGAGATCACGTGTGCAGGAGGGACGAGAAGGATGAATGAGGCTAAGAGCCCAAGGAACCTTGGGATTGAGTATGAAACATCAAGATCATCATATCCTGAATATCGCTGTGAATATGGAAAGGCCTTGAACGCCACTGAAGCCAGGATGGCCTCCTTGAAATGAATCCTCTATGTAGGTGCTGGTATATTTTGTTCACCCTTTTGAAAAACATAGTTGCTACTATTTTTTCAATTTTCATAATAGTTACAATTCATATTGCACTAGGATAGGATTTTGATTTTAAAATACATTCCTGGTTTCCTAGTGTTCTTGAGGGTGCCTTTCCATGATGAAAAATGGTTTAGGTTTCACAATCCTGTAGTATCTCAAATGATCGATCATTAACTAGAACACATCTCACTCAAGTAGTGCTCAGTGGCTTGTGGTGCGGTTGCAGTCCAACTGGCTTCCTGTCTCGGGCTGGCACAATGACAAGGTGCTTGGTGTCGGTGGTCTAGAAAGCCTATTACCAGAAAGTGTTCTGGAAAGAAGATCCAGCCCCTCCTAACGGCATGTTGTAACCTCCGACCCAAACTGTTAGACTTCTCCTCAAGGAGAAAAAAATACATTTATGCCCTAAACTGGTTGAGTGTGGTCCAGCAAGGGGACATTGCAGCTTAGAGCCCACAGCAGATAAAAAGGAATGGGTGGAGGACAGATGTCCTTGCTGGTGTATGCAACATCCACCACCACCTCATCCCTGGGAGATGCAAAAGGCCTGCATCAGCTGTCCTGGTTGTGAGGGACGCTGTTGATGATATGCCAAGTCCTGTGAATTACTGTAAATGTCCTGTACCGCTTGTGTAATTAGAAAGCTGGTAAAAGCAATACTAGGGAGCATGTCTTTTTTTTCTAATGTCTCATCCACCAAAGGCCATCTCTATGAGGGACACTTGGATAGCCAGCCGAAATAAAAGAAAAAGCATGATCTATCACCGGTATACCAGAGGAGGATCATTTATCCATGCAATGGGTACAGTTTTGCATGTCCTCTGTGTATATTCAAGATGAGGAACAAATCACAAAAAGTGTTACGAAAGCCCTCACACGCCTACCCAGGCATCATGCTTCATTCTCATCCTACATTGAAGAAAGCACTTTGTAGCTCTCAGTAGGGTAAGAGATATATAAAATCTCTAGGGGATCTAAAAAAATTTTTTTTATTTCCTGCGTACCAAGGAGATGATTAAAAATATCATCTGTGGTGCTTATAAAGGACTAGTAATCTTGCACCACTGTGGTCAACATGTTTCTGTCAATTGGTACCATCAGGCATCTGTGGCATTCATCAGAACCTGAATCTCTACTGTGTACAGACACCATCCATACAATCACACATACACCATTCAGCACAATCACAAAATACACTTGCTGAGAGCACATAGTAATTGCTTTTTTGCCTTGATGTGGAACCCTAATTAAGGAGATAAGTTGCCTCAATGAGGTAGCACAGGAGACCACATTGCACTCACATTTGTCCCTGGGTGATACCCTCTTTGCACCTAGTGATAACAGCATCCTCTAAACATTGCCCATAAATCCAGTTTCTGGAATCCAGATGTGCCACCTGAACCCTTGTGGAAGAAGATTCTAGAGGTGGTTGGGTACACGTTAGTGATCTCAATGCAACATAGGCTTGGCACTGGCAGACAATACCAGATCAGAGACGGCTGTCAGGACTGGATCCGGCAGATGCACTGACTTAATCGGCACATGTGCCAGCACAGAAAGGTCCAGCTTGGACCCTGAGACAGGATAGAAGTTTTGGCCAGTACCAGCAAGGAGGAGGAAGCGGACCAAGCGAGGGTCAGTCAGTGTCGGCCAGCTGAAGTGTCATTGGTGGTCCCCGTAACTTCATGGGGCCCAGAGGCAGTCTGTATGGTGCCAAAAGCGTCCTGAGAATTTGCAACATGGCATCTTTGAAGGCTTCTATCAGCTGTGGGGTTGACGACGGCCCAGTAAACTTGGGGTACACAGAGACCTGCTTTGCAAAGGGTTAATATGCTGAGGTTGCCATCTTTCAGAGTGCCAGCTGTGTGGCTTCTTGCCCGAATGTGAGTGGTATTAGAATCACAACTTAGCCTTTCTGCACATGTGAAACTCTTTAGACTTTGACCTAGCAGATGACTGAGCGAGATTGTGATTTGGCTTGCGAGTGCCCTGCCATCTACTGCAGGAACCACCCAGCAACTTGGAGTGGAACCGCTGCTTCGAATGTGACCATCTGTGATGTACAAACCTGCTTTCCGCCGACTGATTGCCTATGGGTGCATCATGGCACACCTATCATAAGACTGAGTTATGGCCAGAGCAGAGACACCATAGATAAACGATGTGGGATTTGGTCACCAACTTATGTTTCCTGCAGTTGTGGCACAGCTTGATTCCTAATATTTTGGGAGACATTTATCTCCTGGCACGTGGTTGAACATTTGAGAAAATTGGACTGAAAGTTGAGAGCCCTGCATCTAAGGGTGCAAAAAGAAATGAACTGACATCAGCATGCAGGGGTGGCACCTATATGTGGCTCTAGTCCCTCACTTCAAGGGCCCCGTAAAAGTAACTACACAATCTGACGCCACCACATGACAGCGTCTTGGGGCAAGTGTCTTAAAAAAATTATGTATCCAGTAATGTGCCTGGGAACATTCTAATAATGAGAAATCCGTTGTTACATGTTTCCATGAGAAATTCAAGTTTCATGCAGGTTCAACAGGACTAAAGTTAGGAGAGGACGGCTAAAGAAAACTTTTGAAGTGCGATTAACTTTGGCAACTTTCCACAGATCTCATTGAAAGATGAAAGATACTTATTGCATCTATGAATCGGGAATTATTTCAGAATTGCCTTAGGGATATGAAAGCAGGGCCTTTTTGGCACCCTGCAGTATTTTACACTTCTTTTAACACCCTAAGGTGTTTTTACACTGTCTATGCAGGTGAGGCTGGAAAGCACTGGGATAATAGAGAAGATATGGCTTACAGCCAGAGTTGGCATCTTTGGATAGGAGGATCCAGGTTCAAGTCTCCGCCTCGGCTCAACATTGTGTGATTCTGCGCAAATCACTCAATATACCCGTGTTTAAAAAAATGAGTCACCTTGTGAAATGTAACTGGTGCTCCTGTAAAACGCTTCAATGCCTTCGGGCCGAGTTTGCGCTGTATTAAAAAAAAAAAAAGGTGTGTGATTAAACCAGTGACCGCCAAATGTGTGTTAGTATAGGATTTCATTTTTCATGTGTTTTGGAAATGTCGCCAAGAGTAGTTATCTCTTAGCATTGAAGCAGCTCTTCCAGTGATGGTGTCAGGGAAAGCTTTCTTCTGGAGACTGCTGTTCCTGGGCATGAGTACAAGTATAATGCTACACTATTTTCTCATTACGGAGTAATCCTCAAGACATACACCTTAACAGACTGTTCACACGAGTTGGTTTCATTTAATCCACCTGAACCTCAGCTTCAACAGAAAGAGAAAAACAACTGAGGCACATCAGTATACTTTACAGCAATAAAGCATTAACAAATATAAATCGTGTGGCTTGTATTCCGTTTATGTACCCGTCATTCACAATGCGCCACACGGTGGCACCATAAGACCGTGAAGAGAAAGTCATGTTAATGTTATGCCAACTGCTCAGTGTGTAAAGAACTATCCGATAAACGCCTTTGCCTTGTGGAGCTGATGTACTGCATCAGCGCTCCGAAACTAAAGCTGTCAGACGCTGAAAACAGGATGAAAAAAAGTACAATAAGTATTTCAGCAAACCCAAAAGAGCGAGAGAAGGGGGTAGCACTTCAAGTCGGTTTGGACAATCCTGCGACTACGCATACCCTCTGGCGCACTTAATGTTTCAGGGACCTGCATGTGCCAGGTCACTTGTCCTAACACGGATTGAAAGAGCTTCAAATAGGTCAACACATTTATCTTGTGCGTCATCGACAGAAGAATAAATACCTGGTTTAGTGTTGATATTGCAAGTATTTGGTTAATTAAAAACGGATGTTACATAAAATCAAATTAAGCATCACCAAACGTAATCAGGTTCTACACAGTGTGATAACGAAAGTCACGGAAAATGGTCAGAAAAGGGGTATATCAATTGCAACGGATGTACAAACGGAACATCCTAATTATTCTATACCTAAGAGGTTCAGCTAATTTTGGATACTTGTGAAAAACGCGCCTAAAACAGAAAAAAACAATACCAGAGATGCTTTTCGCAGAGAATGCGTTGCTGCTTACCAAATAATGGATCGAAGAGTTGCGCTCAAGGGCACAAGAGGACCCAAAACACACCTTTGCAAGAGAGCTCGGTTCTAATTGGCAACATTGTGTGTGTGTACACTTTAGCCGGAATATAAATGGGCATGTACTCAGACAAGCCTCGACTTGATGCTCATGAATGCAGCAAGCTCTGCCGAAGCCTCTTTCTGGGGATACATAAAGGAGGCTGCTTACACTATCACATGTTACAGACATTTGGGGAGTTGAGTTGGAAACGAACTTAATGTTTGCAACACTTAATTCCTAATGAAAATACTTCAAGAACTGAATCAAATTCTATGTGTCCGTGATAGTAAGTAGTTGAAAGTTTTTTTTTAAACCAAATGAATTAATTTCTCAAAAAAATCAAGTTACAGCAAAGGAGTACAGGATAATCAGAAATATGTCCCTTCATACACGCATCCAGGTGAAACTGGGAATGAAAAGAGTAAATCAAGTATTACATACCACAGTGTTTCCCAAACGTTTTAGAACCATAACCCACTTTTTAGCTTGACAAACGTCTGCGACACACCAGCTGTAATGGATGTGAGGCAGGCGATTTTTAATCTAACTAAATCACTGTGTGGTAGCACAGTTATTTACAGACCACAAATGTTCCATTGAATTGGCCACTAAAGTTGCACTGACATACAGTTTCACTGCTAAAATTATATTTCACACAAATAATAATGTGTGGAAATCGGTTTCAGTGAATATTTATCATTTGTGCATCACCAAGAAAGTCTTGATTTGTTTTGATCCTTTTAAAATCTTTGCTTTCTTCACACTTCAGAGTTGTATAAATGAGCTTCATTTTTGCTTTAACTGCTGAATGTGTACAGTTTATTTAGAAGTAATTACATTTTGTGTGTTCAAAAAATATATATTCTACAGCCTTTACTTTCACACACACTGTACTCCAGCATGACTGTTACATAGTTCTCTTCATTCGTTCTCAGACTGCAAAGCAAGAGAAATCTGTAAACACCAATACCCATGTTAACAATTAAGCAGCAATTTGTCAGAATACATAGCCTGACATTTGACTTCTGTCATTGAAGTGCAGCAAATTTAACAAGATAAATACATAATTTAAAGCCATTTTTATTTATTGCTTGGACTTTCACGACTCACCAAAAATGGGCTCACGACCTATCAGCGGGTTGCGACCCACAGTTTGTCAAACACTGACCAACCATGTATCAAGTAAATAGATGAACGTTCTCTGAAATTATTACCAGTGTGTTATGGGCCAAGACATCATAGACATATCTAATGTCCTTGATGAGGTGAGGAGAGAGCTAATGGAGATGGGAAACAATTATCATTCTGCTCAATATGTATTGGGGGCAAACAATCTGAAACTTAATCTCAAAGAGTCGGAGGGAAATTACATTTTAGCTTTCAATAGCCCTCACAGTAGCTAAAATAACATTTGCCTCTCTAGAAATCCTCAAAAGATGGGGATCTTAAGCTTCACTCTGCCCACTTTTATTGTAGCTCGTCAAGTGATCGACCAGCTGTCAGAACATTTTTATTCATGGGAATGGAAAAAGATCTACTTACTGTGTGTGTCCCTTGATATTTTTCTGAACACCAGGCTTGTGTGTTGCATAAACAGGCTGAAATAAACCACTTTTACCTTCGCACAATTATGGCAGGAGAGTGTTTAATTATTTATTTTATACTCAAAACCTTGAAGTAGAATGCCCTCAAGGCCCAATGATAAAATAAGCACAAGTAACCATGTTGGCTCTCCAATTTAAATTAGGCAATTGCCTTCCCCAAAACGATCTTGGTCCTTTATGTTTGTCCGATAACAGTATAAACCAGATTTCCACTGCGGGAATACACAGGGGATCACTGTAGGCAAGATTACCTGGTCTGGTTAACCCCTGGTCTAATAAACAATGCACTATATTAAAGAGAGGATAAGGTTGGTTTGCTGAGCAACTTTAGAAGGGGAACTGTGAGCCAAACGTCAACTGTCTTTAAAGAGACTAATTCAATATACAATCGATTGGATAGGGATTAAAAAAGGGCTTTCCATTTGAAAAACAGGTAAGATGTCTTGGGGCATCTATGAACTGCATTTTTTAGGAGATTCATGATTTGAGCACTAGAGCTAAACTGGATGCCCCTGAAAGTGCTATCCCAGAGATCAAAAGGATTGAAAAACTCGCTTGGGGTTATGAGGGCCCACTTACTGAGAAGCAATCCCTGGAGTTTTCAGTTTTGATGACACTTGACTAGAGCCAATACAAGTCAGCACCCAATATGATTACATCAATTAAGCTTAATAGAGCTGCTGGGCACGATACCTGTAGGAACATATTGAATGAATGTGTGGTTAGCTCACCTAATTACTTGTAAAGTTCGTGTTGTGACCCTGTGGAAAAGCTATTGTGTGTACTTACATTTGTAACATGAATCTGAGCGTGGGAACCCTAAATTATTTAGACATATATGTAGCATTGTTTTCTTGAGGATGCACGGTCAACTGTACCATCAATAGATGTGTGGCCTGTAATCTATAAAGCTTGGGGGCCTGCCTATAACAATAATGCTGCAATCCTTGTAACAAAGATTGTAGTGGTGCAGACAATAACGTAGACGATAAACCCGAACAGAGTGACTGGCTTGGAAATGATACCTCCATAGTTTTTGGGCGCTAAAGCTATGGTAGGTGTCAGGAACGTCTTCCTCTACTCCCTGTGTTATGCCACAGTCCGTGATGTGACTCGAGAGACAGCTGGCAAGAACAATGGAGCTCTGATCCTCTATCCCTGGTCTAGATAATGGTGCAGTGTACAACATGTTTGGCCCCATTGGAGAGGCCAGGTGAAACTTTGCCCCGCCTTTTGGAACGCTGGAAGCCATCTTGGACCTGGGTGTGGCCCGACAATAGAAGGAGATAACACCATACTTCAAATGACAGTGGATCTGGGAGTGGCTCTTCAATAAAAGGAGACCAGACACTGCTTCAACTGCTAGTTATTGAGTCTCCATCCAACAAAACCTTAAGAGAAGACACACAAGGTAAGCCTCGCTTAAGGAAAGATTTCTTTTTTTTTTTTTTTTTTTTTTTTAACTCTGAAGACAAAGACTTAGTGAGATTTTCTTAGAGACAGAAAAAGACTGTTTGAACTTTCCTGAAAAAAGAGAAGATCATTGTTAATGGTAGGGAATTTTTTTTACATAAACTACGAATCTGAGATTTTATTTGTGAGTTCTTAGGAATGTAAATACTTTAATTAAAAGCAGGAAGAACCTTTTATTTTTTGGGAAAAAGTGAAAACACTTTTAGTGAGCACATTTCTCAAAAGATAATTCTGAAAAGGAAATCATGAGAATCGAACATTAAAACAACTGCTTACAAGATGTTGTTATTCTAGACTAAAGAGAAGCGTTCTCAAACTCACTGCTAGACTTGAGACTGCAGATCATGTAAAGCAGTAAGGCTAACCTTTTGACTTCTGTGAACCCCATATAATCATTACTGGAACCAACGGACCTCTACTGCAAAATTGTTAGAATCCAGGGACCACCACCTAGTCATTACTGGAAGATGGGGACAGCAAAACAATACAGAAAAATACTGAAACCAGCATTCAAATTTACAAATGATTATATATTTTATGATGTAATTCACAAACAAATATAAAAAGTAAATTAAAATTTTTAATTTTACTTGGAAGGTTGGAGCTTTTCTGAATTCAGTTAAGGCCAGTCATCCCTCAAACTACATTGTTTGATACACTTCCACTGTTCTGACAAATTAATCTGAGGATACTAACTTAATTTTAGCCTTCAATTTCAATTTCCCTCACATTTGAAGAATATTTGTTTATATGCACATTACTAATCTGTTAATATTATTTAATTTTTTCAAGCATTTGCTACCTCCTGAGTAAACTTTGCGGACCCCCAGGTGTCCCTGAATCATAGAATTTTAAGGAAATTATTCAATTCAGAAAGTCTGACAAAAGCCTAAGCAGGTATACTGATACTTTATTTAAATAAGAGCTTGGTATGGGACTTGTCAATGCATTTGTTATAGCTATGTAATCTGATTACTAATTTATTTTACAGATTGGCATCTAAAAGCTCTTGCTCAGACTCATTCCTCCTTCCATCACCACACCAGGATAATGGCAGAGGGTTCATGCTCCACTGTTGGTTTTGAGGTCCATGAATCAGAAAGAACAGATCTTTAATTGTATCATACTCACCAATTCGAGTACATTTTCCAAAGACCACACACTAATGCTGTCAATAGGATCTACTCCCCGGTGTTCCCTTACAAACCCCCTGCCCCCATATTTTTAAACAATTTGCCTTGTGATTCTATCCAATACTTCTCCAGCAAGGTAGGGACAACAAGTGGTGGCATTTTTCTACTGCCAATTATCCGTAAGCCCTAACATTAAGTGAAGGCCTACTACAGAGTGCTGGTGTCCTCACAGTCTGCTGGTTGAAGGGCACCATCTCAATTCCCCACTATATGAGGCAATGCTCCTGCATGGATTGAAAAAGCTATGGCATCCTATTCCTAATCTGTTGATGAGTTTCCATCATTAGCCTTCACAACATTCGATACCACCATTCATAAAAAAGGGGCATTCAACAGCAAACCCTAACTAATGGAAGGAGGTACACTCCATGTCTCACAAAGCCACCATGAATATCCACCAATATGAGGCTGTGACATGAGTGGTAGTGGCAATAGCGTATACTAGTTCATCCATACTAGCCTTGTTATCTGCATCCTTGGTTGGGAGTCTTAGTTGAGAGTCTGCCTCCTATTTACATATTGAGCCACGTCTTGGAGTATGTATTTAGGAAGAAACCTAAAGAATGGCTTAATTCCCAAAGGTAGAGTACCCAACACATGGAAACATGTCTTAATCGCCCCTCTCATAAAGAAACCTATCTGCAGGCCCAGAACATCCAACCAATCTGTAACCTTCCATTCTCAGCAACACCACAGGAGGCTAGATGAACAGAAACCTCACAAATTATGTGGAATACAACAACTCATCCAGCAACAGGCAGTCAAAATTCAGACTAGTAAAAAGCACTGGCCTTCTTTCAAGGATTTAATGAGGATCTCTTGTTTCAACACGAAGACAACCCCACTACACTTGCATTGCTTGGCCTTTCAGCAGAACATAAACTGAACCATGGCATTTTGCTTAACATTAGGTGGATCCAATTCTTCTTAACAAACTAACCCCAGCTTATAAGGATGTGGAAAGTCTATCCTGCCAGTTATAAGGTCTCAGTGGCATTTGTGGAGGATCTGCCCTCCCTGCAATTAAGGCGTACATGTGTCTGCACGCCAATAGACTGAATAGCACAACCTCCAATTATGACTGCATGGTCATTATACTTTGATACACGTTCTCTTGAAAGACTGACCCGAGTGCCAAGACAGAACCTCAAAATAACTGAACCAAATGTACTAATGCATGAAGAAAAATTAACTCATTTTCTGTGTCACCACACCAGAGATACTAAAAGAAGCAGGCACAACACAATATACATGTCGTTTCAGGTATCCGGTAACACAGGCTTGATACACACTGAGAAGGTGAAAACCTTGCTACCAATTTTTTGGCTGGTTCTTCTTGAAGACTCACATAAAAAAGATTGGTTGATAACACTAACATTCAACATTTCTTGCTTAGGTTTATACCTGTCCTCCAAATGGCCCACAAGTAAAAATGACTAGGCGAACTTCTGTAAAGTCTTCTACACCAGTTCATTAAATATAATTATAATCAGACTTGAGTCCAGAATTGAACATCAAAACTTTTTAAAGACCTGAACAGGCTATCTATCCCTTGAAAGCCTTCCATAGGCTCCCTGTAACAGCAAGGTTCAAATTCAGCATATTGTGTTTAATGCTTAAAGAAATCACCTAGTATTATCTTTAGAAATAAATTCATTACACACCAACCAGAGGCCCAAGACCTACAAAAGCTTATAAGGTGATTCAACTTAGATTCAAACAAAAATATTGAGGCAGATCAGTTGTAGTTCAAACTTTGGAATGCCTTAAAAACATCCTTCAGATTTAAACACAACCTTAAGTTTAATAAGCACACGAACAAGGTATGATTTACACAAGCATTGAAAGTAAGCAGCACAATGGAGCAAAGTGCAATTTCCATCCTCTTTTAATCTTCTGAAAGCCATCAACAACCCAGACCAACCACTACCACCCATACCGACTCAATTTGATCTTGAGCCAACCAACTAAAAACTGACAGATCACTCCAACGAGGCGTATATTTTGGAAAGAAAAGAATAAGATAACCACATCCATTATTTAAACTAGCAAAGAGAAAAGGAGCATGTATACCATGACAAAGGTGCAACGAATAGAGAGTATGCATGGTGGTCACCTCAATCTCCTAGGAAACACAAGACCACTGCGGCCCAGGTGTCTACAATCAATATCTCAAAGACAACACCTAAATCCCCTGAATTTTGGTTCCCTAAGGGTCTGCACAGCAGAGTGCCTACCCACTAATACTTTCGCCCTCATCTGAAAAAAAGGGTTGCAAGACAAGTTTTGGTCTGTTGACATAAGCCATCAACTAGCAATAGAGACCTTGTTGAAACTAACATTGGCATTCTACCTTAAATCTTTTAACTTGGGAAGTACTACTGTTCAGGTCTGGGTGACTGGTCTGTCTTTAGGACTGTTTTAACTAGAAACTCGGCTTAACTATCTTCATCCCACCAAGTTGGCCCAATTTGAACCAGCAAACACTTGAGCACATGATGGTTAGAACATATCCAATTGGACACATTTTATCAACTTATCAGTTTCCCCCTGAGCAAGTCTGTTTAAAAACATTTTAAGAAAATCCATCAAAGTCTATCCCCCAAGCCTGCAGCAAGAGACTGATGTTTTGGTGAACTTCCTTGATTGCATCAAAAAGGATAGCATTAGGAACACTGTCAGTGTTTAGTTGTCCCTAGCGCTTCAAGGCTATCAATAGATTTGCTGTAATATGCAGGATGCAATCACCATAATCATATAATAGGCAGCTTTAAACTCATGTAAGTAAAGTATCTTGCCAGGAGTACCTATGAATCTTAATATCTACGGAAAGACCTTTCTGCTAGAGAAGTTAGATTTGGTTACAAAGCTGTCAAATGGGTGTGTTAATATAAACTTCTCAAGTAACTTCTGGATAAAAACAAGGATGGGTCCTCAAAAAAAACAACGTTTTGTGACGAAAAGCAGTCTATGGCACATGCATACACAATAGGCTACAAATCTGTCACTCCACTGGCCAAGTTAATGGACACCAGGGAGGACTCTTTATAAGACACGTGGAGGTCCACTTTATGCACAGGGGATGACACCAATTTAGATAACACTATATTCAAATCTAAAAGAGGGAATAGTCTCCTGATTGGGGTGGGGGTCACATGAATAAGCCACCCCCTTGGTGAGTTCCACTCCTTAATATTTTAAGGATTATTAAGCAGCAGCAATCAAATCGTTGAAAACCTTAGCTCTGATAACACATTTTCACCGCCTCACAGAATACTTTTATACCACTTCAAGACCCCAGCCTAATCAACTGAACCAATTGGTTGCAGTACCTAATGTTTAAATTTAAAGAGCTCTCTCTTTCAGGACCTGTACTATATTTCCCCCCTCTACAATTTGTTCTGATACTGCAAATGGCATGAACTTCATGATTGGGACCGCATCACCATTCCCACATGAGAGGCTTACATTTTTGTTTTGGGGGGGGGGGGAGGAGGAGGAGGAGAGAGAAGACCTTCTGGCAAGAGGGACGGCTGAAACAATCTTGCCTGCAAAAGTGAACCAGAAATGAAAGTCGAAAGGCCAGAGGTACCGGACTGTTGATCAATCGTAGGTTGTGTAAAACTACATCTGTTAAACAATATTGAAAAGCCCACATTCACACTCAACATGATGAACATGGTAACACCTGGTCAGGATGCTGGGGTGCTGCTAAACACCCAAGAGGCAATACACTGATACTGTACATCGGATGTGAGAAAATACACTTCAATGATTGTGTAATTCTGTGGTACCTGCACAGTAAGATGAGTGGATGCAGGAATACATTAAGGGGCTGTATTGAGACACCCTATATGTCCTTCTGTTCATTTTGCGTTAGCCAACAGCTTGTATGCATATACATCGCCAATACACAACAGAAAGAAAGAAGGCAAAGGCTACAGGAGAAAAGGAAATTAGAAGGAAAACACACGCTATATTACCACTAGAGAAGGTTACAGGAGATGAAACCAGTATCCAATGGGATCATTGCAGGAATTATTGGATAACTAAACGCTGACGACTTAGTCAACCTTCTGACATCCATAGAAATACACTGAGGAAATAACTGATGCATGGCCAGAAATTGCTGACTTCATCTATTAGCTTACCAGATGGAGTCAACAACTTGATGTTAGAGTATCAATATATGGCTTTATTCTACACATAAAGAGTATTAACCTAAGACGTAGGTAGATACTACTGGCTTTTATGTTATACAAATGACCAACAGTCAAATATTATTATACAAAGGGTACGGATATAATTTAGTATGGCACTGTAAAGGAGACACTCATTTGAAATCTAGTGGTGAACGGGTTTCCCCAAGCCTAAATGTGTTTTTCAGGGGATTGTTTTGTACAATGTGCAATCGAGCCCATATAAGGGGAACATTTTCACACTGGAGGGGGACAAAGGGGGAGTGGAACCAAAGAAAGTAGGGGACTGAGATTCTAATGCCCTCTAGATACTGCACTAAGTTTGGATTTCTGAGAGCATAGGTCAAAGCACTGTTCACTCCTAGAAATTGCTCTGCTGTTTACTGGATGCAGTGGCAAATGGCCGAATCCCATGTCTTTTGCGCTTCTTTGGTCAGGGGACGAGATAGTGTTCCTCCTTATTGCTTATATAAATCATGAACATTATATTGCCCATTCGAATCAGCAACAAACTGCCAGGTAGGAATAATTAGCAGTTTAATGCGATGTTGATATGAAAGTGTTTGTTTGCTGACCATGGGCCACTGACTGCTACATCTTGGAGATGTGTCTCCAGCTATCCAGAAAAACATCAGGCATCACCACAAATTTGATTCTTGTTGGAAGAACCTTCATCCAAATCACAGACATATTTTGGGGCCGAGTCCGCTAAGGAAAAGGTTGTCTCATTGTCCATGTTCCTGAGAAAGAACCTCAGTTTTAAGCTAATTGTTTGTCCATCTATTCCCAGAAATGCCACATGTGCAGGCAGCGGTTTTGAATTAAAATGATGCAAGTCAACAATATTCCTAAAAGATTTGAACACACTGATCTTTTCGTGCTAAAGTTGAAAAGCTAATTTGATAAGAAATGCTATTTGTTCTTTGGATGGAAAGGTTTTTCCTGTCTCAGTGCCCAGAACTGCTCCAAAAACTAGATGTTTTTTCAGGGCCACAACCTAGTACATCGTTTTATTGCCCACAATGCCACTTCAAATTAAACCCAGTCATATGTAAATCAGCCATGATCCTGCTCCAACTGGAACAGTTGAGCAGGCCTTGCCAAGCCAGGACCTGTCTGAACAGGAGCACAAGAAACCCAAGGGCTAGCTTCCTGAAGAGCTTTTAAAAGGCTTCTGTAGAGGGTTCAGTAATTGAATACATTTTCTTTTACAAGCCAATCGTCAAGATTGGGAAAGACTTGGCTTCCTTGCTCTCTGAGATATGCAGCAACTGGGGGTATTCACTTTATGAATATTCCTTGAGCTGAATTGAGGCCAAACGGGAGGAATTTGAATTGCTAGTGGAAATCAGCTGCTTCAAAGTCTTAGAAAACTAACTTCTAGGGGTGACTGGGAATATGAAAAAATGCACCCTGTAAGTATTTCTAGTGTGAACATGTAATTTCGTTTCTGAAGGAGCTGGAGTACTTCCTGGAAATTAATCATGAAATATATTTGCTTGAGAAAATCGCTTGACAAGGAGATTACATTTGGTCGCCATTTACCCGATTTCGTTTTGAGGAGAGAAAAGCTTGAATAAAAACCTACATGTTGTTGGTGGCCAATTCCATTGCTCCCTTCTTTAACACTGAGATCATATTTGCTTGTAACAGACCAAGATCTTGATGGGGTTTCTTAGATGGGAGGAGATGAACAAGGTTTCTAGGCAAACTCTAGAGTATGGTCAAACTGATCTGGAACCCAGCAGTCTGATATTGTTTTTTTTTTTTTAAACCACTGTTTGAAGCAATAAGAGATCTTCAAGCATCCCCACACCACCTCTCCCCAAACACGGTTTGTCTTCAGATTCCGCGACTGTCACAAGAAATCCAAGAAAGTCTTCTTGACGACTCTAGGCATTAAGGTAGGCTTCTGCCTTTTTGACAAAATGCTTGTCTCTGATAAGATTCTGCAGGCTGGGTTCTGTATTGAGGGGTGTACAGTTGGCAGTAGAATTGTCAAGGAAAATTATATGGTTGATATCTATAGGATTTAGTTCTGCCTTTACAGGAGTACTCATCCTTTTCCTAGTTCCTCGAAAGGGCTGGGGTCATTGCTTCTGTAAGACTTCTAGTGAACTCAGTGTGTCCGGGCTGTCTTGATTGAATTTAACAATTAGTTTTACCCTTTGTGGTGTCAAGACAGGTTTCGTCCTGGTTGGGGCACTTCAGTCAGGTGCAGCTTAGCTCCAGTAGCAAAGTGAGCAAAGGACCCACGTCTGGGCATACTTGTCTCATGTAATGTGTTGCACTGAAATAAGCGCAAAGTGAAAAGTGAGATGCTTGAATTAATCTCGACCACTGGTAATTACTCATTGCCGCTTTAATGTCTACTTAAACTATTGCCCTTGTGATTTTTCTATCTCGTAGCTGTCTCCCCTATTTAAACTGTATATCTGAGCAAGACCCCAGTTTACAACAACTTGAATGTAATTTACAACTGTCAAAGACTATTTAGGTCCTAGAGAATTTAGATCAGCTCGACTACCGCCCTGATCTCCCTTCATCACATTTGATTCATTCTGGTTCTGATTTCAATGTGGTTAATCTGATAGAGAAGAACATGGCAGTACCAGCTGTGTATAAAAGTATTATAAGGCTACCCACTTGTTCTAACAGGGGGCTGGGAAAAGTACTAGTGCTTAACTGGAAATTGCTGGAATTAATACTGGTCAGACTGGTTAGATTTCATTTCTCAATTTGATGTTTTATTAGTTGAGGAGACTTGGGCTACATCAAAATTATTAAACACTGGGTATATTTGCTAGTCCATATCTGCTATGTCTAATACTTGTGGCAGAGCTTAAAGTGGTTTATCCACCTTTTAAATCGCCATGGTTTTACCACTTTAGTCAAATAAATGCTCACAATAATGGTATTGAGCTGTTTTTGTCAAATTTGACTCAGGCTTTGGTTTCCACCTTATGTTTTATAACAATTTACTCAAACAGCAAAGTTGTCGTAAATGTAATTAATTGTTTACCCTGACTGATGGCCTTCAGTCATCTGCTAAAGCAAAACCATCACTTTTTAATTTGTTATGTAGAGATTCTAATGCCAAACTATGTGTGAAAACCTTTTGGTAGGATAAAATGAGCTCTAATACAGTAGTCCCTAGTATACAGTCAGATGCCGGGTGCATATACTCTCTAGGTGTATTATTGAGAGGGATATGGTGAATGCCATGATAAGTGAGGTCAGTGTAAGATAAAGTTGTCCCAAACCTTTTAGGACTTAGCTGTAGCACCGCTATATACTACATATTTTTGTCACATGCCATGTTCAAATTCCTCGTCAGGGGAGGTACTGGAGAAATATATTGGGGACCTTAACCCTTTAGCTGTATAATTACAAGTGAGATCGATAGTCGACCCATAGTCTTCTAAGACTATAACAGGCAGTGTATTCCCACCCTATTATATGGAGCATATGTAGGGGGATATGCCAACCCCAAAAGATTGCAAATTAATGAGAAATGTTTTTATCTTCATCTCCTCTCGCTTCAGACGCTTGCCTCAACTTTTTTGTTTTTACAAGGGCGTAGGGATTAGCTACAAAGAGGATACAAAAAAAGTTGCTCTGCTATTACTTTGGTTTTCATCTGGTTTAATGCCAAGGCCACTTTAAACAAATTATGAATTGTATTACTTTTCTAATAAATTTCTTGGGTATAACATGCAAACACTGTATTCACAATAAACTTAGTAAACCTCAATTGTTTACAAATCCATCCGCTTTAAGCAAGGCACATTAATCTTGTTTTAAGGACTCCTTTTTGGAGAGTTATCGTGTATTGAGGGAAGAGTGTGAACTTAAGAAAAAGTCTAGCAAGAGTTATGCCCTCATACATATGGAATGATGGGGGAGTGCACACCCCTCCAGGAACTGCCACCTCCTGAATTTAAAGAATGAAGGAGGTCCATCACGGAGCTACTTCAAGTTGGAGGGGGCCAGGTGGCCCCCTCCTTGAGGAGCCATAGATGACCCTGGGGGCTGCCACCGCCCCAGGGATGGCTCCTGCAATGTCCGGGAGTGGGCCCACCCATGGGACATAGCTGTTTACTTTTTCTTGATGGAAGTCGAAAGCTCCCACCAAGCAAAAACAAACTCCACTTTCTGCAAGTGGGAGCTGTAAACAGCTGTCAACAAGCTCCTGCTTGCAGAAAGCGGAGTTTTCATCTATATGCGTGCAGGAAAACTTTGAAAACATTGCTCCTGCAAGCGAGGAGCTGCTATTTAAAGCAGTTCCTTGCTTTTTAGAGCAACGCCAGCTAGGACCGCAGGGGCCTTGAGGCTCACCCCCACCCATTCCTCCCCCCGCCAGGCCTGCCATTATGTGTTTCTCTTCATCACATAATGAGATGGAAAAGAGAGAGAGAGAATGACTTCAAAGCGTAAAACTATCAAGATGTTTGGATTATATGTTATAGTTATGTTTTGATGAACAGCAGACCACGGTTACCTATGGCCTAATGGTAAAGCTCTTGTGCTGTCAGTAGGTTGAAGGTTTAAATCCTTCTATTGCATCATAGTGAGTCTGTTTATTTTCTAGTGTGTGGACTGTTAAACATTCCTAGTGATGGTACATCAAAGTCTTTTTCCCATGTGAATCTTTTTCACCAACAAAATCTTTGGCTTGAATGTCAAAGTTATGTCTGGACACTACACATTAAGGACTAATCTATGGACTAGTGGCTAAGGCCTAAGACACTCACAATGAAGGTTGAGGGTGCCAGTCTTGGTGTGACTGGTTGTTTGCCCAATTTAATTTATTGTCAACTTCAAACGTTTAAGGTATATACTGAAAAGTGATCTCACTCTTTTTAAATGACAATTACATTTTTCTTTTCAATTTGTCCTAAAGTATATCATTCTAACTATATAATTTATTAAAGTTTAGAAAAACTCTCTGGGTGGTTACAGGGAGCTGAACGCACGCCATGCCCTGCAGCCAACCCCCACTGCACACAGTTTGCTGGTTATGCAGCCAGGCCCTGCGGCCAACCCACACCGCAGGGTTGGGTGGTTATAGGCCCTGCAGTCAACTTTGATCAACTTATAGTAATTCAAATTACTTAACGTTAAACAAAACATAGAAATTCGCTAAAAAAACATAGAAATTCGCTGATAAAACAAAGGTCACAGGGACATTATAGTTATGAAAAAGAATTAAAAGAAGCCTTAGATATTCACTTTAAAAAAATCTAAGGTTACAGTGACGTTTTAGTTAGGTTCTGAATTTACTCTCACAAACCCAGAAAAATACAGCAGTTAGAATTATTTCGAGTAACTATGACTTGGGCCCTAAGGTAACTAAATCTTGCCTTCGCCATGCACTGCTAATTACCCCACAAATGACAGCACTTATTTTTTTATTTTTTTTGTCCTCATTCCGCCACCCTCGCTTTGGCTAAGAGAAAAAGGCAAAGGCCGAGGCCCTTAAAGTATGTTTCCAAGTGCGCAGTCCACAGCACTGCTGGGCCACCCCACCCGTTCTACATACTGCAATTTTCCCCATTGATTGCCATTGACCACGTCTTACTATTTTCTTCAAGACATGATCATAACCAAAGCGATACCCGATTAGGTGAGGGGAGTTTTAATCATTGGACTTAACTTTCGGGAGGAGGAAACCAGAAAAGAAAACAGCAAAACAAAAATTACACATCTAAACATACTCCAAACTTATAATCTACTGGTAAGCATTTTCCCAATCCACCCAAAAATTGTCTCTTCTAGTATGAGGACCACATTGTTCCATTTTATACAATCGATTTACTGATAATTGCCAGTCCTGAACAAGGGGGGGGAGATGGATCCACCCATTTACAACATATTTCCCGTCTAGCCAAAAGCATCAGTACAAACAACAAATGCTCTTGCTGCACAGACATTTTCTGACACTTTATATCTGGTTCACAAACCCCAAACACCACCATAAGAAGATATATTCTTAAATTATCGTCAAAAATTACCCTAAGAATACTTCCTATATTTTCCCAATACTTACTCAAAAATGAGCATTGCCAAAACATATGAACATCATCTGCATTGGTTTCCCCACACCGTGGACAGCTTTTATTGAATTTCCCAATAGCCGTTAATCTAGCTGGTGACCAATATACCCTGTGTAGTGTAAACAAATGATTTTTCTTCAACCCCGCAGATTTAATAGTAAACCACAACCCTGAACATGACTTTTGCCATGATGTGACTTCTAGGGTTGGAAAAATCCTTCCCCATTTCAACAGAGGGAGGGAAGAAAGATCTTCTATTGTTTCCAACTGTACATGGTACCAAAAGGCAATCTCTTTTTTAATACATGTCTGATTTAATTTCCCCTCATGAGCTCCTCCCTATTTCTCCTACTTGACGAGACTTAACCCAACTAGATAGCTGAAGATACTTAAATTTAGAAATTGTCCCACTTGTACACTCCTGCAATGCAGACCAAGATATTAATTCAGAACCTTCCATAATCTGCCCCCATCTTACCACCCTGCTGATTCTCAAAGGAGTTGATAATTTATCCATAAGACAATCAGGAGTACCACGTGAATCCCAGATGGGAGCAGAACTACAATAATAAGCTATCCCTAGCACCTTCCGAAATTGTATCCAAACCTTACAGGCATGTCTGGGGATCTTCAAGCGCACCTTCTTAAAGTACTTTGGATGTCCAAATTTATATAAAAAATTATCAGCTCCTTCCTCAAGATGCGCTGTCAAAGCTCTCCAGACCAATGAGTACTCTGACTTCTTATTCAATAACATTCTAATATTTTTTAGTTGAAAAGACAGATAGTACCTATAAAAATCTGGAGATGCTATGCCCCCCCACTCCTCCTTTCTACTCAACTTTTTCCATGATATCCTTACTCCCTTGAAGGCCCAAACAAATGAGGATAGTTCACCCTGTAGTTTTTTAAACCAATCCGCCTTAAACTCTAAATCAATAGTATTGAATAAGAAAGTAAACTTTGGAAGAATACACTTAATATATTGGATCTTCCAATTATGGAAAGTGGAAGAGCAGCCCACGCATTTAACAACTTTTTAGTTTCCATATAAGATCTATCAAAATTTACCTTAGCTACATCATTAAGATCAGTTGTAAACCGAATCCCCAGATATTTAATCTCCTGTTTAACTAAGGGAGAAACATAGGCCATATTCCAACACATAATTTCCGTCTTTTCTGTATTTATGCTGTAACCTGAAAATCCACCAAATTGCTCCATCAATGTATTAATAATGGGTAACATAGTCGCCACATCACTAGTATATAGCATAAGGTCATCCGCGTATAATGCTACTTTCTTTTCCCAACCCCCACTCCGAAACAGGGGAATGTCCCTGCA
This sequence comes from Pleurodeles waltl, assembly GCF_031143425.1. Classification (NCBI taxonomy): domain Eukaryota; kingdom Metazoa; phylum Chordata; class Amphibia; order Caudata; family Salamandridae; genus Pleurodeles; species Pleurodeles waltl. Next base: position 395,327,721 of record NC_090446.1, read on the forward strand.
AGCCCATAATGAGATTGCCAAAGGTTTGATATATAAATTAAAGAGCAAGGGAGACAAAGGACAACCCTGTCGAGTACCCCGACTAATCCTAAATTCCTGAGATAGCAGACCATTAACCAAAATTCTTGCAGATGGGCATCTATACAATTCCCTAACAGCCCTAATAAAAGGTATTCCCAAACCACCTATTTCCATCACAACCTCCAAAAAAGACCAGTTAACACGATCAAAAGCTTTGGCTGCGTCAAAACCGCTAATGGAGCCTTTTCTTGTACGGCTAAATCTACTGCAGCAAGTAACTCGTGAGTTAACTCGTAAAGTTGTCTACCCTTCATAAAGCCCTTCTGATCTGAATGAACCAAATTACCTATAACTTTCCCCAATCTCCTAGATAAAATCCCTGTATACAATTTATAATCCGAATTCAGCAATTAAATAGGTCTGTACGATGAGCAAGACATTGAATCCTTGCCTGGTTTTAACAATAAACAAATTATGGCTTCATTCCATGATTTAGGTACCTGTGCCCCTTCTAAAAGCATAGAATTGAATAATTCCAATAAAATCGGAGTGAGTTCCTCCCCCAGTACCTTATATAACTCATTTGGTAGACTACCTGGCCCAACTGCCTTCCCTTTCTTCAAGGCTTTTGTAACTTCAACAAGCTCTCCCCCACTTATCTCACAACCCAGTGACTACCTTGCTAATTCATCCAAAACTGGGAGATGCGTTTTTTTCAAAAATGCTCTAATCGACTCCTCTGAATTTACCAGGTGCTCTGAATATATTTATTGAAAAAAAGATACAAATGCTCCCTCAATCTCAGATTGCTCAACACAAATCTGATTCGTAGAGTCTAATTTAACCGATAAAATATGCCTTTTAGAAAAATCTGACTTAACCTTCCAAGCTAACAGTTTGCTACAACCTTCTCCGTATTCGTAATGCGCACATCGACTGCTTTCCCACTTTAACCTATTACGATTCTCCAAAAGGAATTCTAAGTCCATCCGAACCTTTTTCCCTTGACGTGCCAATTCCTCCAGTTGCTCTTCCTTCCCTTCTCTTCGTGCATTATGCATTAAAACCTGAAAGGTATTTAAAGATGATTCCATACCCCCCAACTTCTCCTTTTCTTCGCGACGCCTGTAGATTGCCAGGCTCGCAAGCCTCCCTCTAATTTAGGCCTTATAGGCATCCCAAACACACCATAAACTTGCTGTTCCTCGATTCAAGTCAAAATAATCTCTTGTATCTTTCTTTAACATCTCTACAATTGAGTCATCTAAAAGTAAAGAGCGATTTATTGTACTCCTAGTACCCTGACTCTCCACCTTAATACCCAGATGTAGTTTTACAGCTGAGTGATCCGAAAGGTGTGCTGGGTTGTGGGCTGCCTTTATCACATCTGGACACAAACTCTTATGTATTAAAAATAAATCTATTCTAGATTTATGTCCATATTTTTTATTGTGAAATGTATATCTATCTCCTTCACCCCCTTTCCAGTGCCAATTATCTATCAGACCTAAATCCCGCATGGCTTGCTTCACCTGTGCCCTAGTTTTAGGTGAGTTAATCGTATCCCGGGGGGTAGATTTATCAAGAACAGGATCCAACAATATATTAAAGTCCCCTCCTAACACCACTGGATACCTAGCTAGAAGTAAAATATTAAATAATTCTTGAAATGGCGTCGGGTCATCTAAATTTGGACCGTAATAACCTGCCACTGTAACCCAATAGCCATATACACATACTTCTACCACTACCCATCTACCCCTGGAGTCTACTTGCACCTCTCCTACCTTAAATCTTATAGGGTTCTTAATCAAAATTGCCACACCTTTAATCGCACCTGATTGAGTAGAGCATGCACTAAATAATACCCATTTCATTCGTTTAAGCCAATTTTCCCACTCTTCTCGTTGTAGATGAGTTTCCTGCAGTACAATGATCTCCTCCTCAACCAATCTTAAGTACTCAAAAATCTTCCTCCTCCTATGTACCACCCTTAGGCCATTAACATTCCATGAGAGAAACTTTAATCGTAAACTACCATGCTTAGTCATTTAAAAAAAAAAAAGTCTTGGTCACAATCTTCCCCCCCTCCAATCTAAGCAAGTTATGAGGACTCTCCTATTTTTATCTTTTTGTACCCGCCTACCCCTACACCCAGTGCCAAACCACCCCTCCACCCACCAAACCAACACACAACCGAAACCCCCCCCCCCAGGGGAACCCTCCCTATTTCTTTTAGGATAACCATCCTGCTATCCTTTATTTGAGCTCTCCGTCGGACAGGATTTTCCCAATTCTACTAAGACGCCTTAATCTGTTCTATAAAAGCGCTAGCCTCCCCCGGATCTCTCATGTTGTACATTTTATTTTTCCACATAATGCGTAGAGCAGCCGGAAACCTTAACTGTACCGTGGCCCCAAGAGAGCGGAGCTCCTGCATAAAATTGCCCAATTCCCACTGCCTGTCTAACGTTGCTTTAGACACATCCGATCTCACACGAAAAGACCAATCTCCTTTGGAAAAAGCTCCAACTTTAAGGCTTCGGATAGAATTCTCTCCTTAATTGAATATGTGCCGAAGTTTATCAAAATCCTCCTGGGATTTTTCCTTCCGGGGTTCTTCCTGAACGGATCCCGATGAACTCTTTGGATATCCTCCTCTAAGTTCAACAACGCTAAGCTCGGAATAGCCTCCTTGATTAAAGAGATCACATAACCTTTAATATCCTCTCCTTCCAATCCCTCAGGAATTCCCAACAGCCTGATATTGTTTTTCCTCATATTGTTTTCCAGCTTATCCTGCAACATCTTTTCTCCAAGGTTGAGCTGTGAAAGATCCTTAGAATGTACCATCAACCGCTCCTCCTGAGCCTCCACCACAGCCTCCAACTTACCCCACCGATCCGATAACAGATTCATTTTGCTCTCCAAAACTTCACAGGCTTCCCGGATTCTAGCTTGATCATTTTCTGAAATCTCAAATTTCTCCCTAATCTCTTTAGTAAGAGAAATTAACAAATCCTGCACATCTGTTCTGTGAGTCGCTGAAACGGCTGGGGGAGTACCCTCTACTTCCGGCAAGGTTAATGTAATGGGAGAGGCCTCCATTTGCCCTACTAGATCCTTTGCTAACGGATCTGACATAATATCCGAGCTCGCAGATTGTTTTGATGACCCCAAACCACCTAAAGGAGGTTGAACGTTTACCATACTCTGCGGGGGAAGAGTTGTATTCCGAAAATACCTTGTAATCAAAGACTCACTTTTCCCCGCAGGCTCAGCCCGGCCTTCCTCTGGGGAAAGTTGGGGCACTTCCAAGTGTGATACTGTGTGCTCAATCCCCCTCCTCACTGGACCTTTACTGCAAGCCTCTAAACCTCTATTTCTTACTATAGCCGTTGCTATAGTTACTGGTAAATGGGGATTAATACTCGCCCCCAGGGGCCCAGGCTTACCTTTCTTCGCACCCTCCAACTCACTGACCTCTGCCCGGACACCCCTGGGGCGACGCTTGGCTGGCGACATACACTGATGCTCCAACGCCGTCCCCTACTCCTCTTCTCAAACTTCCAATTAGGTTTCTCCTAATTGAAAACCCCGGAGTCTCTGGTAGTCCTCCACGAAGAGAACAGCGAGAGGTGTAGCGTCTCCCGCGGCGCACACCCCTCACCGCCTCTGCCCAAATGCTGGAGTCCGATGCGCGCTTCCAGCACAGCGCCTCACCACCTGTCGCCGGAGCGCGTGTCTCCCCTCTCCTATCTCCCGTTTTTCTTAGTGACCTGTCCAGGGCCGAAAAAACAATGTGGCAGGGAAAAATAAATAAATAAATAAGTGGCCGCAAAACAACATGCGATTTTGGAGCTCCCCGTCTGCCGTTATACTCCCCAGCCCATGTGGGCTGCGACTGAGCACAAATACGGCAAAAAAAAAAAAAAAAAAAAAAAAACGGCCTGAGAGCTCCAAACGCTCCGCTCCACACTGCTTTCTTAATCCTGATACAACGTACCGTTCCGAAGATAAAGCAACTAAGAGCCCCAAAAACACAGCCACAGACGTGCGCGGCTTGGGAGCTCCAACGCTCTGCTTCCGTACTCCGGGCGCAGCGTAACGCTCTGACGCCTTCCTTCCTCACCTACAGAGAGCTCGCGGTCCAGCTCTCTAACTGGCCGCCATGTTCCCCAGCCTTGGAACGCGGTCTTTCTGCTGGCAAAGTTGTTGCTGGTTGTTTCCAGCACTCATGACATCTTTGATAACATCATTGATAATGTCACTAACATCTGCAGTAAAATTATTGATCAGATAACTGATAGTTACTTGAAATAACTAACTATAACTGCTGAATATATATACAAACTGGGGCGTGATTGCAATTGTGTTTATAAACTCCTTCCGAATTTTACGAAGGTTCAAACCCAAAAGGAAGTACCTGCCCACTGGGGCGGTCTCAAGGAGTTGGAAGAGATCGTATTTTGAGTTATGTATATTTCAATGCGAAATGTATTATTAACGTACATTCAGAAGGGTGTTGCAGTGATATACTTGTTGGAGGGCTATAATATTAATTTACAACCAGCTTTAAATGTGCCCCATGTATGAGACGCAATGTTATTTCAGTATTTTTTCACTTTTGTTATCATGTGACTTCTGTTAGACTGACGATGCAGGTTACGTTTGGACATTCATGAATTTAGTTAACACAGTGGAGATTGGTGAATTTATTAACACATGTGAAGTAAAGGGGAGAGGCAACATGGCGGCTCTCAGGTTGAGGAAGGCACTCACTACCAAAACACGTCCAGTGATTTTGCCCTTTAAATAAATTATTTTATTCTGATTCCGGTTCTCCTTGGATACTGTCAAGCAGCAGTAAGGATATATATATATATATATAAAAAAGACGCTGCAGATTCACATGCTGTGCATATCCCGCCATCTAGTGTTGGGCTTGGAGTGTTACAAGTTGTTTTTCTTCGAAGAAGTCTTTTCGAGTCACGAGATCGAAGGGACTCCTCCCGTTTCGGCTCCATTGCGCATGGGCGTCGACTCCAGCTTAGATTGTTTTCTCCGCAGAGGGTGAGGTAGGAGTTGTGTGTATATAGTAATTAGTGCCCATGCAATGGAGTAAGTATGCATGTACATAATGTGTCTAAAAGTGATATATATATATATATATATATATTTACAAATTTACAAATGTACAAGTTTATTTTTATCAACTTATAACGGCTACAGGCTCCCGGGGAGGTGGGAGGGCGCATGTGAATCTGCAGCGTCTCATGCCACGAACAGATGTACACTGGGTAAGTGACATTTTCCGTTCAATGACATGTGTAGCTGCAGATACGCATGCTGTGCATAGACTAGTAAGCAGTTATCTCCCCAAAAGCGGTGTTCTAGCCTGTAGGAGTTGAAGTGGTTTGAAATAATGTTCGTAATACTGCCTGTCCTACTGTGGCTTGTTGTGTTGTTAACACATCCACACAGTAATGTTTAGTGAATGTATGAGGCGTAGACCATGTGGCTGCCTTACAGATTTCTGTCATTGGTATATTTCCTAGAAAGGCCATGGTGGCGCCTTTCTTTCTAGTGGAGTGTGCCTTTGGTGTAATAGGCAGTTCTCTCTTTGCTTTAACATAACAGGTTTGAATACACTTAACTAACCATCTGGCAATGCCTTGTTTGGATATTGGATTCCCTGCATGAGGTTTTTGAAAAGCTACAAACAATTGTTTTGTTTTGCGAAATTGTTTGGTTCTATCAATGTAATACATTAGTGCTCTTTTTATGTCTAATGTATGTAATGCTCTTTCAGCTACAGAGTCTGGTCATGGAAAAAATAGTGGGAGTTCCACTGTTTGATTTAAGTGGAACGGTGATATAACTTTTGGTAAAAATTTGGGGTTTGTGCGAAGAACCACTTTATGTTTGTGTATTTGTATAAAGGGTTCCTGCTTGGTAAAGGCTTGTATTTCACTTACTCTCCCAAGAGATGTGATAGCTATTAGAAAGGCTACTTTCCATGTTAAGTATTGCATCTCACAAGAGTGCATTGGTTCAAATGGTGGACCCATGAGTCGTGTTAATACAATATTGAGGTTCCACGAAGGAACTGGTGGTGTTCTTGGGGGAATGATCCTTTTTAGACCCTCCATAAATGCTTTTATGACAGGGATTCTAAAGAGTGATGTTGAATGTTTAATCTGCAGGTAGGCAGATATTGCAGTGAGATGTATTTTGATAGAAGAAAATGCTAGTTTTGATTTTTGTAAGTGTAATAAATAGCCTACAATGTTTTTTGCAGAAGCATGTAGTGGTTGAATTTGATTATTATGGCAGTAATAAACAAATCTTTTCCACTTGTTTGCGTAACAATGTCTTGTAGTAGATTTTCTAGCTTGTTTAATGACCTCCATACATTCTTGTGTAAGGTCTAAATGTCTAAATTTTAAGACTTCAGGAGCCAGATTGCTAGATTGAGCGATGCTGGATTCGGGTGTCTGATCTGTTGTTTGTGTTGAGTTAACAGATCTGGTCTGTTTGGCAGTTTGATATGAGGCACTACTGACAGGTCTAGTAGTGTTGTGTACCAAGGTTGTCTTGCCCAGGTTGGTGCTACTAGTATTAGTTTGAGTTTGTTTTGACTCAATTTGTTTACTAGATACGGAAGGAGTGGGAGAGGGGGAAAAGCATAAGCAAATATCCCTGACCAACTCATCCATAATGCATTGCCCTTGGAGTGAGGGTGTGTGTACCTGGATGCGAAGTTTTGGCATTTTGCGTTTTCTTTTGTTGCGAATAGGTCTATTTGCGGTGTTCCCCAGTTTTGGAAGTAGGTTTGTAGGATCCGGGGATGAATTTCCCATTCGTGGATCTGTTGGTGATCTCAACTGAGATGGTCGGCTAACTGGTTCTGAATTCCTGGTATGTATTGCGCTATTAGGCGAATGTGATTGTGAATCGCCCAATGCCAAATCTTTTGTGCTAAGAGACACAACTGTGATGAGTGTGTCCCTCCCTGGTTGTTTAGGTAATACATTGTTGTCATGTTGTCTGTTTTGAGAAGAATGTGTTTGTGGGCTATTAGTGGTTGAAATGCTTTTAGTGCTAGAAATACTGCTAGTAGTTCTATTTGATTTATATGAAGTTGTTTTTGCTGAGTGTCCCATTGTCCCTGGATGCTGTGTTGGTTGAGGTGTGCTCCCCACCCTACCATGGAAGCATCTGTTGTGATCACGTATTGAGGCACTGGGTCTTGGAAAGGCCGCCCTTGGTTTAAATTTATAGGATTCCACCATTGAAGCGAGGAGTATGTTTGGCGGTCTATCAACACTAGATCTTGAAGATGACCCTGTGCTTGTGTCCATTGTGTTGCTAGGCACTGTTGTAATGGCCGCATGTGTAATCTTGCTTTTGGGACAATGGCTATGCATGAAGACATCATGCCTGGAAGTTTCATCACTAATTTTACTTGATATTGTTGGTTTGGGTGCATGCTTTGTATTACGTTTTGGAATGCTTGTACCCTTTGTGGACTCGCAGTGGCAATCCCTTTTTTTGTGTTGATTGTCGCTCCTAGGTATTGTTGTATTTGACACAGTTGTAAGTGTGATTTTAGGTAGTTTATTGAGAACCCTAGTTTGTGAAGGGTTTCTATGACGTATTTTGTGTGTTGAAGACATTGTTTCTGAGTGTTGGTTTTTATTAACCAATCGTCTAGATATGGGAATACGTGTATGTGCTGCCTTCTGATATGTGCTGTTACTACTGCAAGGCATTTTGTAAATACCCTAGGTGCTGTTGTCATCCCGAATGGTAACACTTTGAATTGGTAATGTACTCCTTAGATTACAAACCTTAGGTATTTCCTGTGTGAAGGTTGTATGGGTATATGGAAGTACGCATCCTTGAGATCTAATGTTGACATGTAGTCTTGTTGTTTGAGCAAGGGGATTACGTCTTGAAGTGTTACCATGTGAAAGTGCTCTGAATTGATGTAAAGATTTAGTGTTCTGAGATCTAAGATGGGTCTCAGAGTTTTGTCCTTTTTGGGTATTAGAAAATACAGGGAATAAACCCCTGTTCCTTTTTGATGGTTGGGTACCAGTTCTATTGCGTCTTTTTGTAACAACGCTTGGACTTCTAGTTGTAATAGGTCCAAGTGCTGTTTGGACATGTGTGTTCTTGGAGGCACATTTGGTGGTAATTGTAGGAATTCTATGCAATAAGCATGTTGGATAATGGCTAGGACCCACGAGTCTGTAGTTATTTCCTCCCAATTTTGGTAATAATCTGTGATTCTCCCCCCCACTGGTGTTATGTGTTGAGGATTTGTGACATTGAAGTCACTGTTTAGTTTGTGGGGTCTTTGGGCTTTGGAGTTTCCCTCTGGTTTTAGGGAACTGTCCACCTCTATATTGTCCCCGAAAGCCTCCTCTTTGATACTGGCCCTGGTATGTGGGTCTGGCTTGTGAGGTTGAGGGTTCTGTGCTTTGGCCTCGAAACCCCCTCTAAAGTGTGGCTTCCTAAATGTGCCTCTGCTCTGTGGTGAGTAGAGCGCACCCATGGCTTTGGCCGTGTCAGTGTCCTTTTTTAGCTTTTCTATAGCTGTATCCACCTCCGGCCCAAATAACTGTTGTCCATTAAAAGGAATATTAAGCACAGCCTGTTGGATCTCTGGCTTAAATCCGGAGGTGCGGAGCCATGCGTGTCTCCGAATAGTGACTGCTGTGTTCACAGTTCTGGCGGCTGTGTCCGCTGCGTCCATTGCTGATCGTATCTGTTTGTTGGAGATACTTTGGCCCTCCTCCACCACTTGCTGTGCACGCTTTTGAAACTCCTTGGGAAGATGTTCAATAAAATGCTGCATTTCATCCCAATGAGCCCGGTCATATCTTGCCAATAAAGCTTGTGAATTGGCAATGCACCATTGATTGGCTGCTTGAGCTGCAACTCTTTTCCCCGCTGCATCAAACTTTCGACTTTGTCGGGTGGTGGTGCATCCCCAGAAGTCTGTGAGTTTGCCCTTTTACGTGCTACGCCTACTACCACTGAGTCAGGTGTTAGTTGCTGTGTGATGTTCACGGGGTCCGTAGGGGGAGGCTTGTACTTTTTTTCCACTCTAGGTGTAATAGCTCTGCATTTGACAGGGTCTTGAAACACTTGTTTTGCGTGTTTAAACATCCCTGGTAACATCGGCAGACTCTGGTACTGGCTGTGTGTTGACGACAAAGTATTAAATAAAAAGTCATCCTCGATAGGTTCAGCATGCAGTGCTACATTGTGAAAAGTAGCTGCTCTGGACACCACCTGCATGTAAGCAGTACTATCTTCAGGTGGTGACAGTCTTGCCGGGTAGCAGTCTGGACTATTGTCAGATACTGGTGCATCGTAGAAATCCCATGCATCTGGGTCATCCTGGGACATCCCTGTGTGCGTTTAGAGATTGCATCATAGGGGGCGTTGCAATTGGTGACAGTTGCGGTGAGTGCAGTGGCGACGGTTGTGGCGAAAAACGTGGTGGAGTTTTTTCTTTTGCCACCTTTGCCTTTTTCTCTGTTTCTTGGAAAGCAAGTTTCCTTTTCATTTTAATAGGGGGAAGAGTTCTTATTTTCCCTGTGTCTTTTTGAATATGGAGCCTTTTTTGTGTATAGTCTGGCTCTCCCAGCTCCAATTCTTGTCCAAATCTATGGCCTTGAAGTTGGGATGACAGGCCTTGTTCCTCAGAATAGGAGCTCTGTTTCGGCTCCGATGCTGGATGTTTCGGCACCAAAACTTTTTCTGCAGTCTTTTTCGGCTCCGAAGCCACCTTTTTCGGTTTCGGGGTGCCGATCTCTCGGTGCCGACTTTGTTCGGAGCCGGTGTTGAGTCTGGTCGGAGCCAGTATCTCGGTGCCAAGTATACTCTATGCCGGTATCTCGACCGGAGTCGGATGTCTTCGACACGTGTGTGCCCTTTTTCAGTGCCGATGGTTGGTCACCGTGTTTACGGGTTAAGCCATGGCCTGCAGGCAGTGGCGTCCCCTGGGCTTTCATTATCTTGGTGTGAGTTTTAGCCAGGGCAGTTTTACTCACGGTTTTTGCCAGCTACTCACTTTCCGCCTCGTCCGAGTCCGAATCCGGAATGGAGTAAGTCTCCTCTTCGACGTTGTGTTGTCCTGACGGCGTCGATGCCATTTGAAGCCTTCGAGCTCTCCGGTCCCGTCCCGTCTTTTTCGACCAAAATGTCCGGCAGGCCTCGCAGGTACCCTCTTGTGTTCGGGGGACAAACACAAATTACAGACCAAAAGCTGGTCTGTGTAAGGATACTTATTGTGGCATTCGGGGCAGAAGCAGAATGGGGCCCGTTCCATTAGCCTTGAAGACGCATGCGGTCGGGCCGATCGGTGTCGATCTGCTATAACTAACCAGATACCGAACGCAAACAATACGGTCGAGTTTTCCAAGATTTAACTAACTTTCCGAACCGAAACATGGAGCGAAGAGGAACACGTCCGAACCCGATGGCGGAAAGAAAACAATCTAAGATGGAGTCGACGCCCATGCGCAATGGGAGGAGTCCCTCAATCTCGTGACTCGAAAAGACTTCTTCGAAGAAAAACAACTTGTAACACTCCAAGCGCAACACTAGATGGCGGGATATGCACAGCATGTGTATCTGCAGCTACACATGCCATCGAACATATATATATATTCAATGAAAAAACAAAGGTTATAGGGACAATAAAGTTAAGAAGTAGAGTCAAAAAGACATAGAAATTCACTGGAAAAAAATCAAGGTTACAGGGACAGGATAGTTAGGCTTGCATTTCATTCATACAAAACCAGTGAAACTCAGCAGTTATAGTTACCTGAGCTAACTATAACTTTAGCCCCCGGTCAATGCACTGCTTATTACCTCACATATTACACCACTCATGACATGGTCAGTGACATCACAGATGACATCTGCAATGACATCACTGATGACATTATCCAGCGAGAGTGTTTTCTAAACATTTATGAGTGTTATATATATATACCAAGGTACTACAACATTTTAACTAATATACTTTATGTACTACTAATGAGTGATACTATTTTGACATACATTATCTGAGTGGCTGTGTGACTGTGCGTATCCGTGTGTGAGTGAGTGCCTGAGTCCCTGTATAAGTAGGTATGTGAGTAGCTGTGTGGGAGAGTGAGTAGCTGTGTGGGTGGGTGTGTCAGTGGCTGTATGGGAGACTGAGTGGCTCTTTGGGGGGGGTGAGTGGGTGTCTGAATGGCTGTATGAGTGAATGACTGACGTAAGTGCCTGTATGGGTGAGTGAGTGGCTGTTTGGTTAAATTAGTTACTATTTGAGTGGCTGTGTTGTACAGTAAGTGTCTGTGTGAATGGATGTATGGGTCAGTGACTGGATGTGTGAGTGGCTGAGGTGAGAGGCTGTATGGATGAGTAAAGGTGTGTGTAAGTAGCTGTATGGCTGAGTGTCTGGCTCTGAGTGGTTGTATGGGTAACTGTGTGTGAGAAGCTGTATGAGTGAGTCAGTGGCTGTGTGTGAGTGGCTCTGGATGAGTGAGTAGTTGTGTCAGTACAAGTAAGGGAGTCAGTATCTGGGTCTGTGAATGGGTATGTGAGTGGTTGTGTGGGTATGTGAGTGGTTGTGTGGCTATGTGAGTGGAGTGGTTGTGTGGCTATGTGAGTGGAGTGGTTGTGTGGCTATGTGAGTGGAGTGGTTGGGTGGGTGTATGAGTGGTTGGGTGGGTGTATGAGTGGTTGGGTGGGTGTATGAGTGGTTGGGTGGGTGTATGAGTGGTTGTACAGGGGAGTGAGTGGGTGTGTGAGTGCTTCTGGGGATGATATCCTCAGTAATGTCATTTGAGATGTCATTAGTGGTGTCATTAGTAATGTCACTGACCATGGCATGAGTGATGTAATATGTGAGATCATAAGCAGTGCATTGTGGGGCGTGAGTTACAGTTAGCTCAGGTAACTAACTGAATTTCATGACTGTGAGCCTAACTATAATGTCCCTGTCACCTTCGGTTTTGTCAGTGAATTTCTAAAGTCTTTTTTTCATTCTATTTTCTAACTAAAACGTCTTTGTAACCTTTGGTTTTTTAAGTGAATGGAAAATGTCACGTATCCAGTGTACATCTGTTCGTGGCATGTAGTGCTGCAGATTCACATACTGTGTATATTCCGCCATCTAGTGTTGGGCTCGGAGTGTTACAAGTTGTTTTTCTTCAAAGAAGCTTTTTCGAGTCATGAGATTGAGTGACTCCTCCTCTCGGTGATAGTGCGCATGGACAGAGTCCTTTATTAGCTTGTTTTCCCGCAGGAGGGTAAAGTAAGGAGTGAAGAATTGTGAGGGGGGGTGCCAGACTCTGGCTAAAAGAAGCATTATACAGGGGTAACAGGCCATTGTTTTCAGCAGAAGAAAGTTATTGCATTTTTAAAAGGTAACTGTAGTTAAATGCAATGTTTAAATAGGTCTAGACATATTTAAACATTACCATCCTTATAAAATAATTGTGAAAAATTCTGAAGGGGGCCCAGTGATTTTTATTTTTCTACTGGGGGGGCGCAGCATTAAAAAGTTTGGAGACCACTGGTCTATATAATACATGAGAGCTCTTTTGAGATCAAGAGTGTGGACAGCTCTTTCAGCAACAATCTGGCTGTGGAAAGAAGACTGGCAATTCCACTGACTGATTGATACGGATTGGTGAAACCACGTTTGGTACACATTTTTGGATTTTCCCCAAGTACTATTTTCTATTTGTGAATGCTTGAATTTCACTTACTCTCCTTAAGGAAGTAATTTCTACCAAGAAAGCAAGTTTCCATGAGAGAAATTGAGGAGCGTAAGAATGTATAGGTTCAAATGGTAGACCCATAAGCCTTGTGAACACAATGTTAACATTCCAGGCAGCAGTTGGCGGAGCTTTAGGTGGAATAGCTCTTTTAAGGCCTTCCATAAAACCTTTTATGACAGGTATTGTAAACAGAGAAGTATGCTGTCTGTTTTGGAGGTAAGCTTATATCACTGTTAAAAGAATTTTAATTGATGAATATGCTAGACTTAAATTTTGTAAGTGAAGCAAATAAACAATATCCTGTACTGATGCTTTTATTAGATCAATGTTTTTAGGTTCACAGTAGTATACAAAGCGTTTCCATTTAGCTGCATAGCACTGTCTGGTTGTAGGTTTGCATGCTTCTTTTAGAATGTATATACATTCTGATAGAAGCTGGAGATATCCAAATTCTATGACCTCAGGAGCCAAATCACCAGCTTGAGCACAAAGGGATTGGGATGCCTGATTTGACCTTTGTTTTGAGTCAATAAGTCTGGTCTGTTTGGAGGCTTGTAATGTGGTACTACAGACAGATCCAAAAGTGTTGTGTACCAGTGTTGATGTGACCACGTGGGAGCTATGAGTATCATAGTGAGGGAGTGTTGGAAATGGGTTCTTTGGTTGGCAGTCAGGTTACCCCCCTGTCCAAGCAAGGTCCCTCACTCTAGTCAGGGTACGTCACACACAATCCAAATTATCCTCTGCCCACCCTCTGGTAGCTTGGGACTGAGCAGTCAAGCTTAACTTAGAAGGCAATGTGTAAAGTATTTGTGCAATAAATCATGCAATAACACAATAGAAAACCAAAAAAATACACCATACAGTGTTTAGAAAAATATATGATATTTATCTGGATAAATGCAGGTCAAAACGATTAAGATGTAAAAAGAATATGTTGAAATATCACTGTAAAAATGGTATAAAGTGTCTGTAGTCTCTTAAAGGCAACAAGTGTAAAGGACCTGGTTTGCATTCAAATTCTCTGCAAGGGACCGCAGACGAGGAATTGCGTGGAAAACGGGGAGGTGTGCTTAGATTATTCCGGCGCACAAAGGCGATGCGTTGTCGAGTTTTCACGTAGTGCAGGCTTTGCGTACATTTACGGTACGTAGACTGGGATCCTCTTCGGGTTGCCCTGGGGAAGATGCATTGAAATCCGGCACTTGCAGGACGAAGTCAGAGGGGCTGCGTCGATCCTGTGGGCATTGTGTAGAAATTTATACCGCACGGCAGGCGCTGCGTTGATTCCTCTCAGTAAGTCGTGCTGCATCAATCCAGTGGGCCGTGCATCGAATTTAGGGTCGCTACGCTGGCACTGCATCAATCTTCCCCTTTCGAAGTCGGACTGCGTTGTTCCAGTTCGGTGTGCTGTGATTTTCTCACTGCGATGCAGGCTGTGTGTCGTTTCTTGCAGGCTGTGCATTGATTTTCACCCCACAGGGAGTTCTCCTGGAAGAAATTAAGGCTTTTTAGTCCTCAAAATTCAGGGAACAGGAGGCAAGCTCTATCCAAGCCCTTGGAGAGCACTTCTCAGCACAGCCAGAGAGCAGCAAGGCAGCAGGGCAACAGCAAGGCAGCAGTCCTTCTCAGAAAGCAGTCAGGTGAGTCCTTTGGGCAGGCCAGGCAGTTCTTCTTGGCAGGTTGCAGGTTTTGGTTCAGGTTCTTCTCCAGGAAGTGCCTTGGGCAGAAGTGTCTACCTCAGAAGTGTCTTGTCCAGAAGTGTCTAAGTTGGTAGAGTCAGAGACCCTGCTTAAATACCCAAATGTGCCTTTAAAGTGGGGGAGACTTCAAAGAGTGGCATAACAGTGCAAAAGGTCCCCTTTCAGTTCCATCCTGTCTGCCAGGGTCCCAGTAGGGGGTGGGGCAGTCCTTTGTGTGAGGGCAGGCTACTGTCCTTTGACATGTAAGTGTCAGGCCCTCTACCCTCCCAGCCCAGGAAGACCCATTCCATTTGCAGATGTGTGCAAGTGTGACTGAGCATCCTGTGTTTGGGGTTGTCTGAGTGAATGCACAAGGGAGCTGTCAACTAAACCTAGCCAGACATGAATTAGAAGACACAGAAGGATTCAAGTGTAGAGAAATGCTCACTTTCTACAAGTAGCATTTCTAAAATAGTAAGATAAAATTCAATTTCAACATTAAGCAGGATTTTGTATCATTTTGGCCATACTAAATATGACCTGGCTACCCCTTTCAGATCAGGATCTACCACTCAAACAGTAAATGAGGGTAGCCTTAATGATATCCTATGAAAGGAGCAGGCCTCACAGCAAGGTAAAACGAATTTAGGAATTTTACACTACCAGGACTAATACAACACACATGTTCATGTCCTGCCTTTTACCTACATATCACCCTGCCCTATGGGCTACCAAGGGCCTACGTTAGGGGTGACATATGTATAACAAGGGGAGTTTAAGGCTTGGCAAGTATTTTTAAATGCCAAGTCGAAGTGGCAGTGAAACTGCACACACGGGCACTGCAGAGGCACGCCAGAGACATGGTTAGGGAGCTACTTATGTGGGTGGCACAACCAGTGCTGAAGCCCACTAGTAGCATTTAATTTACAGGCCCTGGACACATGTAGTGCACTTGACTAGGGACTTACAAGTAAATTAAATAAGCCAACTGGGTATGAGCCAATTCACCATGTTTTAAGGAGAGAGCATATGCACTTTAGCACTGATTAGCAGTGGTAAAGTGCACAACGTCCTGGAGCCAGCACAAATTAGGTCAGAAAAAGAGAAGGAGGAAGGTAAAACATTTGGGGGTGACTCCGCAGAAAGGCCATTTCCAACAGAGAGGGGGGAAAGCATAAGCAAATATCCCTGACCAGTTGATCAATAGAGCATTGCCCTTGGATCAAGGGTGTGGGTACCTGGATGTGAAGTTTGGGCCTTTTGTGTTTTCACTTGTTGCGAAGAGGTCTATGTTTGGTGTTTCCCACATGTGAAAGTACTGTTGAATTACTTGTGGGTGAATCTCCCCTTGGGTGTACTTGTTACTGCATCCTGCTGAAGAGGTCCGCTAGTTGGTTGTGTACCCCTAGGATATAATCTGCTGATAGTGGAATGAGATTGTGAATCACCAATGTCCAAAGTGTTTGTGCTAGAAGGGACAATTGAGATGAACGTGTTCCCCCTGTTTATGCAGATAATACATTGTTGTCATATTGTTTCTCCTTATTAACACTGTTTTGTGTGTGATTTGTGGTTGGAATGCTTTTACTGCTAAGAACACTGTCAACAATTCCAAGTGATTTATGTGTTAAGTCTACTGGATTGAGTCCCATTCTTCCTGAATTCTAAGATTGCTGAGATGGGCTCCCTGACCTGTCATTGATGCATCTGTGGTGATTATGGTCTGTGGCACAGGGTCCTGAAATGGCAGCCCCTTTGATAAGTTGGTGTGATTCTACCATTGCAGAGTTGCAAGTATGGTGGTCCAACAACACTAGATTGTTAAGTTGACCCTGTGCCTAAGACCACTGTTGTGAGAGACACTGTTGGAGGGGACTCATGTATAAACGTGCATGGGGCACTATTGCTATGCCTGATGCCATCATTCCCAATACCTTCATGATAAACCTTACTGTGTAAGTTTGATTGAATTGTAATTTGGATATGAGAGTGTGGAGCGTTTGAATTCGTTGAGGATTTGGGTAGGGTAATGCTGACTGAGTGTTCAGAATTGCTCCTAGATATGGTTGAATTTGTGTTGGCTGAAGGTGAGATTTCTGGTAATTTATTGTGAACCCTAGCCTGTGTAGGGAATCTATTGCATATTGTGTGTGTGGACAGGTTTGAATGGTGCTGGCTTTCATCAGCAAATCGTTCAGATAGGGAAACACATGTATTTACTGTCTTCTGAGGTACGCTGCAACCACTGCTAGGCATTTTGTGAATACCCTTGGTGCTATTATTACTCCAAAGGGTAGTACCTTGAAATGATAGTGCTTGTCTGCTATCACAACCCTTAATTACTTGTGATGTACTGGATGGATAGGAATGTGGAAGTAAGCATCTTTTAGATGTAATGCTGTCATGTAGTCTTGATTTTGTAACAAGGGAATGACATCCTGTAGAGTGACCATGTGGAAATGCTCGGATAGAAAGTAATGATTGAGAGGTCCGAGATAGATTGGTCTGAGAGTGCCATCCTTTTTCGTATGAAGAAGTATAAAGAATATACTCCTGTCCCTTGTTGGTTGATGGGAACTACATCTATTGCACCTTTTAGTAGGAGAGATTCTACCTCTCGTCTCAACAGAACAAAGTGTTCGGGAGAAAGCCTATGTGAACGAGGGGGAATGTTTGGTGGAGTGGAGATGAGTTCTAGGCAATAACCACTGTGGATAATGGAGAGCACCCACTGGTCTGATGTAATCTGTTGCCAATGACTGTGGAGCTATTGCAGTCTTCCTCCCACAGGAGATATGAGGTGTGTGTTGTGTGGAGAAGCAGGAGAAGTCACTGCTTTGACGAGGTAGAGGCACCTCTTGTGGCAGGAGACTTGCCTCTAGTTCTGAAAGTGTGTCCTCTAAAGGAGCCCCTGAAAGATCCCCTTGGATAATATTGTTGTTCCTGTTTTTGTTGAGACGTAGAGGCCTGCAATGTTTGGGGTTTAACACCTCCTCTGAATTGAGGTTTACGAAAAGTGCCCTGAAAAGGTGTTAAAGGGCTCCCATGGCCTTTGCTGTACCGGAGTCCTTTTAAAATGTTTCAATGGTGGTATCCACCTCAGGTCCAACTAGTTGCAGTTTATTAAATGGCTTATTAAGGACCGCTTGTTGTATTTCAGGTTTAAATCCTGAGGAGCGCAACCAAGCATGTCTTCTGACCATGTTAATCCCCCTAGCTGCAGTGTCAGCTGCGTCTAGTGCAGACCTAATCTGATTTGTTGGCAATAGCTTGTCCTTTTGCCACTACCTGGTGAGCTCTTTTTTGGTGTTCCGTAAGAAGGTATTGAAGGAACTCCTGCATCTCGTCCCAATGTGCCCTATCATACCTGGCCAAAAGCGCTTGTGAGTTGGCAATTCTCCACTGATTTGCAGCTTGAGTTGCCACTCTTGACTGCTGCATCAAATTTACGGCTTTCTTTATCAGGGGGAGGAGCATCCCCTGTGGACTGACTGTTGGCCCTTTTCCTAGCTGTACTCACCACGATGGAATCAGGTGGTAATTGTTGTGATATCAAAACTGGGTCAGATGGTTCGGCTTCATTTTTTTTTTTTTATCTTCCCTAGCTGTTAATACCTTAGCCTTTGCTGGTTCTTTAAAAATGTCATCAGCATGTTTTAACATACCTGGTAACATTGGCAAACATTGGTATTATGTGTAGAGGAAAAAGTGTTGAATAAGAAATCTTCCTCTATGGGCTCAGAGTGTATTTGTACATAATGATATGTGGCTGCTCTGGAAAACCCCCAATTATAGGACGTGGTGTCTTCAGGTGGAATACAGATCAGGGTCATTGGATGGGATTGGGTCAGAATCGTACATATCCCACAGGTCCACGTTATGATTACTGTCACCCATATAATCCCCATGTGAGGAGACCGGAGATTGTGTGGAAAACTGTGTGGGTGAAGGTAGTGGTGGTGGAGTGTGAGGTGGTGGAGAAGAGGAAAGGAAAGGCGAAAGCAGTGGAGAAGGCTGATGCAGTCTTTGGCTTCTCATTATGTTTAAATATCTTTTCCGGTGCACGGCCAGTTTCCAAAGTTTGTTGGAATGTTAGTTTCCTTTTTGTTAAAGGAGGAGGAGAGGCAATAATCTTCCCTGTATCCTTTTGGATCTGTATTCTCCTTTGCTTATGGTCCATGACCTCAAGAATTGGTCTAATGTCTGTTTCATCTGTTTCCTGTACTGGAGATGGAACTTGTTTGCTTCCCACCAATGAATGCTCCGATAGCTTGGTCATAGAATGCTTTAAATGGGCCAAAAAAGTGGTTTGAGCCGTAAAAGGTTTTTTCCGCTCCGAAGAGGAACTTGGATGTTTCGGTTCCTAAGAGGAACATGGATGTTTCAGCTCCGATGTGGTATGTTGCCGTCTCGGTTCCAAAGTGGAAGCCTCCATCTTTCAACTCGATGCCGAAACAGGCATGGTCGTCTGTTCGGTGGAGTGAGTTTTGGCCTTTTTCGGCACCAAACCAGAGGGTCGGTCGACGATATGTTATTTTGGAGTCGAATCATGCCCGGCAAGCAGTGGTGGACCCAAGGCCTTTTGTGACTTTTTAATCTGTTTTTGATGGGAATACTCACGTACTGCGCCGCAGGAATAATTTGGCTGTCCCAATCTGAGTCACCACTGTTGGAGTCCGAGTCTGAGATGGAGACCGCAGTCTGCGCCTGTCCCTCGCCGAAGATGTCAGGCGTTTGTTCTGCTGACTTTGATGCCATTTCTAGCCGTCTTGCTCTTCGATCCCGCAAGGTCTTTTTTGGATTGGAAGGATCGGCATGCCTCGCAGGTCTCCTCTTTGTGGTCCGGAGAGAGGCAGAGGTTACACACCGAGTGCTGGTCGGTGTAGCGGAACTTTATACGGCAACAAGGGCAGAATCGAAATGGAGTCTGATCCATGAGCCTGTGACGCAGTAGGCGCGAGAAGGCCCAAGAAGGACACGGGTGCCTGAAAGGGTGTTTAATCGATCCCGACACTAAAATCGGATCGAGTATATAGTCAGAAACGTGTTTGAAAACAATACCAACGTTGAAGGAAAAGATAGAGAAGTTCAGATAGTACCGAACCGAGATCTACCGAAGCGAGAGGAAACACGTCCGAATTCGATGGCGGAAAGAAAACAATCTAACAAAGGACTCAATTCCCATGCACGCTATCACCGAGAGGAGGAGTCATTCTATCTTGTGACTCGAAAAAGCTTCTTCGAAGAAAAACAACTTGTAACACTCCAAGCCCAACACTAGATGGCGAAATATGCACAGCATGTGTATATGCAGCTACATTTGCCATTGAGTATATATGTACACACACACACTTTATTTTAGAGGCCAACTTCAGACATTTACAGGATATGTGGAATTCCCATATTTTCTTTGTTCTTAGGTATGTATTTAGCACAAAGTGAAATCTGGTTATCTTAGTCATGTGTTTGCTCCTATTAAGTTTTACGTGTATGTGTGTCTTGTTTGAGGTTTGCTGTTGGCACTAACCACAAGCCTTGTGCCTGCTGCTACAGTGGTGCAATCAGCAGCCCTTACATTTCCACATTAAACTTGGATGTGATATAGAAAATAGTATGGTTATGTACAGGAAACCGTTTATGTTAAAATTACAGCTCTACAAATATGACAACCACTGAATTACACATTTTGGCCAGGGTCTAACAAGACACAAATAGCTCTACAGTGCCTGAAATCACAGGGAACCGGGGACATTTCTCCAACATCTCCCCCTGCTGACAACAGACCACTACAGGAAAACTGTTTTGCCACCAACAACTGTGAATGCATCAAATCAGGACACACAAACTTCAACATTTAAGTTCATGTGCACCACACACACTCCATTTTGCACTGACTTAAAAAGGTGCTGCATGGATACCATACATCCACACTGCCCATGCATATCCAGATATGTGGGCCTCAGGCCTCTATGGCTACCCACCAGCTGGCACCGGCACATCATTATCTTCCTAGTCGTTCCCTCCCTTCATAATGACATCAGCTGTAGGTTTTGGATAGGAGCAGAAGCGGAGATAACAGGTACTGCATTTGGGGCCCTGGGATTTGTCGATGTAATTTAGGATACTGAAGTGGTGGTCACAAGAGGAGACTGGAAGTTTTAACATTTGTGAGTGTGATGCATGTTGGAGTAGTACTTAAAGGCACAGAATCGGGCAGGCTGGCAGTGGTTTGGGCGGTTGTTGCAGCGAGCTGCTGGCGAAGTGGCAGGTGATGAAGAGTTTATTAAATGACATGACACAAGCAACTCAGGACAAGCAATAATTATGACATTATTCTATGAATGAGAGCGGACTCAAAGCTATATTGGAGTAAAGTTTATTCTGCTACCACACTGAGATGGAATGGGCAATATCTGAATGGACGCTCACCTACAAGCCCCAACTTTGTTTTGTTATAGGTGGATACCTTCTCAACCCTTGTAACTCAAAGAACATTACATACAGGATTTACCAAGGATTGCATTAAGGCATAGCTTTTGTGTCTCAATTGGTTACCATATTTGTGGTATGTCCGCTGGTTGCAACACATATCTAGCACTAGACGATCGTGCATCCCTTAGCTATTGTAAGTGAGTATGCATCCCATGCCATTAGTATTCCCTTATGCACATGCCATATTTATCTAGATTGTGCTGGCGCAAGTACAGGCATAGTGCTGGCATGTCAGTCACTCACACAGATCCTTATTTTCTCGTGCTTCAGCCCACACCGTATGCCCTCAATACTGGTCAGATTTATTAAGGGAGTCTAGTTTAGCTCGGCTGCAGCTACTACCGCAGTTGCAGGACTCTTGGGTCTGCAAACTGACAGTAGGTTCTGGACATGCGATCGGAGGTCTTAAAACAGCTTCTTGCATACTTGCGTTGTCAGGAATGTAATAGTCGCTGCCACTGACTTTCTGGATTTACTGCCGCTAGATATTTCTTCTCACCTGGCCACGGCCTTTTGGAGCAAATGGTCCTCTTCTTGCACAACCTTTAGTTCAGGCACAATTAGTTTGAACATTCTCATTCGGTCAGTTGCCATCATAGATAGATGACGGGTTTGCGGGAGCGGATTGAAAATCCTTAAAATAAGTAACTAGGAGATGTACTTTTGGAAGTTGGATTTTAGGAATGATGGTATTCACGGATGTGGCCATGTGACACTCCCACACATTGGCAATGAAGCCGGCAAGAAAGAATGACATATTTCCTGTCATTTGAAGTCATTTACTGGTGACATGCTATCCCTGTGTACGTGTAACAATTCCGTCTGGTTATACAGCCCATAATGCAAGGCATGAAACACATCAGCTGTGGTAACACTGCTCAGTGTTTCTGATCCTGTGGTACATCAAGCAACACATAATTTTGGGGGTTTTTCACACACTAAGCAGGCCAAGTTGAAAGTATCAGGTGTGGTATTAAGTCTCCCAAGGCCTGTTCGTCTCATAGTTAGGAACTTAGTGTGGGGAATGTGGTGCTCACAAATAGATTGTGTGAGGAATGTAAGCACAGGGGACAGAGCTTTAGGCACTTTGAATTTGGGTCCCATAAATGTGCTAATCACATTCTGTGTAGTGATACTGAAATGCATGGAAGTAACATGGCTATACACAATTAAAATCTTTCGGCTCTTGGATATGCAATATGAGGTACTAGGGGCTAATGGGCATGCAGAGTAAAAACTGGAGTACATGAGCATACTGTGAAGGATGATGAGCAAGAGGAAGTGAGGAATAAGGTGTGAAAGATGAGGGAGTGGATGAGGTCTGAGGGATGAGGAATGAGGCTTGTTGGGTGATGGTGGAGGAGTGAGGTCAAGGTTGGGAATTGGGGAATAAAGAATAAGGGATGAGGGGTAATGAGTGAAGGATAAGGACAGAAGGATGAAGAGGGAGGACAGATGAGAGATGCGAGTTAGCGAATAAGAATGGGAACTGAGAAGTAAGTAATTGTGATAACCTAAAAGAAAGCTTTACAAATTGGCTATAAATCATGTGCTTTTTAACCAATTTCTTAGAAACACTGTGCTGCGAAAGGGATCGGATAGCCCAATTTGTATAAACATTTTCACTAATTGGTGGAATCGCCCAATATTATCCTTACCCTCTTTCCAAAGTAATCTGCAGTTATGTGTGGTGAGGAAGAGTATAAGGATACTTCAAGAGATTAGGAACCAAGGTGTGCTTCGAGTGCTAATCTCTTGGGAAGGCTTTCTCGCTTGTTCATTCCTCCACTTTGCAAATTTAGTCACCTTTATGTTTTTTTGGACCTGTTTGGTCAAAGGCAAAACAGCCTCTTAGAACTTTAGTCTAGAGTGTATAATGAAGGGCATTTTGATATCAACAGGTTGGTCTTTGGACTCCCAAGTTCTATTTCAAGTCAATTCAGGATGTAGCAATGATGGGAGTGATCAGCATAATCCAGTCTGGTCCTGCTCAGAGAAAAAAAATCATCAAGCTATTTTAAAGAAAAGTTAACATTGTATTAAACACACGGAGGCGATGATTATCCCACTTGCAGTCAGAAGCTTTCTACCTCTGATCTGACCTAGCATGATGTAAGTGCCATATGGAATGACTGCAGAATTGAAGGTCAAAGAAGGTTATGGTCTATGTTACGATCAATGCTTCGATGAAGGTTTTGCTACTGATAGTTTTAATTTGGTTTGGGATTATTGTGACCACTTGATTCAACTGGCCATTCTAACACTTTTTACCCTCTTACAGGATCGGAGCAGCAGCAAGAGTAGAGAGATAACTTCTGGGCGGGTACACAAAATCAGTTCAGGCCTTCGACCAAAGAGGTGTAGGATGAGGACTACAACAAATTTATTTTGACTTATGATCTTTAGTTAGTAGTTTTAGTTAATCCATTTCTGTGGCTGTCGAGAATAAAGAAAAAGCATAATCCTCGCCTTCATGTTCAGTGGAACTGATAAACAAGTTTCTTACTTTTGGTAACACTTTTTCTGGAGAAAACTATCTAACCGTAGATTCCTCACCCTCTAAATATTCCCAGGTGCCAGACTGGATCTGGAAACTTCTGTGGCACTTTCCCTCGCACATAGACAGGTGGCATCAAGCAGCTCGTTGTCCAATTCATACTGCCCTGGTTATGACGTTTAGTCTCTATAAATAAGCCACCTCTGTGCGTCGGCATCAGTTTTGTTCTGATCTGCCTCCGTACCGGCAGACACACAGGAAATTGAATTCTGAATTTAGTAGTGTGGAGACTTCTAAATTGGGATCTTATTAATAGGCCGTGTGAGCCCATTGCATAGAACGTAGGGGAGAAAAGGGGTGAGGAATCTACAGCTAGATATAGTCTATGATGTATAGAAAGCCAGAAAGGTGATGGATTGCCTTATGTGGAAGGACGTGTATACCTTGGGAGGAATGCTGCTTTTGTCCAGAGAACTTGTTTGGCTGGGAACAACAAATTGTATAGTGGCACTGCAGACAACCCTTAACGTACACTCACTTGCATGTCTGGTATAATGGCAAAAAGGAAGGCAATCTTAATAGTTAGCAGGTGAAAACGACAACAGTACATCAGTTTGAAGGGTGTGCACATCAAGCAGGCAAGAACCAAATTAGGTTCCCACTGCGGCATCACAAAAGGTACAGGGGAGTACCTTAAAAAAAATGCATTACAAGAGATGAATTGAAGAGGGATGGCTAATCCGGTAAGCATAAGAAGGTCGAAAGATAACCTTAAACGGTTGCTACGGCAAGACCTTCATGGGTCAAAGAGACAGAACAGGAGAATATCTGTGTTCAGGGGATGAAAAACAGGCAACAACTTTCTCCCAGCGTCCTGCATAAACTGATTTGGTAGATGGAAGCCTGGCTGCCAGGACGACACTAACCACTTGGGGAGGGGGATCGCAAGCCCTCAAGCTGTTGCAGCTCAATATCCACTCATGGAGGTGCATGTTGTCCTGACTTGGATGCAAAATTCAGCCCTGCTGCTGCAACAGAAGGCCCTACCAAAGAGGCAGCCAAATTGAAGGGCATGTGCTAATAGCCATATGTTCTGGGTATCACACTTTCCTCGCCCAGACCATACCAATATGACTTGGGCATGGTCTCTCTTGATCTTTTCAGCACACATGGTAGGAGGTGGAGAGGCAGAAAGCCGTATAACAGTTGAGACCACCAAACCAGGCGGAAGGCATCTTCAAGGAAGAACTGCCATAGGACTCCAACACCCAAATGTTTGGACAACTTTGTAATCTTTGTGGTGGTGAGTAGATCAAGCCTCTTGCCACCTCATTGTAACTGACACTTGTGACCACTAGGCAACAGCGGCTGAGTATGTCAGCCTGGAGTTTAGAAATCTCACCATATCTTGGGTGAACAGGAGGATACCCTGACATTTGGCTACTTTCAGAGCTATAAAGCCTCCAGACACAGAACCCACGACCCCACACCACCCAGTTTTTTGCAATACTACATGACGGTCATGTTGTACGCAAGAACTTGAAAACCTGCCCCCCCCTCTTTTTATGGTCAGAAGGAACGTTTTAAGTGTAGAGCAAACCACTTGCAATTCCAGCAGGTTGATGTAGAGAGGTGCCACCCAGATGACTTCCCAAACCAAGCAACAATGCATCTGTTACGACCATACCATTAGCTGGGTGGGGTAGGGAGAAGGGTCTGTCACCAGTCCAGTGGCAGTCAACCAGCCAATACCGTAGATCTTTTGCAGTATCCTTTGACACCTGTATGGACTCTGCCATGTCCCCTTGGTGCTGAGTCCACTGAGACTATAAGGGCCACTGTTGAGTTTCCATGGGGTGGTCCACAAGAAAAATGCAGGAGGCCAAAAGGCCCATAAGTCTCAGAACTGCTTTCTCTGAGGCCCAGGTCAAGAGCTGAAACATGGGGATAGTAGCCCGAATGTCCCAGACTCATTAAGGCAGGGGGAAGACTTGGAATAGCACTGTATCCAAGATGGCCTAGATGAAGGGAAGCTGTTATGAAGAAATCAAGTGTGACTTTGGCACACTGATGAAGAAGCCCAACGATGTCAACATGTTAGATGTCAACTGTTTGAGAAATAGCCAGTTGCCATCTTATGGCAAGACTAGTATTCCCACCCTCCGCAGATGGGTTAGGACCACTATCATCACCTTAGTGGACACCCAATGGTGCACTGATACAGCCAAATGGGAGCACAGAGTACGGAAAGTGGCCCTGGCCTCCCAGGAACCAGAGGCAAAATCTGTGAGACTGGAGGAAAAGAATGTGGAAAAAGATGCCCTAAAAAAGCAACACTACAATCCAGTCTCCTGGATTCAGGGCAGACTGGACTTGGGCCAGAGTGAGCATCATGACCTTGTCCTCCCCGGGAAAGAAGTTAAAATGGTGGAGATCTAGCATGGGGCAAGGCCTCCATTCTTTTTCGGCACCAGAAAAAATTGGGCGTAGCAACCAGTTCTGTTCTCTGTTCCTGGCATCTTCTCTATTGCTCCCTTGGCCAAGAGAGCCTGAACTTCTCCAGGGAGTAAAGACAAGTGGTCCTTCGTAAGATGTGATGGGGACAGCATGTCTGGGCAGTACAACATACAGGGCAGGGACTATGCATGTTCCACAACCTCGAGCACCCACAGGTTAGACCAGACCAGATTTTATAGAATACTTTGCCACATCCTGTCCGTCCAAGATATGATGCTGGTGGGATGAAGGAGATCCATACTTTGACTTTATATGTTTCATATGGGACTTCTTAGAGTTATGTGACAATTGGTCCCAGCCTTGTAAGCAAGAGCATATCTCCCCACCCCCTCAACTTTGATCTGGATTGTTTCTTCTTTTTACAGGGCTCAGCGACAATTAACCTGGTCTCACAATCTTGGATAGCCTTGGGGTTTATCTTCGGGCAGGACGGACACCAAGCAGAGTCATGTTAGGAGCAGAGGCACCATAGACAGATGCAACGGGTGTTTATTACCAACATCTGTTGTTACAGTCATTACATGGTTTGGACCCTCTAGTCTTTCAGGGAGACACTGCATGCTATGCGAAATTTAAAGGGAATATCAGTCAAAACTGAATTAGTTGTAGGTGCTCCACATCATCAGTAGGTTCAGAAATAAAGGAACTGACATCAGAGTGCAGATGTGGCGCATATGTAGGGGCTCTGATGTGACCAGGGGAGGGATGGATCAGACGCCACACAATATCAGGTGTTGAAGCACAAAGGAATTGCTACAAAAGTATCTGGATCCAGTCTGGTGCCTGGGGAAATTCACAAGTTGAGGAAACTGCAGTTAGAAGTCTATCAGATATTTAAATGTGTCCGGATTTGTTTGTAGACGAAACCCTTCCAAAGTCAGTGAAATTAAAAAAATATTATTGCATGGGAAATATTTCACATCATTAGCATCAGTTAAATATCCGTGTACAGTCACAACTAGAGAAAAGTGACCATTTAACCACTGTAAAGTGTCTGCCATTGCACTGCACCATGTATGCATGATTTCTGTAAATAACTTTTTAACAGTTGAGTCTGAATCAATTACTTTTATGCTGAAAAAAAAGCAAATGAGGCAGCAAAGTGTGCAATTTATGGCAAACGTAGTATATCCAAAATACGTGGAAAACGCAACAGTTATGCAAGTACGTCATCCACTGGCCCTGGCTAAACCACAGGAGCTAGTTGTATCATATTTACATTTTGAACATTTGTAGTAATAGTCACTTTACCATAAAACACAATCTTAGCCCATACCTTTTTGTCTAGATTCCGAGCTTCAATTTCAAATATGACAATTCTGGTATCCTTTATTTCCTCTGCAAAAATCTGTTAATGAAAGAAATGTAAAAGAAGATTTATCAGTGTGATGTGAACTAGAAACTATTTAAAATTTTAGTACAGGTCACGGGTACAGCTAAGAAATCCATTTCTTAAATATCCACAGTGGACCACCCATGCATATCCACATCACATGTACATGTTTACACAAACAATGCAAATGTAACCCACAACTTACTTGTCTTTGCAATTCCGGACTCTTAGAGATAGGACTTTGTACTTCTAGCTCTGAGTTCTTCAAACTTTACTCTTGAGCGCCCTTTCAACCCCCCTCCCCAAAATGTTGGAAGAAGGGTGCTCAGAGCCGTAATGCTATCCACCATTCCTTGATTGTAAAGTAAAACGGTCATAATTGTGATGCAGTGGGACCTTCACACTCCGTGGCTCCAGTGCCACTGCACACGTCTCACTAATGACAGCTAATGCCTTGTGGAGCAGGCAGTCTCCTAAGCCCCTTGTTAAACTGCCCCCATCTTCCTTTCTACCATCCCTGTGTGGCTTAAGATAAGATGTCTCCTCTCCTTTATTGTTTTCCTTTTTTAGGCCACTGCTGATGACCAAAGCAACACTGGCACAGCAAGGGTGCATTGAGCATTAATAAAAGCAGGGAATGATGTAAAAATAACCATAATCGGTGTTTAGTTGGGACCTCGCACCCCTAGGCCCCTGCACTCCTAAGCCAGAGGCCCAAACCAGTCTATTTGTCTTTTAGTGTCATAAAATAGGAAAGTTTGACGACTTCTGTAGTCCATGAAAAGGTACCACACCCATCCAAGATTGCACCAAAATCTTACAATTAACCAAACGACTGTTAGATTCATAAAGATTTCAACAAATAACTTACTTTTAAGCAAAAGATTAACTCCTTACTCCTAAAATACAAACTCTTCCATCAACTCACAAATTTTCCTCATTATAGACCGTGCTTTAAATGGGCCGGTACTCACCGGTACGGAGTACCGGCACTTTTTTATTTTCTCCCCTTGAGTACCAGAACTTTTCCTCTCAGATGGAGAGTACCGGTACTCACAGGGGTCCTGGCATTGACAAGTGGTGCTGCTCATTAATTCCTGCCTCGGCAGCAGTTTCAGTTTCAAATGCCTCTCGGAGAGTGGAAGCCGGGGCTGAGCTGGTGTAAGAGCGCCGAAGCAGCAGCTCTTGTTTGTAGGCTTCGGTGAGCTATCTGAGCTGCATTGGAAGTTACCAGGGGAGGGGAAGGGTGTGGCTGCAGGGCGTTATCTTCAGCTTAAAAGGTGATTGTGAAACCTAATGGGCAGGGGTGTGGGAAGCATTGTTCAGGGCAGGGAAGCTTGTTTAGTAAGCCCATTGTTTAAGATGCCTGCACATTTTCACCCATCAGCGTTTTTAAAGTGAAGGCGTTTGCGTGAAAGAAAATCTCTGCCCTCTCCACCATCTTTCCCGATTAACCTCAAAGAAAAACGACATTAGAGGCAAAATAAATGATTTTTTTTAGCGTTCTACAAGTGGCAATCTCTTGCTTTAGATGGAAAACCGGATCCAAACCAATTGTTACATGGAAGATGGTCCATGGAAGATGTGACATTTTCATATATTTTTGAATTTTAGAGGCCAAACCTGTGCATTCTGGGATTTGTAGTTCTTTTTTTCATTCTACGCAAGTGATTAAAAAAATCTCAGCAATAAAGCATGTACTGTAAAAATCGGGGATGGATTTAAAATGTTACATAGGATGCCATTTGGGACTACCAGCCCCTGCTCACATATTTTGTGGGAGTCCACACACATTATGCATAGAACAAAGATCAACAATGACCATTTTTTAGTATTTTTTTATGGTGAATACTGAATCCTTCAGGGCACTGCTTCTGGTGCACGATCTACAACATTTTTGAGAGCTGCCACTGTCCGGCAGTGTATGTGTATAAAGACAACATGTGAGCAGTGCTTAATTTGAGCCGGTGGTTTCTTCTCCGGTGCGGGGCACCAGCACTTATTTTTGAGGGCCGCCACTTATTTTTCTGCCTCAAGAATTTACTGCGAGGAAAAGAGACACATGGGAAAGGCAGAGGAAGAAAAAAACGAAAATGCTTCACAATGGGAGAAAGCAGAAAGCATGTGAGAGATGGAAATTAAAAGCCAAAAGTGTGCGCGTTTGCAAGCACAGTTATGCCTGTGAGAATGACGTGTGGAACTTGTGTTTGTGTGAAACTGAAGGTGATTCAGAGTATGAAATGGATGTTTAAGTCAGGGACATCTTAAGGTTTTGAGGCCCTTGGCCAAACGTATTTAGGGTGCCCCTGTTTGGAACAGCTTTGAATTTATGATCCAGTTTCAGCTCTTTTTTGGCCAGGACACTGTCAGTGCACAGACACACTTGGTGAAATTCTAAATGTGTTTACATCTAGTATTCTAGGAAATTGACCTGATTTTAAGTTTGTAACACAGCATCAGCTCACTATTACTATAAATAATCTCAGTGACACCCTCCCTTTTCTCATGTGTGAGGTACTGTTTTGAAATACAATAAACTTTTTTATGGAGGTTGCATTAAACATAAACACAACATTTGCCTGTAAAATGCAAACACCACCTACATTAAAAATATATTAAAGGAAAAGACTATTTAATACAGTCTGTTTAAGAATTAGTCAAGGTCATCAGGGCGAGACTCTCTCCAGAAGAGAGCTGGCTCTATCAGAGGCCCCCTGGAAGGCTGGATCAACATGTCTGCCATAATGCTGTCAGCCATAATGCACAGAATGAATCATGAAGATCACAGATTTGTTTATGTAGGTAGCTCAGTTGGTTATTGTTTTTGCTGCAGAGATCCTTGTGTTACCTGTTTTTTACTCAATACATTGTTATTCTAAGATTGCTAAAGAAGGATTACTTTGGTTAATAATCACCACTTCTTTAATAAGTACTATATAAATGGTCATTAGTGTAATAACTCATGGACAGATACATCGTTCATTCTTACAGTGCACACAGATTTCTGGCATACAAAGCTTAGAATGTCCAAAAACCTAGCCCCGCCCCTTGCCCCGCCCTTAGCACCCCCCTTATGCCCACCCCAAACTCCACCCCAGTCCACCACTCTTTTTGGTGAGTACCTGCACTTATTTTTTTCCATTTAAAGCACTGATTATAGGTAAACTAGAAGGAATCAATTCTATCTTCCTGCACACATTTTCTAACTGTCAGTTGATGGAACACAAACTTTTTTTAACTGTTTTTATTAAACATTTTTGTTAATAGTCGCAGCAGTATGCCAACAGTTAAACAGTGCAGCAGTTACATTGGTGTGCCAGAGCACTATATCAAAAAATGAGAGACCGGGAGTATTAGGACAGGTCCAGTGTGCAGTCTCCCTAGGTAATAAGTAACAATCAAGCTGAGCACACTGTCCCTAAGAAGAGAGAAGACACATGGGCACTTCTAAATTTAGAAGCTAGAACCCTCACACATCCATTGGATGTCATGCTTCATCACTGGGTCTGCTCCTCGTCGGGCTGGCGCTGCAATGCCCGACGGGCCCCTACAGGGGGGCTCTGTGCCAGAGATCTTTTTTTGATATAAACATGCCACAAGGATAAGTAGGAAAGAAATAAGACCTACTATGAAGAACAGAGAGAACTAGAAATAAAATTGGCTCGAGAACCACCCAGCATCAGATTTATTTGGAATGGTAGATCTCGGACAAGATTAGAAACACAGGGAGTATAAGGAAAATGATGTTCCTATATTCTAACCGTTGACATGGGGGGTTACAGAGGACATTGGCTCTCACCCTAGCCAGAGCACGATACAGAATTTCATACTTTACCATGTCACACGGTGAGGAGAAAGAGGGGGTGGGGGGCCTGAACATTAGCATTTAGACGGTCAAGCATCGCACCCCATATTTCCAGATCTCGCTCCGCATGTTCATCCTGTCTCACTCTTTTTAGTCTGCATTTCTATGCTACTTCCCACTCAATAAGGTCTGCCAACCAGTGGGTCAATGTAGGTGGCACAGGGTGCAAGAACGTCCCACGTCTCAGCTGAAACAAATCAGTAGCCTCAGCGATCATGAGGAACATCGCATTTTGGTACGTCACCCACATATTAGCAACCTCCCACAGTCCACTGGGACATTTGCATAAATTCCATTGCTTTGCGAAACGGTCGTGTGCACCGCTCATCAATAGTTTTGGCAGGTCCTGCTCCTCCACCAATGGGTGCTTCTCTCGGTTGTCCTCAGCAGCACACCTTAGCGCAACAAGCTGCAACTGCCCAGAAAAGTAATTACGTTTTAGATTCTGGATGACTCAGCCACCCTCACTGGTGTCTAGTTTCAGGACCTCCAGACATGCTCTGCTCCTGCACCCCACCCAGACCAGCCAAACCAGAAGACACATTTTTCAGGATATACATTCAACAAAGAAGGAGAACCATCTTGATATGGACCACTCTGCCCATAATTGAGAGTGGTAGAGTGTTCCAAAAACTCAACGAGGCCTGGAACCCTGTGAGCATTTGGCTCATATTGAGCTCATATTGACCCCCACTCAGTGTGTGCAATCCTGATCCCTAAATAATGGAAGCTTGCAGTCTACCAGGTCAGTCCGTTTCTGGGAGATTCGGTATCTGTCGTTCCACCAGGCTCCCCCAATAGAAAAAAGGATGGTCTTTCGTGGGTTAACACGAAGAGTCGAGGCTTGTTTGAAGTACGACAGAATCTCCAGTAACAGTGGCACCGAGTGATCCCGGCAGCTGAGATACACAAGAGTGTCATCCGGGTACATCCAGACTACATGAACAGTGTACCCAGATGCAAGGCCCCACTCTGCAAGGTCTCATCGTATCCTCTCTGCCAACAACTCCAATGCTAATGCAAACAGTAGAGTGGAAAGCAGGCAACCCTGTCTCTTACCTCTCCACACCCGTTTGTGTCCTGACACAATGGACCTGGTTTGAACGCTAGCAGTGGGCTCCGCATAGAGAAGACCCACCAAGGAAAGAAATTCCTCTCTGACCATCATGCGCCGAAGCACCTTCCAAAGGTACTCCGAGCCCAGGGTGTCAAATGCTTTCTCAATATCAAGTACCACCAGTGCTGCCTCCCCGTCAGTTCTGTGCACAGTGTGCATGACATGGGAGAGACGTTTCAGATTCATAAGAGTTGCCTGAACCGGTATGAAGCCACATTGATCTTTCCCTACTAAACTAGTGACCACGCTTCACGGCCAGGTGGCCAATATCTTTGAAAGCACCTTCGTGTCCACACCCAACATTGAGAGTGGGCGATACAACCCAGGGTCTTACAGCATTTTGTCACGGTTGGGGATCATAACTATAAAGGCATCCCACCTGGCCAGTGGCACACCCCGACCCCAGGCCTTGCCCAGTACCTCAAGCAGTTGAGGCCCCCAGCTGTGCTGAATAGGTTTGAAAAAATTCAACCGGGAGACCATCTGGGAACAGGCATTTTCCTCTCAGCATATCACGGAGTGCTGCAGTGATCTCTTCAAGACAAGGCTCCTCCCCACCATTGCTCCCTCTGGGTGTCAATAAGCACCAGGAGCACCACTTGGTCCAGAAACTATTCAATAGCGGACTGAACCCATAACCAAGCCCTCAAAAGTTCAGTCATGTGAGTCTTGAGTAACCTATTTATCTCCAACTGGCCAGATGAGGTTGTTCTCTCCAGAGCAGCCAGGCCAGCATGTGCCCTGACTTATCCCCTTTTCGGTCTTCTCTCAAGACAAAACAGTCCAGTCTGTCCCACAAGTATGCCACCTTACGATGTGTCTCAAGGAGATTCTCAGGCTCTGCCTGCAGAATAGGAGCCCGATGCTGAAAGCTAGCCAAACTCTGTTTGTTCTCTATTAGATCTCACTGGAGCCTCCGCCAGATACCGCTGACCCTTGTGAAGTGGTCCCCACGTACCACCACCTTCAAAGCTCCCTTTTCAGCACCGCAACTCTTTACAGATCCCCAACTGGCGGTCTCTCCGCACAACCCACGTATTCCAGGAGCAACAGTGCATGGTCAGACAAAGCGTGACTGATATTACACCTTCCGTGTATATTGTGCTACCTCCTCAGTCACTAGGGGCAGAACACCAACATATTATCAAGACTTTTTCAACAATTGACAAAGTGGACATCCAGATGTTGGAGGGTTGTTGTGCAATGATATCATCAGGGTGTGTGGAGAATTCAGAGGGCCACTTAAGTTGCCGCAGTTCTAGTGTAGTCCTCTTCGTGCCCTCTCTCGCATCTGGTGCAGAACATCCCCGAAGACTTCGCTCATGTCACCAGATATCAGGTAATTTGAGCAGGTGTTTTTTCGGCATGGATCGGGCGTGTGGATGGGGCCACACTGCATAGTGGGCATGCAGTTTTTGTTTTGCGTGTTTTGTACGTTTTCAACAATTCTGAAGAGCAGGCTGGGGGCTGGTAAATACCCGCACCATGCACTATGTCTTGTTTGTTATGCCTGCATTGGCATTTTTGTTTGGGCCCTGCATAAAGTGGGTGAGTCTCCGGGTGGCTGAAGTGATCCACATCTGGTGGTTGTTGAGTACCCCCACTCGAAGTATGCTGCAAGACTGATTTGTCACAGCATGCCTATAGATAACCTTTTGTGCCAGCTGTGGAGATAAATGGGGGTCACAGGTTCAAACCGCTCTAGGCCCCGCTAAGCGACCTGAGGTCGATGCACTGCATACTGTTCTCTTAAAAATAAAATAAAAAATAAAAAGCCTGTTTTGGGGTAACAATAACAGAGGCTTGTGGTATATATTTGATGGAACAGGTTTGAGACCTGAGCGGGGATTTCGTATCGCTGTAATTTGCTTGGCTCGCCGCTCAGACTTGGCGAGTCTCCGGGTGCCCGCAGCATTGCACAAACCTTTAAACTTTCAGTATTACCCGATGAGCTCATGTGACATAGGGGCAACTCACCTCTATCAGTAACAGAATGAGCTTAAGGTCCCAGAATGGTTTGAACGTTTGTAATGGATGAATTGAGTGCTGGGAATGTTTACTGAATGTTGTGCGGTGTGCCTGCCTTTGAGTATAGTTGATGTGTACACCTGCTGCATGCCAAAAGAATCTGATCCAGTCCGAATCTCCAAGATTGTGAAAGAAATGGCTTTAACTGTCGACCACATAGCAATGTCGCAGCTTCAATAGCACTTTCTGGGAAAAATGCATTCCTTCGTATGGATTTTCAGAATCTCCAACCTTCTTGTTCCTTAGTTGTTGCTATGCATAAAGAGGCTAAGATAACTGACAGATGCCAATAACAATAGTAGTAGTAGTAATAATAGTACTAACAATAATAATAACAATAATAAACGGGCACAGAGCCCCATGGAGTTAACAATTTTAAGTGTAACAAGGCATGTCCAATATGGTTTCAGACCCCTTAGCGGAGCGAGTGCCTTCTAGCTTGTGTGTTTTGTTCCTGCTTCTATCATCTGCACCACTCTAAGATGTTGTGTCCTCTGTTTTATGTTATGTAGAGTCTTGAGGGCTGCAAATTATCCTGTGCTACGCCCAGCACTCTGATTTTTTTGGACACGCAGGTAAGAGTGGGGCCTCGGAGTGGTGTTGTGCAGGTATACACCACAAGTTATCCATTTTCAGAAGGGTCACCATTCAAAGCTGAACTGTGGGTTGTGAATTTGTGTTACCGCTGAAGTCTACGCCTTTCCCTCATAATTGCATTGTATTGTATTTCACGCACTTTGCATTTCTTCTACTTAGCATGGCTCTGGAGTGCGCGCGTGCTCTTCTGTGGATACCCCCCACCACACAGGAGGAATTTTGTTCGCTTAGTGGCTCTGGGAGCGGGCAAAGCTCCATGGCATCGACTGGGCCCTACAAAAGTTGTCTGAAGGACCGGAGAAGGAGCAGCAACCGCCCACACCTCTTTCAAAGCGGCAGAAGAAAGTCCCAGCGTCCTACAGGGACTCCATTCCCAAACCACAAAGTAAGGCCAGTACACACCCCCCAGTGAGGGTGAGTCAGCGTGTCAGGCCCCAACTAGCCCCGGGTTCAGCACAAATGTGGGAGCGATGGTCCAGAGCAACGTGGTCATATGCCCCACGCCACTGGGTGATGGTTCCTCTCAGGTAGGTTTGGCCCGCCACTGTCTGAGCCAGTTGGTGGAGGGGGTGCTGGGGGGAGGGAAGGGGGGTGCTACCCCCCATCTCTCAACCACAGCCATTGGCACAGCTGTGCCCCCCCCTTAGTCACTGCAACCAAGTAGGGGGTACTGGGGTAGCAGTCAACTGGTCAGGTTGTTCCTGCGGGAGGGAAAGGCAGCATCCAACTCGGGTCTGGGCCCAGCCAGGGGCATCTCCTTCCCCTCCGGTAGCCATTCCAGTACAGCCCCCCTCACTTGGTCAGTCCCATGCTTATCAGCTCTACGTCGCCTACACGAGCCACACCTTCTGCGATTGCATGGCATGTCCCAGCAGAGACAAAAGTTTTGGGGACAGGAAGCAGGCCTGTTGGCAGTATAACAAGAAGGAATGTAACAGGGACAACCTGAAAGTTCAAGCACCTCTGTTCCTTCTGTGGAATCCAGGGTCACACCCAGAGAGTAAGTGCTTTAGGAAGCATGGGAAACCAAAATAACAGCCCACACCAAAAAGCTGTTAGCCTCCCTCACGCTGTCAAGCTCCCTTCGCCCATTCGCTTTAATGTGTTTGTTCACCTCCTCAGCAAGAACAAAAACAGACATGATGCTCATCTGCTATATTATCTTTTCATGGACCAGTTCCACATCCCTTCCAATGCTCCCCAGAACCAGTTGCCGGTGTTGCGGCAACTGGAGAATGCTATAGAAAAGAGTCTAAAGGGGGTGCGGGCGGCGAGGGTCACGGGTCTGTTTGATTCCTTGCCATTCATGGCCCTAGTATGTTCTCTACTTGGGCTGCTTCCTGAGAAGGAGCCATGAAAAATTTGCCTGATTCACAAATTGTCCTTTCCCTCGGGGTCTTTGGTTAATGACAACCTGGATCAGGGGCTGTGCACAGTGCCGTACACTACTTTTGATGAAGCAATCTCCAAACTGCAGAGGGAGGGGTTTGACGGCCAAATCTGACATGGAAGTTTCCTATTATAGTGGCTTTGCAGATATGGGGTACTGCCTTGGTCAACAGAAGGATTGTTTTTTGGTAGGACAGTATGTTTGCGTTTTGGCAGTGAATGACCAGAGCGCCAAATGCACTTTTGTACTGCACTTGATTAAAGCCCTCATCCGCAGCTGCCTCTCGCATAATGTATTTCTCTGCCAAACAGGTCCCTCGGGTAGATTTTGTGGTAGATGATGCGGTCTCTTGTTCTAAGTTGACAGGGTTCAGAGCACTGTGGCCACAGGCGAATGAGGTGATGTCGGACTTCCCAAAGTAATTGTGGAGGCTTGGTGCCCCATTGCCCCAGACTCAATTGCAGCATAGCTGGCACCCAAGACAAAACATATGTCCAAATCTGCTTGGAAGGAATACGATACATCTTTAGGCTCATCCGACACAGCTGAGCGATTCTCCATATTCCCCCTGCTAGGGCATTGTTGCATTTTCTGGCTAGTCCGAGAGATAGGAGGTAAGTCGCTGTCTTTGGTTCGGAGGCAGTTTTCGTAAGTCACCTTCTTCCCCGGGTTAAGGATTGCTAGGGACCCAACCAAAGACTTCAGGGTACAGAAGGCTATTAAGGAATGGGTGTTCCTGCTGCAGAGGACAGCAGGAGCCCAATAGACGTAGTCAGGCTGTCAGGCATTGTTGGTGTGTCGCATCAGGTCAGCTCATCCCAGATTGAAGCAAGGCTGTCCAGTCGCACCAACTTGCTCGCCTTCTTTGGTGCCTTTAGGATTTCCGAGTTGGTAGCCTCATAAGTCAGGTCAGGGTGCTGGGATTGCCGTGTCTGATATAGTCATGTTGAAGAACTTCCTTCAGGTAAGGGTCAGAAGGCCTAAAACAGATCGTCTAGGGAGGAGAATGCGGGTGGACCTCCGATCTGCCCAGTTACCACTTTTTGCCCAGTGGCTCTGGCCCAGGAATTCTGCAGATTCGTTCCAATGGCCGCTGATCCAACCTGCTGGTGCACTCAGACAGACCTTCCCCTTACATGCTTTCAGTTTACTTGTATATGAAAGCGCTCTTTGGCCCTGCTGGGCGAGGAAACGTTGCGGCTCGCTTCTCATTCTTTTCGCACTGGCGCAGCCACCACCGCAGCAGTAGTGGGCTGATCTGCGGAAGCCATTAAAAGGGTGGGCAGGTGAAAGTCTATATGTTTTGAGCACTACGTGTGGCCTCAACTTGTAGGAAAGTACCCTCTTTTTGGCATGGTTATCCCCACTTTTTGCCTATCAGTGTGCGATGACTGTGTTCAATGGGATCCTGCTAACCAGGACCCCAGTGACTGTGCTCTCTCCCTCTAAATTTGGTTGTTCCTGAATTTGTACATCCCACAATTGGCATACTGGTGCTCCCATGTAAGCCCCTAGTATACGGTACCTAGGGCATTGGGGCACCAAGGGTTGCAGCATGTATTATGCCACCCATGGAGCCCATGCAAAATGTGTCTGCAGGCCTGTCATTGCAGCCTGCGTGAAAAGGTGCATGCACCCTTTCACTACAGGTCACTGCACCAGGTCACTGTAAGTCACCCTATGGAAGGCCCTCCTAGCCCAGAGTGAAGGGTGCACGTACCTGTGTGTGAGGGCACCCCTGCGTGAGCAGAGGTGCCCCCGCTAACGTCAGCTCCATTTTTCTGGACGTCCTGAGTGCAGGGAAGCCATTTTACCCA
Organism: Pleurodeles waltl; assembly: GCF_031143425.1. Classification (NCBI taxonomy): domain Eukaryota; kingdom Metazoa; phylum Chordata; class Amphibia; order Caudata; family Salamandridae; genus Pleurodeles; species Pleurodeles waltl. Next base: position 395,365,874 of record NC_090446.1, read on the forward strand.
TGTACTGGACATAGCTCACTACCTATGTCCAAACACATAATGGTAACTCCAAACCTCTGCATGTTTGGTATCAAACATGTCGGAATAATACCCCAATACTGTTTCCAGTATTGGTTATACGATTCCATGCACTCTAGGGGCTCCTTAGAGGATCCCCAACTTAGCTCCTACCAGATTGCAGGGTTTTCCCAGGCAGCCCGTGCTGCTGCCATCCTGACAGGTTTCTACCCTCCTGCTGCTTGAGCAGCTCAAGCCCTGAAAGGTAGAAAAAAGGATTTCCTTTGGGAGAGGGTTGCAACATCCTCTCCATTTGGACATAGGTATTACATGGCTTTGGAGGAGTAAAGCACATGGCCCGTTGAAGATCTTCAAAAGCTTTTTGGCAGATAGTTGTCCATAAAAATCTTAGGCATCCTTTTAGAGGTGTGGTCATTAATAGGGGCTACAATGGAGCCATCGTTTTTAATGAACCTCCTGTAGTACCCAATGAGGCCTAAAAAGGCTCTAACCTGGGTCTGGGTAGTAGGGGGGAGTCCAATCTAAAATGGTTTGGATCTTCCCCTGCAGTTGTTTAATCTGGCCTCCACCTACCAGGTGGCCCAGATATACAACTTTCACAGCCCTATATGGCATTTAGATGCCTTGATAGTGAGGCCTGCTTTCTGCAGAGCCTCTAAAACATTACACAGGTGGACCAGGTGATCCTCCCAGGAGGAGCTAAAGACAGCTATATCATCAAGATAAGCTGCACTATAGTCTTCCAATCTTTGGAGAACTGCATTCACCATCCTCTGAAATGTGGTAGGTGCATCTTGCAGCTCAGAGGTTTATCACTGTAAAGTGATAGTGCCCACCAATGGTTGAAAGCGCAGTTTTTGGCTTTGTACCCTTTGCTAATTTAATCTGCCAATAGCCAGCAGTAAAATCAAAGGTGCTTAGGTACTTGGCAGATGCCAGTGTATCTATTAGCTCATCTGCTCTAGGGACAGGATGAGCATATGTTTTTGTAACAGTGTTGAGCCCTCTATAGTCAACACAAAACCTCAGTTCTGTTTTGTGATTTTAGGAGTGAGGTCTTGGGACCAGAACCACAGGACTTACCCAAGGGCTGTCTGAGGGCTCAATGACTCTTCTCAGGTCTAGCATCTTCTGAACTCCAGACTTGATGCAGTCTCTGACATGGTCAGGTTGCTTGTAAATTTTGCTTTTGATTGTCAAACTGTCCCCTGTGTCAATGGTGTTTTCACACCAAGTGGTCTGACCAGGTGTCAATGAGAACAGTTTTGAGAACTGTCACAGGACATTCCTGCAGTCTTCATTTTGTGATTCAGAGAGGCAGTCAAGCAAGGACTACCGCATCAACTGAGCCATCAGCTGCAGTGTGGGAAAGAGGTCAGGGAAAGGGTCACTTCACTCTTCCGGTCCCTTATCAGTGGCCATGAGCTGGGTCATGTCAGCCCTGTCTTAGTAGGGCTTCAGACGATTCACACGAAGCTCCCTGAGGGGGCTTCTCGGAGTGCCCAGGTTTACCAGGTAGATAACCTCACCCTTTTTCTCCACTACTGTGTGGGGGCCACTCCATTTGTCCTGGAGTTCCCTGGGAGCGGCAGGCTCTAGGACCCACACTTTCTGTCCTGGCGTGTATACAGTCAATACAGCCTTCTGGTCATGCCAATACTTTTGCAGCTCCTGGTTGGCCTAAAGGATTTTAGTGTCCTTCTTCATGTCCTCAGCCATCCCCGATCTGAGGCCAAGTATGTAGTCCACTATTTCTTGCTTGCGAGGTTGCTCCCAGCCTTCTCTAACAAGTGCAAGAGGACCCCTAACAGGGTGCTCAAACAGAGGTGCAAATGGGCTGTAGACCACAGTCTTCTGAAGGACCTCCCTACAGACGAAGAGGAGGCATGGCAATAGGGCATCCCATCTCCTTATGAGCTTTTCAGAGTGTCCTGTGATCATACCTTTGAGAGTTTTGTTGAACCTCTCTACCAAACCATTGGTTTGGGGGTGGTAAATTTCTAAGTTATACCACATACCTTCCACGTTGCTTTCAGGTATGCAGGGATGAAGTTGGCATCTCTGTCTGATACCACCTCTTTAGGAAAACCCACTCTTGAAAAGACCAAGAAGGGCTTTGGCCACTGCAGAAGCTGTAGTGGTCATAGGAGGAATAGTACCTGGTGGCATGGTTCACAACCACCAGAATGAATCTGTTCCCAAAGCTGTAGGAGGGTCTAGGGGGCCAACAATATCCATCCAAACCTCTCAAAGGGCACTGGGAGTGACATTAAGGGGGCCTTTAGGGTGCCACCTGTCTTGCTACTGACTTGACAGGTGACACAGGAGCGACAAAACTCCGCTGTGTCTTCTGACATGTGGAGTCAGTGGAAGTGAGGGACAAGCCTGTCCTAAGTTTTACTTTGCCTCAAGTGACCTGCCAAGGGAATGTCATGTGCTAGGGTTAACAAATACTCTAAACTGCAGAGGGACCACCAACATCCTGGAGGCACCAGGTTTGGGGTCCCTTGGCTCAGAGTACAATAGACTGTCTTCCCAGTATACCTTATGCGTGCCACTGACATCCCTTGCCTCTTGAGTGACAGCTTGCTGCCTCAGGTGTGGGACAAGTCTTTTGTGCCCTATTGAACTCCTCCCTGGCACCCCCCCCCATGCACCCAAGAGCTCAGCTGGGACAGCTTGTAGCTCCTCCGGTGCAGGTTCTACCAACGAAGTGGATTCTTCCTCCTCTGGAGTTGAATCCTCACTTGAGGTTGGAGTAGGAGACACTTTCTTGCCTTTCCTACACTTGGGTTTGGAAAGTTCTTGTTCCAGGCTCCAAGTTTCCCTTATCCTTCTGATTTTCGGGCTGTGCTCTTATAAGGGCACAAACATGCCCTAGGATGCCCAGCATTGCTGCATGGGCTTCCAACTCCACTTCAGCCCAAGCTTAAGTCTCCAAGTCGTTCCCTAGGTCCCTGGACACTACAACCTTTTTAGGACCAGTAACCCACCCACCCCCACCCTGAAATAAAGTACCACCATGGGGTGGCACACAGTGTTATGAGTATCAGTCACTTGGTACTGGTGATCAAGTAGGTGTTGCTCAGGAGACACCAGTTTCTTCAGTCACCATGGTGACACTGGCACCTGTGTCCATGTAGGCCTCCGCTTCAACACCATTTATCAGAGGGTGCTTCCTGTACTTACCCATGTTAAGGGGACAGTAAGCAAGGGTAGCAAGGTCAATGCCCCCATCAGAGACAAACTGCCTCAGTGGTCTCTCTAACCAACCCAGATCCTACTACAGTCCCTAAAGTGAGCGCAGCTACACCCTTGGACTGACTACTGTTAGTAGTCCCACCACTACTGCTATTGCTAGGGGCACTAGGACTGCGATTAGTGGTGGTGGTTGGCTTGGTTCCTTTCTTAGGGGAGGAGCTGCCCCCTGCCTTATGCTTTTACAGATATAACACCAAGGATTTTTGAAGCTGGAGGAAGAGGATATGACCCCACCCCTAGAGGAATTTTGCGGGCCTGATAAAGATTTCAGATTTGTCTTTGTCCCCAACCCTTCTCCTGATGCTTACCCGTCTCTTTTTGCGATCAACCCCTGTGTGAGTTTTCCTACTCACCCTGGTGCAGACCCATTTGTCTGCCTTCTTTCCCAATTCTTGGGGAGAGAGGTCAGATGAGAGTCCACCGGGTACTGATGCAACAAGTCAGACAGTTATTCCAAATGTATTCTCTCAAGATTTGGTTGTACAATCCCTGATAATTCCTGACCTTTATTCCAATGCAACCAGCCTTCCAGAGCCTTCTCAGATCAGCCCACAAAATCTGCACAATCTTGGGAGGGCTCTTTCCTGGTCTCCCTGAACTTTATCCTGTATTGTTCAGTGGTTAGACCAAACACATCTAAAAGTGTTGTTTTGAGAATTGCATAGTTGTGTGCATCCTCTTCTCTGACAGTTAGGAGTCTGTCCCTACCCTCTCCAAAGCAGTGAACAACTTTTAGATGTCATCCTCACTTTGTGAGGGGGGGGGGCACCTTGTTCAAGTTTGTAGAGTCAAAAGTGTCCTCCCTGAAACTGAAACTGCTGCCACCATGGGATTCTAACGCCATACCCTGCCTCTCTCTCTACTGCTAAGGCCTCCCTGTCTAGGGTTAACTGTTGCAGCCTCAACCTGGCCTCCTCCAATCTAAGTTGCCTGAGTTTCCTATCTAGGGAGTCCTCACCTGAAGTTGAGCAGTGTGTCCCCTCAGCTACTGAGGAGACATGAGAGTGGGCAGATTGTGCACAAAAGGGGGAGGGGCATGTATATGGCTTCCCTTGCCACTAAAAGCAGTGATCCCAGCAGGACTGGTGGCGTGTCTTAGGTGCTCTCTGATCAACCCTCCTGATCCTCCTCAGTGTATAGATCTACTCTAACACTAGGGGATCAGATTCTGCAGCTTCCTCCTCCTCCTGGCTGCCAGCATTGTCTTGGTCAACCTGGAGAAGCAGACCCAGGAGCAGAATCTTGTTAGAAAACTGAAGACAGGTAGGAACCCTATCTGAACACAACTCCCTCAACTCCTGAAAAGTGAGACCCCCACATGCCAATTCGCTCTCAATAGAACCTTGATCTTCTCACACAACACAGGGGAAACCCACTATGTTAGACAGTTCATTAACTGCAATACGAAATATACAGTCTACTGTATTATTTGCGTCTGTGGACTTATTTACGTGGACAGTACTATTCGCCCTCTGAAGGAATGCATCCAAGAACATATTAGAGCAATCAGGAATTACAACTCTGGTTATCCTCTAGCTATACATTTCAACCCACAACATGATGAATCAAACATTCCAAATATTAGATTCCATGGCATAACCCAAGTCACCAAATCGCCCAGACTGGGGGACAGGACTAAAGAACTAAAAAAATGCTAAGCGAAATGGATACTTAAACTACGGGCTGTGAAAAAAGGTTTAAATATCGATAGGAAACTCCAAGTGTTCCTTAACTAGAAACATTCCAGAGTGAAGTTAATTATGTGGCAATATCTCTACTATGATTCCTATCTGTTTTCATATTATGGGATGTAAACATTTCTGATAATTGACTTCTTGACTGTATTTACAACTATAATATAGTATCACAGTGTAACTAGTCATAATGCTGTAACTGAATGTTTTTTTAATTATATTCCTTGACAGTTTTATGCCTCCTTTTTACTCCTGACTAAGCTACTGACATTTGGCACTCTAAGTATGTACGATGTAACATCCCTATCTTTTGCTATACATTTTCTTTAGAGCATAACACTTAAGGATGTAGAAAACTTATAACAGAACACAGTTGTGCATGTCTGTCTGTGTACTTATCTAATCAGCACCATATATTTGCATTTCTATATGTGCTAAAGTTATTTTATACTACAGGCTATTGGTCACGTACACCATGTCTCTTACACCATTTTTGTCATAGATGAATAATCATCACATTTATTCCAGGCAGCCCTTTATCTAATTTAACGCTATTCACTAGTAACATTACCTCATTTATGTTTTTTCATTGTGGGATTCCTATTTACTTGGGAAGCACATCTTACTATTCCAGTATCCTGAATATTTCCATGGTATTCTCAACTTTGAGGAGTTTCAAGTTCTTATCAGCTACAAGTCGCCAGTTTCTATCTGGTTTACACTTTCACCACTTAGCACGGTCTCTTTTCTCACGCTACATGACCCATTATGTAGCTATATTAGTTGGCATTTCCTTCCCTCTTAATACTTTTACCCATTTTATACCTATACAGGTACTCAGTTTATCTTTTAATTATGGCTGCCGTTCCGTGCCCATACGTTTTGGATTCCTACCGTGGGCTAGTTTTAACTGAGTATACTTTTTACTGGTCCTTTTTCTATGTCCATGACTGCAGCTGCTACTTAAACTCTACGTATGCCGGGTGCTAAAAGAACTATTTAAAATTGGAAGCACGCGCCCAGCGCAACCTTGAGGTAAAAAAATGTTCACTTTGATGCATTAAGTAAGTTTTATCTGCTTTGTTACGTATGACCAGCATTGGTGTGTCGCTAGATTCAAGCGATTTTGCAACACATGGAACTTTGGCGCTTACATGCCTACCTGAGGAAAACGGCCGGAGCCCTTTAACTATTTATATTATTAAATATTTAAAATCTCTTACTAGGTTTACTCCGTTACCGCATTGCCGACTAACTAAGCTTTTCAGGACCCACCAACCAATTGGTTAGGAACCATTTGGGTTCTCCTTTAAATCACGTTACGTTGAAACAATGCTTGGGGATCATCCAAATACTCATTGGAATTATAAATTAAGTTTCTAGCTACCTCACTACATGACCGCAGTTTTGGCTATTCGCTATATGTATAAGTGTTTTGTACACACGTGGAACCTCTGTGCTTACATGTCTACTTCTGTGGGGAACAGCCCGAGTCCCTAATACTATTCACAAGCTCAGCAACTCTAATTTCGCTTACTCCGTTACGGCTTTGACAATAAACAAGGCTTCCTAGGACCCAATATCCAATAGGTACAACCCATCTGGGCTCACCTGTGGGGTCACGGTACATCTTAATACTGTCTGGGAAATATTCAAATCAATTTTCTGATACCACAATTTTATCCTAAATTGAGTGGGTAATCACACTACTTGCTCAGGTTTTTGGTTATACAGTCCGGTACTCAAACTTATCACCCCCTTTTTTTGTAGGACTTACCAAGGTCCCTTGACTCTAAGCTCATTTATGACTCTTCATCTTTCTGTACATACAGTACATACTGACCCATGGTGGCCTTATACTATATGATACCGGAACAACGTACTTCCTCACTCACTTAACTAGCATATAGATACAGGTACCTTTACCAGTAATTATTTGCCTTTATGTACCTTGTCATAAGGTCTACATATCTTCTTCTCTTATTTTACATTTGTGCTCTTTCTTTTCTCTGTTCCCACTACAGCTCCCTTATTCCCTTCTTTTTTCTGGTTGGATACATTATCTACTCGTCTACCGTCTAGGTCGGTTCTTAACTTCAGAATTTTCCTTCACTTTCACGCATGCCAACTATTTCAACACACATGGCCTTTTTAAATTGTCCATATGTAATCTATGGAGCGCTTGCTCTCTCTGAACATTTAGGGTGTCCATGACTGCAATACACAGAGATTTGGTATTAACTCATTCTCTTACTTTCTCTCCCCTTATGACAACTCTTACTGTACTCACAGGTTTGCAACTACATCTGTCCATGATTATACAATCAATCACTTTTGTCATGTTTGTAACTTCGCATGTCTGCTATTATATTTACATGTAATTTCAATGTACCAATGTAAAATCAAAACCTTTGTACAACATGTCTTTTACAGCCTTGAAAAAGTCACTGTGTGACGAAACACGTGTTGGCTGTGCTTGATTGGCTGTGTTTGATTTAACACAAAACCGTTAAGAACTATCAATGTGCATGGCCTATGAACAATCCAACTACTGATCCAAATAAATATCTTTTCTGGAACACAAAGAAGAGTATTGTACCATTCATCAACGGATCTGTCATACCAGATTTCGCACTTGTATTGTACTACCATATATGTTTTGTGTGCTGTGGTCGTATCTGTTCAGAGTCGAATTCTTGTTGCAAAGACGTAGCTTGTTCTTTATTTTTGACATCTCGGCCTGACAGGTGATGACCTCTCCCCTTGTAAACACCTTGCACACCCCCTTGATAGAGAAGGTGGCTGTGGTACCCTTATTCCTAACTGGAAACTCTGAGACACCCGCCTGGAGGGAGGTTACCCAACCCGAATTGGTCAGCAAGGATTTGTCTAATGCCTACCTTGGTCTACTGGTCAGATTAGAATGTATGTGTAATTGGAGAACAGGAACCGCGTGATCAGCGAAGGGGCTTGCTAAAATATAGGAGTTCTTTCTTGACCATGCATGGGAGATCAGACAGAAGTAAATCTTTGAAGCAGTATTAAACTGCTTTGAAAAATAAGTAAATTCTGAGCTGGCAGGGTGATCTGATCTCCACAAATCAATTAAAGCGAAATCCTGAATAATTTTGGTTAGAGCAGCAAAAGACCGTGGCTTATTCTGGGATCTATTTTTACGAGTCTTATCTAAACCTATATCCGGAATGATACTAAAATCACCCCCATGACAAAGTTGCTTGATAATGATGCAAGGACTCTATATAAGCCTTCCAGGCATGAGGAATCATCCTCCATGGGGCCATAAAAGCTTACAACATGGAGAGTTTTGCCCTGAGCTAACAGATACTAGGATCCACCTGGCTTGGACGGCTCAATAAACCTGATGCACCTCACATGGAAAGCCACAAGCTACAAGAACAGCTAACCCACACACTGCCACACTTGCTGAAGCATAACAGGCCCGGGAAAAGTAAATCTGTAATTAGGTGGCTTAACCTGTATTTTGATATGTGTTTTATATACTAAAATTACTTGTATTTGAGATGCCTTCAACCACTGCAGTAAAACCTGGAATTTGATGTGGCTGTTGAGCCTGTTAGCATTGCAGGAAGCAAATCTAGTTAGTTTTGTGGCCATCAACTTACCAGACTCTGGACCTGGGCCTCTTTCCTCCCTTGTTGTAAGATCTTTCCCCTCAATGCTTGCTTTCTGTAGCCCCAGTACCTCATACTGCATATGGGCCAGAGTACCTTCTCTCTGGTCCTGCCAAGTCCATTTATTCTAGCTCTGGGCCAGATTGTCTCCTTCCTGCTCTTGCTCAGTCCTACCCATAACCCCTTCAGTGACCCCCTTGACACCAACCCCTAGGACCCATACCCATCACAGGGACCCACTGCAGTGCCCCCCTTCAAAACCCCCAATGTAGCCTCCTCCCCACCCCCTCAGGGTACAAAGAGCGCTGTGGCACTGCCTGAACCTACTTCTGAAGGAGAAACAGCAGTTGGGTTGTTGATAAAAAAATAATTTAAAAGAACATGTCTAAATGAAGGCTAAATCAAGGCATCTGTAATAAATTTAACCAAACATTAATTCAAAACACCCCCTGCCCTTCTCCATGGCGTGAGATGTTGTCTCACCCTACTCTTTTATTGACTGAAGAAAGTCATCCTTTCCCTTCCTTTCTCTTTCCTTGTAGATGGCTTTGAACTTTGATTTCTGGGTGATACCTTCTGGTGCTCCTTGACTCTTAAAATCACGAATTAGTCCCTGAAGCTTCTTCCGTCGGCACGCTGCCATGATGGATAAATCTGAGAATACCTGAAGAGAGCAATTTTTCTCAGAGGAGTTATAAGTTTTAGGTTTAACGGAGTCGGAAATAATTTGTTCCTTTATTCTAAAATCATCGAAATTGACAAAACAGTGCTTGGGAATCTGGCATTAGGAGACATGACCGCAGAAACGCAGTGAGCCCTGCATGATGGTTAAATCAAAATTTTGGGATGCTTTTTCCAGGAATATATGTTGGAAAACTAAGTCTGAAATAGCTTGGGTTACTGTAGTTCCCCTTTCAAGATCTTCAGAGATACCCACAATTCTCAAATTAGAGCAGCGAGGCCAGTTTTCAGCATCGTCCAGTTTACTTTGAATCTCCTCGAGCTTGTATTGGAGTCTAGGCATACTTGCTTTGTGTCTGTCGTTAAATCCTCCAAGTTTGATACTCTTTGTTCCACCAGGGTCACCTGAAAGGATAGTTGCTGGATGCAAATACTTATTTCGCCTAACTTGTCATCGGTCTTCCTACGAACTTCTTCCTGGAAGGCTTTCAATTCATGAAGTTCTTTCAGGATCTGACTCAGTATCATTTCAACCGCTGGCTTCTCAAGTGCCAGCTGCCATGAACACTGATTCTGAAATAACAGATTGAATCTGCGGAAGGGGATCTAGATGAGTATTCGAGATCGCACTTATTCTCTGATCGCCGTATTGGAGGGGCTGGTCTGACGCCCCGTTCTCACTTGTAGTGCTTTTAGAAATGCTCATTGCGAACAAGGGATAAGCCGGTACTTTCTGGGTGTTGGTAGACCTCTGAAGATAGAAAGGAGAGAGAAAAAGAGAGAGAGAGAAAGAGAGAGAGAGACACACAGACAGACTTGCTGTCTCTCTGGCCCAAACATTGACTGAGATATGGTGATGCTGGTGGATCAGTAGCCTTGTCTGTGATTGTGTTAAGTCCTGCTCTTGAGGCTTGCCCAAAGGAGGTGCCCCAGGCGTTACTGGATGGCCCAAGTCGGCAAAATAATCTTCTGAATGGTTACTCCTCCTTGCTGTGGCCTTTACTCCTTGAGAGGGACCGGGCAATTTCCGGCTTCTAACTTTCAAGGCTTTACTTATAAAACGTGGTTTAGGGGTTCTGTCACAGGCTATGCATTTCGTTAAGATTATGTTTACCTTCCGGCACTGGGGGACACTCGTTGAGGCGCCAAAGGGCTCTGCAAGCTGCACCTGCACTAGGCAAGCCGCCTCCGAGGCACCCCTGGGACTCGTCGCACTGCAGGGAGGCGTAATGGCTTGCCTACACGGTGCTTCTAACCCTGCCCCTTTGCTGCTACTTTCTACTCAGTCCTGCGTGGATTGACTTGTGCATCAGGAATCACGTTCATACTGACATGACACTAGTCCTAGTGAGTTTTCAGGAGTAGTTTTGAAATCTTTGATAGAGCGAGGGAGTAGGAAGGCTGGCCAGCTGTGAGTCTGCTACAATAGTACTGCTACCTTGATTAAGCTCTTGCTGAAGCCTGGTGGTTACAGTCTGTTCCCCTCACCAGCTATTCCAATGTGTTGTCCACACAGCACCAACTTCACTTTAATTTTGTTTTTAATATTGGAGGCCTGAAGCCCTCCGCTTCTCCTTGCGGCTCACTGCGGCCCGGTAACGGCAGATGTGCATCAATGCACTGTACCTGTGCACCGCATCAACGTGTCCGGTGTCCCAGGTGCTGCTGACGCTATTCCGTCTTCCATCTCCGATCAGGCGCGTATTTCGGGTGAGACGCCATCCTGCTGCTACTCCCCGTGTCTTCCTGCTGTTCCGTTGATTGCCGGGGAGCCATCAAGCGCGCCGTCAGTCGTCCAAAGCAGAGTTAGGGGGCAGTAGCATCGGGGCCCTGTGGAGATAAGGCATGCAGCTGCAGTCAAGCACCCTGCTGCCTCAAGGTCTGCGCGGTGCACACCAAAACTAAGTTCAGGTGTGCTTCCCTACAAAATGCAATCCCTCAGGCCAGTCTGTTTCCCACTCATGCATCTCCTCCACGCGAGGTGGCGGCTGCTCACACCGCACTAGACCCAGCGATCAAGTGCAGTGAAGCTCCACACAGCACCAGCTCCAATTTCATTTTATTTTTCGCCGTGGAGCCCTTCCGCTCTTTTCTTGCACCTCACCACAACCAGCTGATGGCAGCTGTGTATCTGTGCATTGTATCTTACGCATTCCGGGTGAGGGGTGATTATGCTGTGATGCTCCACCAGCTCCGGCCCTGTCACCATCCCTCTCGGCTGCACACTATTGAACAAATTAGAAGGTAGCTTGGCAGCCTCCAAAATACCGACCCGTATTTAGCACGACCATGTCAGACACCGACCTTCTTCTGCTCCCTCTTTCATAGGCTCAGCCACGGAACATGATGGGAGCTCACGTGGCTGCCCCAATGTGTCCTGGAAGTTGTTTGTAATCTGAGAAATGTAATTTTCTTTTAGTGTAGCTTTTCTCCATCTTGCATTTGGCATCTGCTAAATTAATGACTGATAAAATAATTTTTGTTCTCTGACGGACTCTATCAATGATTACGTTGAATGTGTTGAAGTGAATCAAAGGCTACGCCAGGGAAAACTACAAAATAAATGTAATCTCCTTTCTTGAGCATTGCAGGGGGAGCTTTCGGTGGGTATGGGTGGCGAGTTGCACGTTATGTGCATACTATAGCTACAAACAAAAAACGGGACCCCTAGCAGACCCAAATAGCTCATGTAATGACAACCTCAAAAAGAAGACAAATTAAGGCAGAAGAGGGGCTCTATTCCCACTTCAGTAGCCTTCAATAGTGACTGAGTAGCCGAGGATCTGTAGGATAGATAGTACCTGAGACAGCAGCCTTTTATTGCCTTGCTCCTCATTTTAACATTTCAAACAGATGTTATATTTTCTGACACAGGAGTTTCAGGTTAAAGAGGGGGTTCTACAGGGATTCTCATAAAGTGCTTGCCAGGCGAGGACTAGTGTTTGCTAAAGATATGGTTTAGCTAACATGAATCTCCTGTCAACATGAGTCACTACTACCAGCCCCATTACCAGGCTACAACACGACTAACTGTGGGTGGGGCACAGTACTTCATCACATTCCGTGCCTTTCCCATAGGAAATTTAAGCGCAGAGCATCTCCTAGCAATAGTTAAACCCATACTGATGAACAGTTCCATGCCTCAACCAGCATCCTGGTCTCCCAATATATCAAGCAAGACTACTTTTGTGGTTTCCTGGGGTGCCAAATAAATCCCCCAAACACCTAAGACCCTCACCCCATTTCAAAAGGTCTGGATCATATTACATGCAGACACTATGTACAATCTAGAAGTATAAACTACTCTGTGAAAATCACAGCAATTGGGAGCTTAATTTTCCACAGTAGGACCCTGGTGTACTATAGCCTATGTAGGCAGATTAATGGTCACACAAAGTGGTTGCCCTCTATTCCTGTGTCCCCTTTCAATGCCATTTTCCCAATAGAAACCCACATTACCAAACGATTATAGAATGTAAATGTCAAGTATTTTATAGATCAGATAAACTCTTTTACAGTTAAGCTTTTCAAAGGTCAACTTATCTTGTGGGCGGCTAATGTCCGAAGGAGGCTCGCTTCCGAAATAATTTCTGAGGGAGGGACGCAACTGTATATATCTTGAAGTGCCGAAAGAAATGGCCCTTGTATAATTCAATTGCATCTGTGGGTCAGTCAATGGCAGTCTGACACCACCACCAAAACCAATTTAGATATACCACTAAGATCCCTGTCAGTACACTTGGCAACATCACAGCAAAGTCAGGCTGAAACCATAGATCAATCTATTATGTGGCATTGCCATCCCATTCATCCAAAATACCTTGTGCCAGACCAAAACGCTGGCTGTTTGCCCTCGGGAAGACCATAAGAGGCGTTTCCACCATAAATGACCTCCAATGGTATTGTACTGCAAGGGCCCAATGTTGAAACCGAGTGGCAGGGTCTACACCCAGGTGAAAGAACTAGTGGTTGAGTATAACAATGCATGATTTCCAGCAATACATCTATAGGTTCTCTTTTTCAGACCCCAGACTAAAGGTAATTGGTACACTTAACCATTGTTGCCATCCTGCGTCAATGACTGAGAAGAGCTGAGCAGCAAATTGCTGAAACAACTGTGGTGGGATATCTCCAAAGTAAGTAATGAGATATAAAGAAGTCCAAAATGTTGATACGAAGGGTGTTACAATTATTTAGGATGCTTTAAGAGTCTAGCAGTTGGGTCACATTACTCAACTGCCACTTTTTCTGCAATTGTCATCTACAATCTTAAGCATTTCATTACAATAGTTTAAACTTTAGACTGCCCAGCATTAGCCCATTGAACCTCTCACCACCCCCAGACAGAAAGCAGTTTAGAAAAGTACAAGTGACATTTAATTCCGAAAACTCCTCAAAATAGTCTCTGTGAGATTCCCCGGCAGAGATGTTCTCTGCTGCAAATTTTTCACCCCCCTCATTGGTTGAAGCCTCCTCCACCTTATGATACGGTAATTGCTCCTAGTTACTGTGTGCCCCAGCAATGAGATTTACAGCCATATGAGTGTTCAAGTAGCAACTCCCAAATACGACCTGGACACTCATTATATTTCGCCAGGTTAAGGGCACTATCAGTGAGAGACAGAGATTGGCACAAGTAAATCAACGCCCAACAGCACATTCATGCAGAATTGAGGAACTTGCTGAAATGCCTAAGCAAAATTAGAGACTCTTTGTCCAGAAGACCTGACACCACACCTAGTTAAAGCAGTACAGGTACTGTTTATTAGATTCTTACCTCATACAGCATAATAAACATTTATACTTAAAACATAAAACTTTTTAAAACCCAGACAAGCACAATACCAGTTAAACTGTGTATCCCTTTAAGCTGAAGTCCAGTAGACTGTAAATGTCCGGATCAATCTCAATTCTCAGTCTCAATAGCTCATTTTGTAAGCCTGACTTGGCATAGCATCGAGGTCTTTCGCAAAGGCCAGTTTCCCTGTGTGCACAGTGTGTGTCTCTTCCAAACGACTTGACGTCTGTCTGTCCCTGTGATTTTAGATGAAACGGAAACACCCCCCCCCCCCCCCTTAACCACCGGTCTAAAGTATTTCAAGCAGTTTACACTCTTCTTATAAAACATGTCTGTTGCCACAGATTCCTACAAATACTTCATCATCAAAATGTTTATTTCTGGAACAAGCCCATAAAACATACAATAGACCACGCATTTGCAATGCAATAGGTCTTGTATTTGCTTGAGTTATAGCTATTGACGTTGTAAATGCATAACTGGATTTTTCTTGCTACATAAATTAGTCAACCCTGGTGCATAATTTGGTCCCCTCTGCCACATAACTCCAGTAGCCCTGTATGTAACTAAAGAACGAGTTACTTACCTTCGGTAACGACTTTTCTGGTGGATACATTAGCTACCTGTGGATTCCTCACCTAATGAATACTCCCATGGCGCCAGCATTCGACGGAAATCTTCTTACTAGTCTCTGCACGTCGACGAGGACGTCACTCTAGCCCACGCGACGCCGTCTGACGTCATACAGCCAATAAGAGGTCCTCGACGACGTGCGGACGTCAGTACCAATCATTTTTTACGTGCATGAGAACAACCAGGCAATGCAATGAAAGAGCAAGGCAACATCCCATTATATTGTAAAAATACACAACATTGCATGAATAACTGTAAATCTTTTATATATATATATATAACTCTCTCTTTTTAAAATATATACACACATCAAGTATATACACAAAGATATATACATATATACATATATATATAAATATATTATATACAACATCTATTGCACCCTCAAAGACCAAGAGGAGCGCACTCAAGGATTACTTGGTAAGACCAGAAAGGCAACGGGGAGGCGGGTGGGACCGTGAGGAATCCACAGGTAGCTAATGTATCCACCAGAAAAGTCGTTACCGAAGGTAAGTAACTCGTTCTTCTGATGGATACAACTACCTGTGGATTCCTCACCTAATGAATAGAGTCCCAAAGCAGTACCACGCCCGGCGGTGGGTGCCTAAATGGTCAAACCAAGAAATCCTGCAGCACTGACCGTGCAAAATGGCCGTCTCTTCTAACCTCAGAATCCAAACAGTAATGTTTTGCAAAAGTGTGAAGGGACGACCAAGTTGCGGCCTTGCAGATGTCGACCACAGGAACACCCCTGGCCAAGGCCGAAGTGGCCGACTTAGCTCTGGTGGAATGAGCTCTAATGCCCTCAGGAGGATCCTTCTTTGCCAAAGAGTAACAGATTTTAATGCAAAGAACAACCCACCTGGATAGTGTTCTCTTGTGGACTGCCTTTCCTCTCCTCTTGCCCACGTATCCAATAAACAGCTGATCCTCCAGCCTGAAATCCTTTGTTCTATCAATAAAGAAGCTCAACGCTCTCTTTGGGTCCAGACGGTGCAGTCTTTCTTCCTCTTTGGAAGGATGAGGCGGAGGATAGAACGTGGACAAAGTAATTGCCTGAGCCAAATGGAAGGGTGAAACAACCTTCGGGAGGAAAGCAGCCTTGGTCCTCAACACCACCTTATCCCCATAAAAAGTTGTATAAGGGGGCTTTACTGATAAGGCCTGCAACTCACTCACTCTCCTTGCTGATGTTATAGCTATCAGGAAGACTGTTTTTAAAACCAAATACCTTAAGGGGCAAGAATGCATAGGTTCAAAAGGGGACCCCATAAGGAAAGTCAGGACCAAGGACAAATCCCATTGCGGCATAACGAATGGCTTTGGAGGATATTTATTTAGAAGACCTTTCAGGAATCTGATAACAATAGGGGATTTAAATAAAGATGGTTGGTCTGGAAGACATATGAAGGCTGATAAATAACCCTTAATGGTAGCCACTGCACAACCTTTCTGCGCTAGAGACAGAGCAAAAGACAAAACGTCCGATAGATGAGCATGCAAAGGATCAATCTGCCTCTCTCCACACCACGCAACAAATTTAGACCATCTATTAGCGTAGATAGATTTAGTGGAGTGTCGCCTGGCCGCTAATATAACATCCACTACCTCAGGCGGGAGAGAGAAGGAACTCAGGTTGCCCCGTTCAATCTCCAGGCATGTAGGTGCAGACTCTGGAGGTTGGGGTGTAGAACCTGCCCTTGCGACTGCGAGAGGAGGTCTGCCCTGAAAGGGAGACGGAGCGGAGGGCACATTGAGAGTTGGAGAAGGTCGGAGTACCATACCCTCCTTGGCCAATCCGGAGCTATTAGGATGACTAGAGCCCGGTCCTGGCGAATCTTCCTCAATACTCGAGGAATCAAGGGTATGGGAGGAAACGCGTAAAGCAACTGGCCGCACCAGGTTATTTGAAACGCGTCCCCCAACGCTCCCTGCATCGGATACTGGAGGCTGCAGAATAACGGACAATGCGCGTTCTCTCGAGTGGCAAACAGATCTACCCGAGGAAACCCCCACCTCTGGAAGATTAAACGGACTTGATCTGGATGGAGACGCCACTCGTGGTCTGCCGAGAATTGGCAACTGAGACTGTCCGCACGCACGTTCAAGACTCCGGCCAGATGGTTTGCTATCAAGCAAATCTGATGGTCCTTTGCCCAGGACCATAGTCGAAGGGCTTCTCTGCAGAGAAGGTACGACCCCACTCCTCCCTGCTTGTTTATGTACCACATCGTGGTAGTATTGTCCGTTAGGACCTGTACCGACTGACCACGAAGGGAAGGGAGGAAGGCCTTGAGAGCCAGACGTACAGCCCGTAACTCTAACAGATTGATGTGAAACATCTGTTCCTCTGGAGACCAAAGACCTTTGATCTCCAGATCCCCCAGATGAGCTCCCCACCCTAGAGTGGAAGCATCCGTTATGACTGTGGCCACTGGTGGCGACTGCTGGAACGGCTTTCCTTGTGAAAGATTGTTGCTTGCAATCCACCACTTCAAATCCACAGCAGCATCTCTGGAGATCTTGACAGTACTCTCTAGATCCCCTTTGTGTTGAGACCACTGCCTTCGGAGGCACCACTGAAGAGCCCTCATGTGCCAGCGAGCATGCGTGACCAACAGAATGCAGGAGGCAAACAGACCGAGCAGACGAAGGACCTTGAGGACTGGAACTACCGCTCCATTTCGAAACACTGGAACCAAATCCTGAATATCTTGAATCCGCTGAGGCGGAGGAAAGGCCCGACCCAATGTTGTATCCAGTACTGCCCCTATGAACAGGAGGCGCTGAGAGGGCTCTAGGTGAGATTTGGGCTCGTTCACCGAAAAACCCAGGTCGAACAACAACTGGGTTGTTGACTGCAGATGATGCGACACAAGCTCCGGGGACTTGGCTTTGATCAACCAGTCGTCCAAGTAAGGGAATACTGCTATCCCCTTCCTTCCGAGTTCTGCCGCAACCACCGACATCACCTTCGTGAAGACTCGAGGTGCTGAAGTAAGACCAAACGGAAGGACCGCAAACTGATAGTGTTGCGATCCCACCACAAACCGGAGATACTTCCTGTGTGACTTGAGTATCGGGATATGAAAGTAAGCATCCTGCAAGTCGACAGACACCATCCAGTCTTCCTTGTTCAACGCCAAAAGCACCTGTGCTAGGGTCAGCATCTTGAATTTTTCCTGCTTGAGGAACCAATTCAAGATCCTCAGGTCCAGAATTGGTCTCAAACGACCATCCTTCTTGGGAATCAGAAAATACCTTGAGTAACATCCTCGACCCCTTTCCTGCTCTGGGACCAACTCCACCGCACCCTTGGAAAGGAGGGCTTGTACCTCCTGTTCTAGCAACAGGAGGTGTTCTTCTGAACAATAAGAAGGGCGGGGCGGGATGAGGGGCGGGAACTCCCGAAAGGGAAGGGTGTAGCCTTTTCCCACAATACTGAGAACCCAAGTGTCCGTTGTAACAGTCTTCCATTTGGTGAGAAAATGGTGTAATCTTCCCCCTACAGGAGAGGAGTGAGTGGGAAATGGTGGAAGCCTAAGGCTGCTTCCCCTGCTGCACCCCGCCAGAGGATGAGGAAGAGGCAGAGTGCTGCTGAGAGGCTCCTCTGGTGCGGACCCTACCTCTCCCCCAGAAAGATCTATAGGGATGGGAAGAGGCAGGTTGCTGATATCTTCCCCGAAAGGAAGAGGAGGAAGAGCCACGCCCAAATCCACGAAACCTCCTGAAAAATCTGGAAGAGGCCGTGGAAGAAGGAGCTTGGAGCCCTAACGACTTAGCCGTGGCCCTGCTTTCCTTAAAACGTTCCAAGGCCGAATCAGCCTTGGCTCCAAACAGTTTGTCCCCATCAAACGGGAGATCCAACAATGTGGACTGTACATCTGCAGAAAAGCCCGAGTTACGGAGCCAGGCCTGTCTCCTTGCCACCACAGTTGTGCCCATTGCTCTGGCTACCGAGTCGGTGGTATCCAGTCCCGTCTGGATAATCTGGGTCGCAGCAGCCTGGGCATTTGAGACAAGATCCAAAAGACCCTGGGGAAGCTCTGTAAACGATGAGGAAATGTCATCCATCAGAGCATGAATATACCTCCCCAGGATACAGGTTGCATTGGTGGCTTTTAACGCCAGACTGCAGGACGAAAAACATTTCTTCGACTGCGCCTCTAGCTTCTTTGAATCTCTGTCCCCAGGCACCGTCGGGAAAGAACCAGGCGCTGACTTGGATGAACAGGAGGCCTGCACCACCAAGCTCTCCGGCGTAGGGTGCCTAGATAGAAACCCAGGGTCAGTCGGAGCCGCCCGATACCTCCTGGCCACGGCTCTGTGAACTGCTGGGGAAGATGCCGGCCTCTTCCACACCTCTATCACCGGATCCAGCAGAGCGTCATTAAATGGCAACAGAGGCTCCGCCGCAGCTGAGGCCGGATGTAGCACCTCTGTTAAAAGGTTTTGTTTAGCCTCCACCACCGGCAAAGGCAGGTCCAAAAAACTAGCTGCCTTCCGTACCACTGCATGAAAGGAAGCAGCCTCCTCAGTATATTCCCCCGGGGACGAAAGATCCCACTCAGGGGAAGTGTCCAGCCCACTGGCCGACTCCAGTCCACGCAGCCCATCACCCGAGTCCTCTAGCTCTCCTTCCTCCAGGGCTCGTTGGTACTCCTGCTCTTCTAATACACGGAGAGCACGTCTCCTGGAATGAAGTCGCTGTTCAATACGCGGAGTCGACAATGCCTCCGCCGAAGTCGAAGATCTTCAGAAGCCACCGACGCCGCGTCCGGCGCCACAGGTAACTTCGGCGCCGACAAAAGAGCAGCTGAAGCAGATGGACCCACCGGAGTCACAGGCCGAAATCCCGACTTCGACGTCGACGGGATGGAAATCCCCGGGGCCAATCCTTCTGAAGCCACCGAAGCGGCCACCGGCGCCGACACTGGCACCGAGCCCACGTTCCCAAAAGGGAGAATGGGCATAAAGGGTGCCGGCCGAAGAGGCGCAGGATCACCCAAAGAAAAGGCCAAAGGCCCAGCCGGAGCACCCCCTGGAGCCATCTGTTGGAAGATGGCATACATCGCATTCAAGAATGCGGAACTATCGGCTCCAGGGGTGGGAAAAGCCGGATACTGAGGTGCCTGTCTCGGAGGCGACCCCGACGCCGGCCTCGGCGTCTGCGCCGGAGAAAACACCTGAGGCTCCAATACCTCAATCACCGACGCCTGTCCAGGTGAAGTCGGAGACGCCGGAGAGGGCAACGGCGTCGAAGGATGCGGCGTAACCGTGGGACTGATCTCCCATGTCCTTCGGCGCCGATCCGAAGACCTGGAACGAGTCTCCTTCGAATGACGCCGAGATTCTCTACGGCGCCGGGAGTCTCGATGACGCCGATGTCTTGGAGAAGAAGACTTCTTGTGATGCTTCTCCTTCGATTTAGCCATAAACAGCTTCGCCTCACGTTCCTGGAGGGCCTTTGGATTCATGTGCTGGCATGAATCACAAGTCGAGACGTCGTGGTCGGAGCTCAAACACCAAAGGCAATCGGAATGAGGATCCGTCACCGACATCTTGCCTCCACACTCACGACAAGGCTTAAATCCAGACTTTCTCTGCGACATTATTACCACAGCCAAAGACTACGCAGCAAAAATACACTGTAACCAAAAAAGTAACAGTTGCTCCCTCGAAGATAACCGTTTCGAATGCACGGAAAAAAGGGAACTGACGTCCGCACGTCGTCGAGGACCTCTTATTGCCTGTATGACGTCAGACGGCGTCGCGTGGGCTAGAGTGACGTCCTCGTCGACGTGCAGAGACTAGTAAGAAGATTTCCGTCGAATGCTGGCGCCATGGGAGTATTCATTAGGTGAGGAATCCACAGGTAGTTGTATCCATCAGAAGCACTTCAATTTACATTCTTCATGTATCTGCAACACAAAATGAAAATATTGCTATTTATTATATTTATCTATATTATTATTTTAGTGTAGGGACCGAGAGACCATTTTGATGTTGGGCCCATTGTTCTAGGACCACCTCCACTGTCGTCTTAACTTAAAATTCTGATATCTAAAACAAATATTTTATTACCCGTATGCAGATATTACCCCAATTTTTTTTCTTATAGCTGAATTCAGTTAGTGAGTGGCGCCACAGGTCAGGCAGAGTGCTCTATATTAACAAAGTGTACACTCAGAGAAAAATTGCCTTCAGGCATGTGGGAAATTGAAGTCTGTGTACTTGTGAAGGCCCTATATCATCTACAAATAGCAAGCTGCTCTCAAGCTATCAATGCAACTCAAGCCAGAAAAGCGGATGAGAAGGTCGAGAGGTCATGGTGATCATTCATTAAATGGCATCTCTGCAGAAATGCAATAGGAACAATACTTTTGCTCCACCTGGGGTAGAGAGGCTTTAAATGTATTTATTTTAAATACTCAAGTACAAAAATATTGTTACACGAAAACAGAAGATACATCAATGATGCATTACAAAATGTTCATAACAATAAAACTAATGTATTGAAACATAACTGCAGAGAACAATAAAATGCAATGCAAATATGTGACTAAAAAGCACAGCTTTGGAGGACAAAAACGTGTCCATCAACCCATCCTGGCTTTGAGTTGAGATGATATAAATCAGTCGTATGGGCCCAGAATTTCTCTTTCGCAACAGTCGGAGTTATTTCATGCCATCATACACAGATCACAGGTACAAAACGTTTATTTCTGCCAAGAACTTTAACAGGAGACAGTGGTTTAACATATGGAGACTGAGAATCCAGTACAACGCGGAAAGATTGAACCAGAATGCCCGTGGCTGTACCCCTGCACCCAGTGCTTAAAAGGTGCCGGTACCCAAAGCTCGCCTCAAACACGCGGCTCTTGCATTTAAAAGTGCGAGCCCTTAATACGGAGGCAGAGTAATCCTGAAACCATCTCGTGCCTCTTCAATCCATTTACATCCATTCACTGCCCCTTCAGCTCACTCTTGCAGCTTGCTGCTTTCTTCCATTGTGAGGCTTTTTCGTTTTTCTCTTCCTCGTCTTTCCCATAGCTGTCTTTTGCTCGCAATACATGCTTGAAGCAGAAGAATAAGCGCCGGCCCTCAAAAATAAGTGCTGGTGCTCAGCACTGGACACAACAAGCACAAATTAAGCACTGCCCTGCCCTTAAGATCTTTATTAAACCCTTCAAAACTGACCAAGCCCCTGATGCCATTCACTCCCAGTGCAATTTACATTTCATGTTAGAACTGTAAGTGAACCTAACATACAGGTACGAATTTACCAGCTTCAGTTTATACGTTCCCTAGTCAAAACAAGGTCTTTATGTTCGTTATCTTAAGGACAGTTATGTTGTTTTTCTCAACATTAATATCTTTTTCTCGCTGTTGTATGGTGGTAAATTATCTGGTGGGCGCAGAAGCTTAATAAGGATCTGATCAAGAACAGCTACACCACTCACATGCATAGGCGTTCAAAAGGGGTGTGTCTACCCTGGGTAGAAAGTAATTTGGCTACTGTGCAAATCAGAAAGGAAGATGTCAACCAACTTTGGAGCAAATACAAAACCTTGCCCTTAGCTACAGGAATAATTCCTAGTCTAACTTATAACATTGCCTCAACGTTATATTTATTGTGCTCAATTTTAGTATTACACCACCCTTCAAATTTAAGACTTGACTGATAGCCATTTTACCGCCTCAATCTGTTGAGTCAAATCTGTAAGAGGGAGTTTTCTGCATCCTGGGAGCTTGTAGTAGCGCTTGGTTGCTGAAGTTCCAAGGACAACCTGAAACTTGCTACAAGAATGGCCAAGTTGCTGCTGAGTTCCCTAGGCCTGGAGGAATTTTCATAATCATCTAACCCATTTCATGGGCTAGAGATCAAAGACCTAGCCCTCATCTGGATAAGCTCATTCTTGGACCATTCATCAATGGTATGAATTATTTCCCCTTCTAGTCAAAATCCCTATCCCTCTCTCAAGTCCCCAAAGCTATAACCTCCTCTTACGGAGTGCATGCCTCTCCTTCTCTGGCTCCACTAGGTGTCTTAACTAACATGTGGGGATTACTTCCTACAGTTTACCAGAAAATAATTCACAGCTTTGGGAAACTGCTTCACAGCAGTCTTTACTGCCTGGCCATCAACACTTATACTGAGGAATTAGCATTTTGGGATAATGCACTACAGGAGCATTGTAGCAGTCCTACTTTAATTTAATTTGCTTCCCTATATCCTGAACTACCAATCCCACTCTTAAAAATAACCATAAAGAACCAAGAAGTCTGCAAGAACTCCATACTTACACACATCTGAAGAACAACTGTGTAGGAAAGCACTCTTTTTGGCACGGTTAGCCCCCACTTTTAGCCTGGTTTCTGATGTGGGTTCGACTGTTAGTGCACTGGGACCCTGCTAATCAGGTCTCCAGTGCTAGATGTCTTTACCCAAAACTGCACAGTGGTTTTGCACAATTGGCACACAGTTTAGCACCCACTGTAAGTCCCTAGTAAATGCTAACCTGGTACCTTGGGCCTGAGATACTAAGGAAGGTCTCTGAGGGCTGCAGCACCAGATGTGCCACCACCAGGGACCCCTCAAACACACACAGTGCTGCCATTGCATACTGTGTGTGCTGGTGCAGGGTACATTGAAAACATGACCTGTCACACAACCCTGTGTGTCAGGACACCTATCACTACATGTGCCCGGTGTAAGTCACCCCTAAGACATCAAGGCAAAGGTGAGGGTATATATGCATTAGCAGATCTGCCCCTGCTATGTCTCGGTCGATTCTGAAACAGGGAAGCCATTTTAAATGCATGGGTTGGACACTGGTCATCATGAGTTCCCCAGCTACATGATGGCTTCTCTGATCCCTGTTATGTTTGGTACCCAACATCTCAGAATAAGAAACCCTCACTGACCCAGTGATGGATTTATTAATAAATGCACACAGAGGGCACCTTAAAGGTGCCCCATGAAAACCTACCAGCTACTAGTGTGCTGAGTGACTGGTCCTGACCAACTCAGCCACCACAGAAGTGTTTCAGGCCCCCAAGATTACTGCCAGTGCTCTCAAGGGCCTGAAACAAAAGCCTGTACTAGGCCGAGCTGTTATCACTTCACCTAGGCGGGAGGGATATTCCAGGGCAGGAAGCTTCAAAGGCCTAGCTGCTTTTGTAAGGTAACCCAGGCCTCTCCAGATGGTGGAGATGACTGACCCCATCCCCCCACCTACCGACCTGATCCCACTTTTTGCAGCAGCACATGTGGGAAGATTAGGCAGATTAGGAGGTGTGCCCAGTTTATGCTAGTCCCACCCCTAAGGTGAACAAGCTGAAATGGACCTTACTTTTTTAATTCCTCCATCTTGTTTGGAATGAATTATGCAAATAGGGTTAGGGTTATGCCCACTTTTCAGCAGAAGTGGTTACAGAAAGGGTGTAGTCACCATAAAGGTGGGCAGCCCATTGGCTACCACCTGGCACGCCCTGTAACACCCCTAATTTGAGTATTTAGGTGGCACCCCTGAAACCTAGATCTTAGATCCTGCCTACCTATGAAGCAAAGGACAAAGAAATGTCGCCCCTGCAGAAGAAGAAAAGAAGCAGCTGACTTCTCTAGTCTGCCTGCTGACCTTGATCAGTGCCCAGTACTAACATTTGCTTCCTGAGCTTTCCCAAAAGACGGCTCATCCTGCAGCTGGGCCTCCAAGAAACGCCAGTAGGACTGCCTGCCTTCTACAAAGACTCAGACTACTGTGAGCAGCGGAAATGCTCTGCAACAAAGTTTCAAGAAAGGACTCTGCAGCCCCTGGAACAACACGGACCCAGCACCCAAAGTGATCTCTGCACCCAACGACCACGACATGAGGTGAAGCCCACCAATGGTACCAGCCCAGTTTCCCTGCTGTCTAGAGTCCGTGTCCAGTCGGGTTTCACCCCTCTTGGACTCCCACAAATTACCTGCATCCTCTGCACACAGGCCCCCCCTCTCCTGCAGCCTTGTGGTGAGAAGAAACCCGACACATCCAACAACCATTTCACCCGTAGCCCCTGACCCCATCTGAGGTGGGTCCCTGGTGCCAACAAATTCCCCCAGCTCCCCAGAGCTTCAGAACACCCTGGGCCCATCTATGACGGACTCCCTGACGACACCTGAAGTCTCAACACACAGGACCCCCTGACCACGAGTGCTCCTGGATGAAAAAACCTGATGCCTAAAGACATCCCTTCATCTGTCACCCCGGGGCCCAGGAGAAGTACCAAAGTTAAACCTACGTCCCTGAGCACCCCAAGTCTACTACCTACCTGCTTGTTGTCGGACTGGCTTCCTAGCCGAAGCCTGCAACCTGTCATGAGGTCGAACTCCCACAAAGAACCATTGGGCTCTTGAAGCCTTAATGCATCCCTGCACCTGGTTGCCCCAGTGCGGCCCGGTGTGATCTGTTGGTGTGGTTCTGCTCAGTGCCCAGTACTTACCGTTGCTCCCTGAGCTTGACCTCGTACGTCCTTAACCCTGTGTTTGATGAATATTATTTTCCTCCATAGGATAACAATTAGAGAACGCTGTGATTTCTGAAAGTGAAAGGTATTCATGCTTAAAAGTCTACTTACCTGATTACGAAGTTCTTGGCTTTGAAACATATATAAACAAATATATATATATATTTTTAAATTGGTCTCAGATTTATTATTTAAGTGTGTCTCATTTATTGCCTCTATGTGTACAATAAAAGCTTAGCATGACCTTCTGATAAGCCTAACTCCTCAAACACTACCACAAAACAGAGTATTATCTACTTTTGCCTATGAAAATAAGGGAACCACTGTACTCTCCGCACAGTGTACTTAGTTTTAGTGCACTATATAGGGAGCCAAGTTCCTACATTGGTGGAACAGCGGTGGGGCCTGCGACTTTGCATTTGCTGATACCACTTGGTTAATAAGTGACTAAATCCAAAAATTGCCTTTAGTTAAATTGCATTGTTCTGAATGGGTATTTTTCCAAATTCTTATAAGTACTGTTAGGGCCCTGGTTAGGTCCCTGTAGCTTAACAGTAAAAGTCTTTAAAACATACTTTAGTTAGGGCTGCAAAAACCTGTGTTAGGATTCTTTTTCTCTAGCTCAAAAAAGGTCTCAACTTTAGTAAAATAATGAGTACCTGAGAGGATAGAGTTGTGGATCTCGACCTCACCACCTCCCCTTGTCACAAGCAATTAAGGGCCCTCTGTAAAGGGTACAAAATAAAAACTGGCTCAAATCCTACCAGTGAAAGGCTCCAGGAGCTACTGGCAGAGTATGAGCAGGCCCATCCTACTGATGAAACTACTGACCCTGTAGATCAGGGCAGTGCAATTGAGGAAGGACTGTGCCCTCCGTCACTTGAAAGAGTGAAACCTGTACCCCAGGTGTCTAGGATACCTCCCTCTAGTGAGGATGACTCGGGTTCCTCATGGTCCAGAGAAAGGCGCTCTGAAGAGGAGATTCTTTTAGACAGACTAGCTAGGAGAATTGCCCTGTAAGACAGGATCCTGGCATCAGAGAAGGAAATCATGGAAATGGGTTTGGCACCCATAAATGGTGGCAGCGATTTTATAACGAAGGACACAGTAGAGCACTTTGACCCTAAAATCTCGAAAGGGATTGTCCCCAAATATTATAAAGGTGATGATATCACCAAATGGTTCACCACATATGACAGGGCCTGTGTTGCCAGAAAACTTGACAAACAGCACTGGGGCTCTCATCTGTGGGAATTATTCTCAGGAAAGTACAGCCATTGACTCCTGACACTAAATGAGGCAGATGCAAGGTCCTATGGATCTCAAAGGATACCGTGATTTAGGGATTCAGGCGTACTCCTGAGGAGTACAGAATCAAATTCAGTGATACTCGAAAAATCCAGAGTCAGTCCTGGGTAGAGTTTGTGCACTTCTCAGTGAAGACACTAAGTGGCTGGTTAAAGGGAAACAATGTGCATGATTATGAAGGGCTTTACAAATTTATTAATGAAATAGCATCTGTTGAGTAATTATGTGCAGGAAAGTTACATCAGTACCTGGTAGGCCAAGGTCCACTTTCTCCCCAAGAGTTGGGGAAGAAGGCAGACCACTGGGTCAAAGCAAGAGTGACCAAGACTTCCACCAGTAGGGAGACCACAAAAATGAGGCCAAAAAGCACACACCACCCAAAGGGAAAGAGGGTAACCTAAATAAAGACAAAAACAAATAATCTTCTAAAGGCCCCCAAAAACCTGTACACGAGGGTGGGCTCCAAGACTCTTCCCAACCCAAGGGTGGGTACAAGGGAAACAATTGGGATCCCAGAAAGGCTTGGTGCCATAACTGCAAAACTAATGAACACCAAACTGGAGATATTACATGTCCCAACAAAAAGAATGCCTCTAGTGCATCTTCAGTAAATGCAGTGGCATGTCTCCAGATGGGATTCAAGGTAGGTCGTGACCATGTCAGTGAGCCTAGTGAGCGAACTTTAGTCTCAGAGTAGGGTGGATGTAGCTGACCTGGCTGTCTGGCCCAGTAATCTGGAGAGATACAGACAGCAGCCTCATCGTAATGGGATTCAAGTTGAAGCAGTGAGAGACATTGGTGCCAGTGCCACCATGGTGACTGAGCAACTTGTGTCCACAGAACAGTATCTGACTAGTGAGACATACACAGTTCTCAACACTGATAATCAAGCTAAGGTACATCCCATGGTGGTGGTATTGTTAGAATAGGGAGGGGTTACTGGCCAGAAGAAGGTGGCGGTATCTCCTGCAATCCCTGCTAGGAAATTATGTGGAGTCCTCAGCATGGGCTGAGGTTGAAAGAAAGGCCCATGCAGCTATGCTGGGTATTCCTGAATGAGCCTGTGTAAAAACAAGAGCACATAATAAGGCCCAGGGTGAAAAAGAGATGGCGTCTGGAATAATGGCCCACTCTACCAAGAGGAAACGCCAAAAGTTCAGGAAGACAACTTCCAAACAGACACCATATCAAGTCCCCTCTCCTCAGGGAGAAGACCCGGCAGCCCCAGATGGAATTGAGCCTCAGGAGCTTGTGCCTTACACAGCAGAGAGGACCAGGGGGACCCCTCTAGGAAGGATCAGTGCCAGGAACAGCGGGCTTGTCCCACTCTTGAAGGCCTGAGGAAGCAAGCTGCTGATCAGGAAAAGGGAGATATCAGAGGCTCCCACATGAACAGCTGGGAGGAGGGACTCCTATTCACTGAGGCCAGAGACCCCAAAGTTGGTGTCACTAGGAGAGTGGTAGTGCCTCAGCAGTTTCAAGAGTTTCTCCTCACTTTAGCCCATGATATACCTTTATCTGGGCATCTTGGCAAGGCAAAAACATGGAGTAGATTGGTAAACCACTACTTCTGGCCAGGTATTTCCTAGAAGGTGAAGAGGTTTTATATCTCCCATGTCACCTGTCAAGCCAGTGCCAAGACAGGTGGTCGCCCAAAGGCCCCCTTAATTCCACTTCCAGTGGTTGGGGTTCCCTTTGAAAGGGTAGTGATTGACACTGACCCTCCAACAGCATCAGGGAACAGATTTATACGAGTTGTAATGGGTCATTCAACCACTATTGTGAGGGCTTGGGCCTGCTCCTCCTTTGTCTGTTCTGGGGTAGGAGCCCCTTGGATCCCAGAGCCATTGGTGCTGCGAACCTCGAGTTTCCCGCAACGTTTCTGGACTGCATGGAGACTCCTGCCATCTAGTGTTGGGTCTGGAGGTGTGTAAGTTGTTTTTATTTGAAGAAGTCTTTTGAGTCACAAGGTTGAGTGACTTCTTCTCTCTGTGAGATTGCGCATGGGAATCAACTCCATTATAAAAGTGTTGTCCCCCATGTAGGTGAGAAAGGAGTGTAAAGTATGTGTAAGAAATGCAATGACAATGCTAAACGTAATTGTATAATGCAACTACAACGGCCACAGGCATCCAGGGAGGAGAGATGGCACATGTGAATGTACAGCACTACATGCCACAAACAAATGCTTACAGAGAAAGCAACATATTCCGTTTGATGGCATATGTGGCTGTAGATACAAATGCTCTGCGTACATTGTAGAGCAGTTCCTCCTTTAGTAGCGGTGGCTAGCTGATGGGAGTTGCAGTGGTTTGAAAAAAAGGTACTTACCACTGCCTGTCCTATGATTGCTTGTTGGCGTGCTTGAACATCCACACTAGTGAAGGTGTGTGGACTTTGTAGCTGCCTTACAAATTTCAACTATAAAGATGTTTCCAAGAAAGGCCACGGTTGCTTCTTTGTTGCATGTTAAATGTGCTCCATGAGAAACGGTTAAATGTCTTTTGGCCTTACAGTAGCAAGTTTGAATGCATTTGACTACCAATGCTGCTATGCCTGATTTGGAAATAGGGTTGACTTTATGAGGTGCAGAAAATCAACTAAGAGTTGTTTAGATTTTCTGAAGGTTTCAGTTCTATCTATGAAGAATATGAGACCTCTTGACAGTTACGATATGAAGAGTTCTTTCCACAACTGAATCTGGTTGAGGGAAAAAACATGTAGCTCAATCAACTGATTAAGGTGAAATTGTGAGACTACCTTAGGGTAGGAATTTAGGATTGGAGCGAAGAACCAGTTTGTCTCTATGAATTTAGAAGGGTTCTTCTAAGGTTAACCCCTTCATTGCCAGGCCCTTTCCCCCCTCAGGTGGCAGGCGTTTTTTGGCTATTTGGGTCAGTTCGCGCTTAGGCCCTCATAAGCTTTTGTCCACATAAGCTACCCACGCCAAATTTGCTTCCTTTTTTCCAATATCCTGAGGATTCTAGAGGTACCCCTAGTTTATGGGTTCACCTGAAGGAAATCAAGAAATTAGCCAAAATACAGCAAAAATGTTTTTCTTTTAAATGGGGGAAAAAAGGGCTGCAGAAGAAAGCTTGTGTTTGTTTTCCCTGAAAATTGCATCAACAAAGGGTTTGCAGTGCTAAAATCACCAGCTGCCCAGCTTTCAGGAACAGACAGACTTGAATCAGAAAATTACATTTTTCAACACAATTTTGGTATTTTACTGGGACATTTCCCATTTTTACTATTTTTTTGTGCTTTTAGCCTCCTTCCAGTTAGTGACAGAAATGAGTGAAACCAATGCTGGATCCCAGAAAGCTAAAATTTCTGGAAAGTAGACAAAATTCTGAATTCAGCAAGGGGTCATTTGTGTACATCCTACAAGGTTTTCCTACAGAAAATATCAGCTGAAATAAATAAAAAAATTGAAATTGGGGTGGAAAAAAAAGCAATATACTGTTACGTCTGATGGACTCTTCTGGTTGCGGGGATATATAGGGCTTGTAGGTTCATCAAGTACCCTAGGTATCCAGATCCAAAAAATGAGCTGCACCCTGCAATGGGTTTTGATTCTAAACCAGGTATACAGCAATTCATTTGGTGAAATATAAAGAGTGAAAAATAGGTATCAAGAAAACCTTTGTATTTCCAAAACGGGCCAAGTAAGGTGTTGAGAAGCAGTGGTTATTTGCACATCTCTGAATACTGAGGTCCACATACTAGCATGTGAATTACAGGGCATTTCTCAAATAGACTTCTTTTTTACACACTGTCTTACATTTGGAAGGAAGAAAGAAATGCAGAGACACACAAGGGGCAATAACACTTGTTCTGCTATTCTGTGTTCCCCCGAGTCTCCCGATAAAAATGGTACGTCACTTGCGTGGGTAGGCCTAAGGCCTTCGACAGGATATGCAACATGGACACATCAGATTTTCCCAAAGAAAACTGATGTGTTTTTTGGAAAGTGTCTAGCTGTGGATTTTGGCCTCTAGCTCAGCCAGCACCTAGGAAAACACACCAAACCTGTGTCTTTTTGAGAACTGGACACCTAGGGGAATCCAAGATGGGGTGACTTGTGGGGCTCTCACCAGGTTCTGTTACCCAGAATCCTTTGCAAACCTCAACATTTGGCAAAAAAAACACTTTCCCCTCACATTTCGGTGACAGGAAGTTCTGGAATCTGACAGGAGCCATACATTTCCTTCCACCCAGTGTTCCCACAAGTCTACTGATAAAAATTGTACCTCACTTGTGTGGGTAGGCCTAGCGCCCACAAAAGGAAATGCCCCAAAACTCCATGTGGACACATCAAAATTATCAAACTACCTGTTTTTGCGGGGGTGAGGACCTGCGTTTTTAGTCTTTGGCTCAGCAGCCATATAGGGAAACCTACCAAACCCAAACATTTCTGAAAACCAGGCACTCAAGGTAATCCAGGGAGGTGTGACTAGCTTGGATCCCCCAGTGTTTTCTTACCCAGAATCCTCAGCAACCCTCAAATTTAGCTAAAAAAATAAAATAATGTTTTTCCCACTTTTCTGTGTGGGATCACCGCACCGGGGCACATTTCCTACCACCCAGAGTTCCACTAAGTCTCCCGGTAAAAATGATACCTCACTTGTGTAGGTGGGCCACAAGTGCATGTGACAGGGAAGAGCCAAAAACATGTCGAAATTGAGGGGGAACCAAAGTGGGTCTAAAAGGCCAGCTTGGAAAAAAAAACATCTTTAGGCTGACAAGTGCAGCAGAATTTTTATCGGTATAGATGAGACAAAGCTGGGTGGTAGGAATTTTGTAGATTCCTGCAGATTCTGTAAGGTTCCATCACAAAAATGTGGGAAAAATGTGTGATTTCCAGCCCTCACAATTCCAAGTGGGAAGATTTTGAGAGTTAGCCAAGCTTTCATGGCCCAAATGTAAAACCAAAACCCAAAATAATAGAATGTCTTCATGCTTGCCGTGGTATAAGATGTTTTAGTGTGCGGGGGAGAGCTGAAAGACAGTTACCCCCTTCAGTTGTGGTGGGGGGCATAACCAGGCCCATACTAGTAGGTAGCCACCACCCAACTATTTTTTGTTAAATACCCTGGCATCTAGTAGACTTTCTGCCCCCTCACCCCACCGGGTGTGGATCGGGGGTAATTGCCCCATTTGCCCACTGGTGGGCAGAACAACTTTGGCCCCATTTATTTGGGGTGGGGGTATGGCAATATCCCCACCCTCTTATTTTGAAAAGAAAAAAAAAAGAAATCTTCCCGGGTGTGCTTTCTGCTCCGCTTGGGGGCAGATGGGCCTTCCACAAATAGGCCGATCTGCCCCCAACGGGGAGATATGGCCAACAATAATGTGCTCCCATGGGGAGCAGCCTTTGCCCAAGGGGCTGCCCCCCCAAACAAAACACACACATACACACACACCAATACCTGGTGCAAAAGTGTTTTCTGCCCACCCCCGGGGGCAGATCAGCCTAACAGAAATAGACCGATCTGCCCTCAAGGAGAGCAGAAATTACCTAAATTAAATTTGCCCCTCAGGGGAGAGATACTTGCCTAAGAGGTCGCTCTCCACATATACAAAAATCTAATTTTAATTAAAAATAAAAAAAAATAAAAAAAATCAATAGATGCCCAGGGGCAGATCGGCCTAATAATAATAGGCAGAAAAGGCTTAGAAATATTTTGCCCCCCTTGAGCGCGGGCCCTTGCCCATGGGGCCACTCCCCTTATGTGCAAATGTAAAAAAAAAAAAAACATTTCCTGGTGTCTAGTGGCATTTCTGCTGCCCGATCGCGATTCCCCTTCCATTCCTGCCCAGGGGAGGTGGGTGCGAGGCCCCCGGGGGGAGATGTTATATCCTATTGGTAGAAAGAGTCTGGCTTCCTGAATACGTCCGTAAGCTCCCACATTGAGAAGATGTCATTTTGCCTTCTTTCTCTGATCTTGTTCCAGAAGCAGTAAAACAAGCCTACAATGTCCACTGGGCTGTGGGGCAGGCACCTGCACTATGCCGCAACCATGAATTTTGGGATAAGGATTCTCCTTACCACGTAATACCGATTAGGTCTACACCCCAGCCTCAGCCCCAATAGCCTGTTAAACACAAGGCTAAACCTCCAGTGAGGGAGATCCTCACTCGGCTCGAGTACCAGGGTGTAATTGTGCCCTGTGTCTCTGCAATGAATAACCCGTAATTCTCCATTGCAAAACCCAAACAATTCATATAGACTAGTCTTAGACTACACACACTTAAACAGTCTCAAACACACACACACATACGCACTACAAAATTCACAGCACTAATTAACAACATAGTGCGTAAAAAATAAAAAACAATCTTGGACATCTCCAATGTTTTTTTTCTGCCAAAACTTAGCACACGAAAGTCTGGTCCTGAGTGCATTCTCATTAGGCTCACAAAAATGCTTCTGTTTGCACCAAGGCTATAAGAACAGCCCAGGGCTGTTCTCAGCCCTGATAACATCAATATTGCACTATATTGATCCGAGGCCTTGTCTTATGTGAATGATAAATATCTCACAGATGACAACCTCAACATTCATCTTGCCAGGGTCGATTGGATCATTCTGTGATTTGTAGCCCTTGGTTACAAATTCAATTTTAAGAAAACTAAAATAGCCTCTCTCAGTGCATTGTTCCTGGGATATGAGCTATCAAATGGACTCCAACCACCAAAAACTATTACAAAACTGCAGTCCTTACTTGGTTTCTTCAATTTTGGCAGAACTTACATTCCTAACTATGCACAATGCATCAAGCCACTCTATGATTTAATACACCCAGATTTCTTTAGAATACACTTGACAATTAAACACACGAGCATCCTTGGAGGATTGCAGTAAGATATGCTAGAAGCAACATACTTACACATCTGTGAAAACAAAAACAAATTTGGTCATCAGAAAAATAGCTCGTGCCATTGGGTTCACTTATGTCACCTTTAACAAAGGTGACACGGTGCCAATAGCTTATAAATCACATTTATATTTCAACGCAGAATAACGTTTTGCACCCACAGATAAAATTCTAACTGCAGTGCAGATCGCTGTAATCAAGGAGAGGCCACTTGCCCAGGGAAAACGCATTATTGTTGTTACCCCCGGTCACCAAAGCAAGCGCTTCTAACGCTAAAGCATTACATCCACGTTGGATTCAATCAACCTCCCTAACTGCCACTGATGTCAATTACATCTTTGATCCTAAACTTCAAACACAAGAATTTCTCCAATACGAACAGGAGTACCTTGCACCTCTTAACATCTTGTCACCTGACAGATACCACACTGTTGTTTACACTGATGGTTCAGCACAACCAGCAGTAGCTATAACACATCAATATTCAGCTGCTTGCGCAGCCGTGAGCGGAGTGATGAAAGATGGTGCCTTCCACCCTTGCAATACCAACTACTCGCAGACCCTAAGGGACTGCACAGCATAACTGGCTGAACTCAAAGCCCTCATCCTGGCACTGTAACATACGGATCAAAGATATCTTACATTGATAGTGTGAGATTCGTACTACTGTGTCCAGTCCTACAATGATTATTTTAATCATGGGTGGATGAACAGGTTTAGAGACTCAAAAAGGCAACACCATAAAACACAGAACTCTGTGGGGGAGGGTGTCTGATCTCAAGGATACGCTACCTGATGCTCATGTAGCCCATACATTGGGCCACCAACGTGTAGATGTACACATTATTGGCAACACCTTAGCTGATGAAGTAGCCAAATCCCCAGTAGCTATGGCTTCTGTTGCTGCAGTGACTCATTCTCAGATGAGATTGGGTAATAACATTCTGGCCACAGAGAAAGCTTCAGCTGAAGGCAAGCCTCCCCCAAAAGCATTCTGGCCCCATCAGTTGACAGAATGTTGCCTTTGCAACAATTCCTGGGGATGGAGATTGAGTGATCCCCAACCAAGACCAAAGATTAGATTTCATCAAAGAAGTGCTTGAGGGTGCCCCCTACTCATGCTGATGCTGCAGCCACAATATACATTTTACAGAAACGCTTCTGGTGGCCAGGTCTATATAAATAGACCAAGCAATATGTCTTTTGTGGTGACATTTGCAAGCAAATTAAAGCTCAAACATCAAACGTTCTCTGCAAACATCCCTCAGTGTCCAATAGGCCACTACTATGTGTATACCTGAACCATCGTGGTCCCTTGCTACCTGATGGTGTAAACAAATACGTCTTAGTCGCTGTAGATTCTTGTTCTAGATTCCTGTGGGTATGGCCACAGCAGTCGGCTGGCGCTCAAAATGTTATATAACACATGCTGGTCTTTATCGGTACATATGCAGTTGCAGCATTCCATTCGGACCAGGACCCTGCCTTTGCCTCTAAGGCATTCGGGGATACCATGAGGACGATGGTTGTTGAACTCCATTACACCTCACCCTACCATCCCGAGGGTAACTTGGTTGTGAAGAGGAGGAACCAAGATCTAACGCAGTCCTTAAGAGCTAGTGTATAGGTTTAGGCCACAGTTGGTTTCATCATCCATATAGGGTCCAGAGAGCACTGAATAATCTGCCAAGACAATCCTTGCGAGGATGCACTCCTTACGAGGTTCTCTTGGGATACCTATGGATGTCCCATATCTAGATGGGCCTGGTTTGGTGGCAGCAGACATAAATGAACATCTAACTATCTTACAGGAGCTTCGGCAATTTTGTGATAATTCATCCGCCAGTGCTGCCACCTTAGGAATAAGGGATTTGCCAACAACGTTTCTACAGGTTGGATTCCTAAAGTTGGGGATCTGGTTCATGAGACTAATACTGCAAAGAAGGAATTTGTTCCAACCTTAAGAGCACCAGTCCCATTCCTGGGAATACAAGGCACCAGAAGAGTCATCTTACCACTGCTGCCGGGCTCTAAAGCAAACAGATTTGTCTCCATCGACAACATCAAACTAGACCATGTGGCAGATCCTGCACAACAGACCCAGTGGTCCTTTGGGTAGCCCCCAGCCCCCCCTCACTACCCAACAGGACATACCTCTTCAAAGAAGAAATAACACTTCTACCTACACCAACATGGACAATGATGCTACAAATGCCTCCTCGAGCATGGGGAGGGTGGAAAATCATTTTCTAATTCCTGTTACCACTTCACTGACAACTGCCCAAGATGTGGCTGACTTCTACTCCAAATCAACACAGGCGACATTGTCTACTATGAATCTCCACGCAAAGTGGATCCATCCACCAGTAATGCACCTGCTCCTGTGTTTGCACAGACTGCTTGTGGTTATTTCATCGACCCTGATGACTTTCCTTCAACTTCATTTGCACCTGTTTTAAAGACGTGTAAGCTGTACATATGGCTTAAAAATAACTATCTGTGGATATTTCTGACATTGCTTTCCTTTCTATTATGGATTGGTTTTGTAACTGTCTTTCTCTTAATAAAAGGACATTATCCTCCTGACCATTCTTCTGTCGAGCCAGTGGATGAAATTTTAACTCCCTATCTTTCCTCACATAAGTTCCGAATAGACTTGTTCCTTGTGAACATTTCAGGGTACCAATTCCAGATGGGATTGTTTGGGATAAAGTTCCATTTGATATATATGGGCTGATGGAGTTCTTTCAAATTACAATTTCAATGACTGATGTCATTACACCTGGTGCTGTTTCTGATGACTGGGTTGTTTCAACAGTTGATTCAGTGCTTGCTGAGCTGCCAGATTATACTGTATTTGAAAGTGATGATGTGTATAATAACACAAAGAATTATAGGGAAATATTCTGTTATAATATTTGGGGGCATTACTACCTGCATCGAGCAACAAGACATAGATCAGTATTTAATTACACACAATGGGAACACTGTTCAACTCCACCCGTGTGGAGCCCAAAGCATTATTTAGATACATTTCACACTTTTCTGGGCATGACATTAAAAATGCAGAATCATACTACTTCAAGTTATCACCTTCTAAAATAAGGAAGATTTTACTAACAAACACAAAATTGATCTATGCAGATTTGTTTACTGTCTTGCAGTTGAAGGATACAAATATTGGAATAACACTATTGATGTAAAAAGTGTATGGGGAACACAGGATTGGGAAATTCAGGGTAGGGAAGCTTTATTTAGAGCATGCCTCATTCCTGTTCAAATGCTTTTCTTAAATGACAATTCAACAAACACTCTGTCTTGGGTTAGCAAAAATGAAGGAACTTAATGTGCCCAGTACCCTTCACACTAGCCAAATTCACCAATTGGCAATCCTTCCTAAATGTCACTGAGGAAGAATTAGATGCCAAGGTTCGGGATGGTACCTATATTTCTTCACTTTCCAGCTCCGGCGGATGGTTATTGTGGCCAATAGACACAAATGGGTGTCAGGAGTGTTTTGTTAACTGTGCCAACAATGGCTACAGACTAACACTTTAGCAGCAGTTAAAAAGCATCTTAATACCCTATCTGATGACAGACTTACAAGACTTCTTGTTTTGTCCAAGAAAGCCATGTTTAAACGATTCTTGCATGCCGTATACAATGAGACCGGAAAGCTTTCTCAAATGGAAGCAGCTGCGCGTTTAAGGCAGATAGATAAGAACAATTCAGAAAGGGTTTCAACTGTTGTCGATAATGGCATGAATACTCGGTCCAACAGAATATACACCCTGAATAATATAGTGCCATCTGCCATTGATATCATTCAGGATGACATGAACCTACTACTTATTGGACAATATCAGTTATGTTCCATTATGCAGTTTTGTTGGACGTTACAGATTCTGAAAGATTGTAGCGTTCCATGAAAATACATTAACAGTAGTGACTCGTTTGCTGCTTTTAATTTATCTAGGGAACAACAAACAATGGCTAAAAGGGAAGAGAGTTTCACCATGCTTCATATAAAAAAGTTAGAAAAGCTACCTTTTACGGTTGCAGAAAGCCCATCAAGAGGATGGCTCGTACATGGCATTATAAATCTACCCATTTCCACTTTTCATTTTACAAAATGCTTGAAACATCTTGCCATGGGCAGATACGGGCGACTTGGAGAAAGCTATATTAAAGAAGAGTGGGAGTTGCCCTTAGAATATAAACATCTGAACAGTGAAACAGAGGCCTTTCTCAGTGTAAGCAAATGCAAGTTTACTGTTAGTCATTCTATGATTTGCAAACAGGTGTCTTTTCATGGCCTTTGCAAAGTGGGGGTCGCAAACTTGGCCTGTTTTCTGAAAAGGTATTCCCGGCCTTGTTATTCGTCCAGCATTTCATGTACTTTCAAATGGAAGTTATGTAGTCCTTAACGAACAGAGCTGTTGTGGTATGAGACCAGGAATTGCCTATGCAATTTCAGTGTTGCTAAGATTGTAACTTGTTGTGGACATGTTTTATTCCCCCCCCCCACACACACAAGAGATAAGAGTAGCAGAAATGTAGCCTCACATTGATATACTAATGTAAATTATGACAAGCTGAGCAGACTAAAGGTGCTTCTGTTCCAGAAACAAGTTGTGCTGACATCGGCTAAAGAAAGATATGCCCCCCCAGATAGCAAGATCATCAGCAGAGATACAATCCCTATTAAATACCAACTACCTCAAGCCCTTCAACAGCTGGTATCCGGAATATTCAATGCTTCAAGCACTATGGGGATTGTGCACTTTTTTATGGCTGTCGGGTCTGGATTCGTATCCATCTTCCAGACTGTCTTCGGAGCCATTACTTCAGCCAGCCATTCACTCTTTTCAAGTGTGTTTGGCGGCTTTCCTGTGACTGACATTGATTGGCGGGATACTGCTGCTGCTGTTCCTGACAACCAGTGGTTGTGCCTTCTTAGCTAAGCGGAGAGATGGAGCTACTTCCACCAGCCCAGCTGTGCCGTGATCACATGGTGCAGTTTCTTGGTGCTCCGTTGCTGGAGGACTTGAAGCATGATTGGTCACTGGCATTCAGACCGATCCTATGATGCGTGAAACCTGTCTTTCACTACACCTGTTACCTCTGAGTGTCTCTCTTCGGTGTGCCTTGCTGTTCTGCAGATGCCTCCTGTGGACCAACAGCTGCTGGTGTTTCCGATGAGGGTTCATTTATAGTCGTGCCCCATGAGACTGAGGCTGATTCGCGAAGCTTCCTATAAGCCACCCCTTGTCAATTATCTAGCTCCTTCAAGCACCTTGGATGGTTACTGCCTTCGTGGGTGATCCTGCGCTTGAGACTGCTGCGCACTTCTGCTCTGTGGATCCGACTGCCAATCCTGCCATCGATCTGACAATGCGGATTCATTCCTAGATGTCCTTCCTTTCGATGACTTTGGAGACATTTTCAAGATCATGACTATTGTTAAATTTGACCATTGGCTTTTTTCTAAAGTTTCAAAGTTATGCTACAATTGCCTTTTGATTAAATTAACTTTGGCCTGCTGTGTTTGTCATGGTTGACATTTTGGCCCTTATTAAGTCAATGGCGGTAATGACCGCCTAGGGCCGCAGCGACGACCACCAAAACACCATCGCTGCGTATACCTATTGTCTGCCATATTATGACCGTAGCCGGAATTCCGGCTGCGGCCACGACGGCGGTAAGGTGGGGCTGCTGCCAGCAGCAGCGCCACGCCAGTTGACTGCCACAGACCGTATCATGACCCATGATACGGCCTGACGGTGTTCGGCTGGCGGACACTGCTGCTGGCAGCAGCGCCACGTCCCGTCTCCTGCCGGAGGACCCTCTGC
Organism: Pleurodeles waltl; assembly: GCF_031143425.1. Classification (NCBI taxonomy): domain Eukaryota; kingdom Metazoa; phylum Chordata; class Amphibia; order Caudata; family Salamandridae; genus Pleurodeles; species Pleurodeles waltl. The sequence continues at coordinate 395,405,159 of NC_090446.1, forward strand.
AAGCAGGTAAGTCAGGTGCTCCGACAGGGGAGGGGGTGGAGGGGGTTGTGTGTGAGAGTGTGGGTGTATGTTTCTGTGTGCTCTATGGTGGTGTGGGGTGTGCGGAATGCGTGTGGGTATGAATGGGTGTGAGTGTGCGTGTATGTTGTGTTGTGTGAATGAGTGTGTGCTTGTATGTATGTCAGCCGGTGTGGATGTGTGCGTGAATGGATGGATGCATGCATGCATGCATGGGTGATTGTGGGTATGAGTGTGGGTATGTGTGTGTATGTCGTGGGGGGATTGGAGTGGGAGGGTGGGGGAGGACTGAGGTGTCTCCCCGCCCTTGCCCAATCAGTGACAGGGAAGGAATTCCCTGGCACTGATAGTGCCTACCGCCATGGTTTTCGTGCCAGTCAGGAAGCCATGAAAACCATGGTGGTAGGCGGGGTCATAATCCTGTGGGTGGGACAGTGACGGCCGCCTGGCTGGCAACTGAAGTCTCCAGCCCGGTGGCTGTTACCACCCTGGCGGACAGAGTGGTACATTGGCGGTTTGGCTTGAGCCAAACCACCAATGTCATATTTCGGGGAAGCGTACCACCAGCCTGTTGGCAGTACTTTTCTCCAAAATACTGTCGCCCGCCAGGGTCATAATGAGGGCCTTTGTCTCTTCTAATGTTTTAGCTATTTTTTTTACTGGTTTTAGTTGGATTTTAGCTTGTTTTAGTTCAGAGCATTTTAGCCTGGGTTAATCCACCTTCTCTTGCGTCATACTTGTTTCAGCAATGGGGAGGGTGTAGTGGATCCTGTTTTATTGAGAATCAGGAGTTTGCTTAGCCTTCTGGCTTACAGACCTGTGCCCCCATCACATAGTGACTTTTAACCTACCCTGCTTGCTCTGTTTTGGCACATTTATTTATTTCTTTCAAGATGGCTGCTATGTTTACCGTTAGGAAGATGTTTTGATTTCATGTTATCAGAGCCACTCTGTGAGGGCGTCACTATCAGAGTCAAAGACAAGTGTTATATGTAAGTATTTACATCACGTCCCTTTTCCCACTTAGATGTGACAGGAACATATTGTACTTTTGGAGGGAACAATTTATATAACTGCGGCCCAGGCATGCCTTCTTATCTATTGTTTGGGAACATACCTGTGTCAGGGGTCCTACAAGATCTGTATAAATATGTCTCACGCAAACAAGGTTATCAGAGGGATTCCTACCAGATGCCATCAACGCTATCTATGCTATACGTCGCCTTGATGCTGACCCAGCCTTCATGTCATAACGGAGTCTGCTCTAGAGACCTCATTCCAAGGTAACAAGGGTTGGGGGCTCTTCTCTTGGAGACAGCACTGGCAGATTAGGTTTATCACACCTAGCTCTCTTTAGGTTAGAGATGAGGTTCATCATACTAGGGTATTAGGGCCTATTTTACAAATTATGTTTCTGCAAGATGGTGGGGGTCTTTGTATGTACGTCTCTCTTTTTTACAATTCTGCTTGCTGCATTGTTTATTATCCTAACCATTGCAGCTCATGCATTTTACAGTAGACAGCAGTCTTGTTAATGAACCTATTCAAAATTTACTGCATCTCCTTCATTACCTGTGTGTGACCGAGACTTATTGCTCAGATGCAAAAAGGGTACTCTCCGTTTAACCACAACTCCCCTGAGATGTTGCACTCTACAGTCCATGTGTAAAGGCTGCCAGAAATCACCATTTACTGTTTTGGTGAGGTATTGCTTATGAGCGTGGAGGGTTGGGCTGACAGTTGTGACTTGTTGTAGGATTGGCCTAGTCGTCTACAAACAAAAGTGCTGTCATTCCTAAACCTGCAGTCTCGCCTAAAGCAGGAGTCCAACTACAACAAGTGGTTCACTGTCACACCTAAGAGGTCAAGAATTTGATGGGCATTAGCGGAATGCTCTTCTCACCTTTCACCTATGGCATGTGAAACAGTAATTTTCTGTGTGAAGAGATTGCACAACTGTACAGATCATTGAGTCAAATTGTTCTTAAGATAGCAACTTCCATGACATTTTCTCTTCCTGATTCATAAGTAGTTGTGACTACTTAAACCTGCCAGTCATTGAGAAGCCATGATGTTTGATTAGGCTAATGTGTTGGGGCAGAGTTATCACAAGTCAGGTACAACTTATATTTGAGTGACAATGCTCCTGCCTAAACTGGCTTGTTGTGAAATATAACCTGATGAGATAATGTATTTGCTCCACACATCATTATTCTGTTTCCATGAGCCAGATAGGTCTTTAGGTTAATGTGTCTCCTGCATAGGGCTGCAGATACCCTAACTAGGAGTAATGTGAATCTGAAACGACCCTGCTATAAGACTATCTTTCAAAAATGATTTATTATCCAGATAACCCTGCCATGGTGAACACATTAAGGATTCATCTCCTTGAAACATATATTGTTGAAACCATAATCAGGGATTCTTAGGTTGAAAGTATTTGTATTATAATTGGCCACACTAGACATTACTGCAGAACATCGGCTAACATTCTCTGATTTTTGTATCTTGTACTTTAAGATCTGTGAAGTATGACTCTGCTTTTTAAAATGTATTGGCTCTTTAAAATTCTACTTTATCTAATTTATGGTCATAACACATAAATTGCTGTTTTAGGTCCCATGTAACTAATGTACTAAATGCATAATATTTGGTAAACATTTGGGGTAGCATTTTTATTGGGATGCGTGTGGGAACGCTGGGTTGTAGGAATGGATCCTTACAGGTTCTGGAATGTTCCTTCACAGAAATATGAGGAAAATCTGTGATTTTGCCAAAGTTTGGCGTTTGTCGGACATTCTGGGGAAGAAAGTGTATTCATACAAACTACCCCACCCCAGACTACCCTAGCTAGCTTGTGTCCAGTAATACTTGGGCCTGGCAGGTTTAGATGGGTGGCGGCAAAGCCCTGGCCTAAATACCGCAGCTACCCACATAGACAGAATTGGTCAATTTGCATAGCAATAACTTAATCTTTCCTTTTGTCTTTAGGGCATCTTTCCTTTCAGGGGCTATTGCTCAGTCACGCAAATTGGGTACTATTGAAATTAAGAGAAGAATAGGAATGCACTGAAGTAGGACATTTGTGGATCCATGCAGATTCTATTAGCGTGGTCTGCTTTCAATTTGTTTTTGCTGTGTAATGTCAGTGTGCACAGTGTGCTGAGTACAGCAAAACAAACAAATCCAACTTGTGGGAAGCATTTCACTCCCATGCTGACTGAGTTTGGAAATATATGTTCAGGTGGTTTTATTAAAAACATTTTCTTTTCCAGTACTGTTGATGACCTGTATAAGTACACTATATTTTGAAAGTAGTGTGATGGATGTCAGTGGGTTATCGTCTTCCCTAAAGCAGTTAAATTGACAACAAGCTGGAGCTGCACTAACGTCTTTGTTCCATGACCACTAGGGACTTCTCCACTTCTAAGAGGCCCCCTGGATGGTTTGCATTTGGGATTGGGGAGCAGAGAAAAGCACAATGGTCAATTAAAGCTGGCAGGTGCTGGTAATGGCCATACACAGCTGAGAAAGTTTCAGTTGCCTTACATTGCCTATTGAGAAGAGGTCTAGAAAGCGATAATAACAAATATTGAGAAGTACAGAGACAGAAGAGTATATAGAGCGAGGATGTTCTAGAAAAGGAGAGAAGCTTGAGAGACCAAAAGGAGAGCAAATAGAAAAAGGCAAAAGAGACCAGGAGAGACAGAAATGGGAAGATGAAGCAGCAGCAAACAGAAAGGGTCAGTGGGGAAAAGGCTGATGCAGTGGGGCTACAGGTTTGAAGCCTGGAGAGGAATAGAGAAAGTAAGAGCGAGCCTAAAGGAGTAAAATGAGAGCTAAGAACACAGAGAAATGGTGACTGGAGATTAAGTGGAATTTATAGCTTATGTAATAGAAAATACACCTGGCCTTATGTGATTTCACAGCAGAATTATGTACTGCTTTCTTCTAAAAGGGATCTTAGTTTAAGACCCAAAAATCAAACTTGGATAGTGGTCTTCAAAATCCTAATAAGGTGCAACCATTGTTAATTGAGCCACATTTCTTTTTGCAAATTGCTTAACAATGATGCCCCCTTATTATTTGTTACTATATGCTTTTGCTCTTTTAACACATATTAGCCATGTTTATGCTGGTATAGTCGCTAGAAAGTACAACCTGCTTGCGGATAAGTCCAAGTTCTATTGACGGGGTGATTTGCCTTTCTAGTGTATATTTAAATATGACAGTCTCTTAACTGTTTCATATGAATGTTGACTTTTATCTGCACCTGTAGTATGCCAAATAATCCCTCTGCAAGTAAATATTTCCATTTCTAGTATACACAGTAGGCTTCCATGCCTTCTACATTCACAACTCAGAAGGTGCCACCTTGAGGGTCCTATTCAAGGACTCTACTGCATGTGAAAGAGTAGAGAATGCCCATAAAGTCTGAAAATGGAGTACTCTGTAGCTTCTAAATGGGAGGTACCATGCAAGCAGCATCAAACAGAGATGTTACTGCAGAGTAGAATCCTAGACGTACCTGTAAAACCACCACTCAGAGCATTAGAGGCAGCTGGTCTCTGTGCATCTATGGCTCTTCTAACTGGAGATGGAACTAGTATCCTCAGCCAGGCCACAGGCCTCAAAAAGACCCATCCTGGGCTCACACGATCACCTGTATTTTACCATGCCTATCTGTCTTATGTGAATGTCTAGCGAAGGTCTCCTTTTGCACAGCACCTTTTGCACAACCTGCTTGTAACTATGAGGGTACATGCCAATGTCAGAGCTTGCTTCAAGTCCATGCAGTTCTGACTGGTGCTTTTGATTAAATTTAATTGAACTATCCATCTTTTTCACATTCATGTACTCAAATTCTTTGTGTGACCTTCCTAACTTCCTCTATTAAATGCCTTTTTAAAATTATATTTAAGTTTCACCATTGTTGCATTTCACAAATGTTCCAAACACGCCATTTGCCACGAATTTCCAAAAATGTTCATGATTGGAGAGTGCATGGAGCATATCAAAGTTATTTTAAATTAATGACAAGTTAAGTTAAACCTTCAATTCCGAAGTTGGCTAAAATTAGGAAACTCCACACTTTATGAAGCAAATAAAGTTTTCTATATTTACTTGAGGTAAGGTTTATCCGTTCGGGCCTTCCAGGTGTGATGATTTCCTAGGACATCCTCTAGCAAAACGATTTTGAGTGTGGAGGCTGGACATCCACCACCTGAGGTAGGAGGTGTGGGAGGGAGGCCTGAGATGAGGCTAGCACATTTTTTTAAAATAATTTTATAAGCTCAGCATTGCACAAAGCTTGAACATGTAAAAAAGCAAAGTTGAAACTTAACAACTTTACACCCTTCTACTTTAAATCCCCACTAATTGACAGGATTTAAGGTTGGATTGTGAAAAGCTTTATGAGTATACTTTAATGCGTACCCTAAAAATTCACATATTTAGGTGCACCCCGGTGATTCCATATGAAGCAATATCCACACCGAAACACTGATGACAGTGTATCGAGCACAACATATTTAATCCAAAATATTGTCAAGTCAGAATAGTTTTTCTATACCTTACTCCTCCTATATGTACCTGCACAATATGGAAAATGTCACTTACCCAGTGTACATCTGTTTGTGGCATGTTCCGCTGCAGATTCACATGCTGTGCACTGTCCCTGCCATCTAGTGTTGGGCTCGGAGTGTTACAAGTTGTTTTTCTTCGAAGAAGTCTTTTCGAGTCAAGGGACCTAGTGACTCCTCCCTTTCGGTTCCATTGCGCATGGGCATCGAATCCATCTTAGATTGTTTTCCCGCAGAGGGTTGTAAGGTAGGAGTGGTAGAATGAGAATAGTAAAGATGTCCATGCAATGCAATAGATATGTATGTACATAGTTTGAGGTAATAGAATGTTTATTTACATATATACAATGTTAACTGCAAATTAAACTGCTACAGGCTCCCAGGGAAGTGGGAGGGCTCATGTGAATCTGCAGCGGAACATGCCAAGAACAGATGTACACTGGGTAAGTGACATTTTCCATTCGGTGGCATGTGTAGCTGCAGATACACATGCTGTACATAGACTAGAAAGCAGTAATCCTCCCGAAAGCGGTGGTCAGCCTGTAGGAGTTGAAGTTGTTTGAAATAATGTTTTTAGGAAAGCCTGTCCTACTGTGGCTTGTTGTGTTGCTAACACATCTACACAGTAGTGTTTGATAAAAGTATGAGGTGTGGACCAAGTGGCTGCCTTACAAATCTCTGTCATTGGAATGTTACCTAGAAAGGCCATTGTTGCTCCTTTCTTTCTAGTGGAGTGTGCCTTTGGTGTAAAGATTAGTTCTCTTTTGGCTTTAAGGTAACACGTTTGTATACATTTAACTATCCATCTGGCTATGCCTTGTTTGGATATAGGGTTCCCAGCATGGGGTTTTTGGAATGCGACGAATAATTGTTTAGTTTTACGAAATGGTTTTGTTCTGTCTATATAGTACATTAGAGCTCTTTTTTATCTAATGTATGCAGTGCTCTCTCTTCTACCGAGTCTGGCTGTGGGAAGAAGACTGGGAGTTCCACTGTTTGGTTCAAATGAAACGGTGAAATGACTTTTGGTAGAAATTTTGGATTTGTGCGGAGAACAACTTTATGTTTGTGTACTTGTATAAAGGGTTCCTCAATAGTGAAAGCCTGTATTTCACTAACTTCATAATGAAGTGATAGCTATTAGAAATGCCACTTTCCAAGTTAAGAATTGGATTTGACTAAAATGAATGGGTTCAAAAGGTGGACCAGTGAGTCGTGTAAGTACAATATTATGGTTCCACGAGGTACTGGTGGAGTTCTTGGAGGTATGATCCGCTTTAGTCCTTCCATGAAGGCTTTAATGACTGGTATTCTAAATAATGATTGTGTGTTTAATTTTCAAGTAAGCCGAAATTGCAGAGAGGTATTTTGATGGATGAAAAGGCAAGATTTGCTTTTTGTAGGTGTAGTAAATATTCTACGATGTCATGTATGGACACATCCAATGGTGTGATGTGTTTCGCTTGGCAGTAGAAAACAAATCTTTTCCATTTATTAGCATAGTAATGCCTGGTGGTAGGTTTTCTTGCCTGTTTAATGACTTCAATACACTCGTTTGGAAGATTTAGATATCCTAACTCTAAAACTTCAGGAGCCAGATTGCTAGATTGAGCATTGCTGGATTGGGGCGTCTGATCTGTTGTTTGTGTTGTGTTCACAGGTCTGGTCTGTTTGGAAGTTTGATGTGAGGTTCTACTCATAGGTCCAACAGTGTTGTGTACCACAGTTGGCGTGCCCACGTTGGTGCTATGAGTATTAGTCTGAGTTTGTTTTGATGCAGTTTGTTGACTAGAAAAGGAATGAGTGGGAGAGGGGGAAAGCGTTAGCAAATATCCCTGACCAGTTGATCCATAGAGCATTGCCCTTGGACTGAGGGTGTGGAGACGCAAAGTATTGTGCTATTAGGCGAATATTGTTGTGAATTGTCCAATGCCAATTTTTTGGTGCTAAGAGGCAAAGTTGTGATGAGTGTTTTCCCCCTTGTTTGTTTAAGTAGTACATTGTTGTCATATTGTCTGTTTTGATAAGAATGTGTTGGTGAGCTATTAGAGGTTGAAAAGCTTTTAGTGCTAGAAAAACTGCTAGTAGTTCTAAGTGGTTTATGTGTAGCTGTTTTTGTTGATTGTCCCACTGTCCTTGTATACTGTGATTGTTGAGGTGTGCTCCCCACCCAATCATTGAGGTGTCTGTTGTGAGAATGGCGTGAGGTACAGGGTCTTGAAAAGGCCACCCTTTGTTTAAATTTATGGGGTTCCACCATTGAAGCGAATAGTGTGTTTGGCAGTCTGTCATCTTCAAGGTGATCCTGTGCCTGCGACCATTGTTTTGCAAGGCACTGCTGTAAGGGCTGCATGTGTAACCGTGCGTTTGGGACAATTGCGATGCATGATGCCATCGTGTCTAGGAGTCTCATCACAAATCTGACTGTGTAATGCTGATTTGGTTGTATATTTGGTACCATGGTATGGAATGATTTTACCCTTTGTGGGCTTGGACTGGCAATCGCTTTTTGAGTGTTGAGTGTAGCTCCCAAGTATTGCTGAGTTTGGGATGGTTGCAAGTGTGACTTTTGGTAATTTATAGAAAACCCCAGTGTATGTAGGGTATCTATTACATAACGTGTGATTTTGACACTGCTGTTGAGTGTTGGCCTTTATTAGCCAATCGTCGAGATATGGGAATACATGCATGTGTTGTCTCCTTATGTATGCCGCTACCACGGCAAGGCATTTTGTAAATACTCTGAGGGCTGTTGTTATCCCGAAAGGTAATACCTTGAATTGGTAATGTTTTCCTTGTATAACAAACCTGAGATATTTTCTGTGAGATGGATGGATGGGTATATGGAAATACTCATCTTTTAAGTCCAGTGTTGACATGTATTCTCCTTGCTTTAGTAATGGGACCACGTCTTGTAGTGTCACCATGTGAAAGTGTTCTGATTTGATGTATAGGTTGAGGTTCCTGAGATCTAATATTGGTCTTAGTGTTTTGTCCTTTTTTGGAATAAGGAAGTACAGGGAATAAACCCCTGTTCCTTTTTGTGATTGAGGTACTAGTTCTATAGCCTGTTTTGTTAAAAGTGCCTGCACTTCTGTTTGTAACAAAGTGAGATGTTGCGACAATAGTTTGTGTGTTTTTGGGGGAATATCTGGGAGGAAAATGTGTGAATTCTATGCAGTAACCATGTTGGATAATTGATAGTACCCATGTGTCCGTTATGTCTGACTATTGATTGTGGAACATTTCCAGTCTTCCTCCCACAGGGGATGGGTGTTGGGTGAAGGTGATGGCAAAGTCACTGCTTGGTGTTAGTGGCCTGCTTTGAGCTCTGGAATTTCCCCCTGGACCTTGGGAATTGTCCCCTGAAGGACCCGTGAAACCCCCCTCTCTGGTACTGTGATTGGTAGGAGGGTTTTATTTGAGAGAAGGATGTTTCTGATGACTGGTCTAAAACCTCCCCTATACTGCGGTTTTCTGAATGTCCCTCTGTATTGGGACGAGTAGAGCGCTCCCATTTTGAAACCTGAGAATCTCAGCCAAGCATGGCAGTGTTGACTGTTCTTGCGGCAGTGTCGGCGGAATCTAATGCAGATCGTATTTGATTGTTAGATATTGCTTGTCCCTCCTCTACCACTTGCTGAGCTCTTTTCTGGTATTCCTTGGGGAGATGTTGGATAATATCACTCATCTCGTCCCAATGAGCTTGGTCATATCGTGCAAGGATGGCTTGAGAGTTTGCTATGCGCCACTGATTGGCAGCTTGTGATGCTACCCTCTTTCCTGCTGCGTCGAACTTCTTACTCTCCTTATCTGGAGGTGGTGCATCTCGGGATGACTGCGAATTGGATCTCTTCCTCTCTGCACTGACCACTACCGAGTCTGGGGGCAGCTGCTGAGTGATGAATACTGGGTCTGACGGTGGTGGCTTGTATTTCTTTTCCACCCTTGGTGTTATGGGTCTTCCCTTCACGGGCTCCTGAAAAATTTGTTGGCCATGTTTAAGCATGCCTGGGAGCATGGGCAGACTTTGATAAGAAGCATGCGTTGAGGACAAAGTATTAAAAAGAAAATCGTCCTCTAATGGCTCTGTGTGCATGCTCACACTGTGGAATGCAGCCGCCCTGGCCAAGACCTGAGTGTAGGAGGTGCTATCTTCGGGTGGAGAGGGTTTCGAAGGATAGCATTCCGGGCTATTGTCCGACACAGGGTCATCATAGAGGTCCCATGGGTCCGTATCCTGTTGCGAGTGCACAGTGTGTGTGGGTGACTGTGCAGTGGGTGTTGCAAGGGGAGAAATAGTTATCTGAGGAGAATGCGGAGGAGAATGTGATGGAGAAAACTGGCGTGGCGGAGATTGTTCTCTAGGCACTTTAGCCTTTGGCTGCTCAGTGTCTGAACGTCCTTGGAAAGCCAGTTTCCTTTTGAATTTGAGAGGAGGTGCCGTTTGTATCTTCCCAGTATCCTTATGGATCTGTATCCTTACCTGTGTTTCATCAAACTCCTCCATTTGGTGAAGTTCCTCCTCAAAGCTGTGTCTCTCATTTGTTTGGAGAGTCCATGTTCCTCGGTGTATAAGACTTTTTTCGCCTCCGAAGCTAGTTTTTTCGGCACCGAAATGCCCATGCTGACAGTAGGGCTCAGCTCCAAAAGACTCTTTTGAGGCTTCGACTCGACAAGTCGATGTTGAGTTTTCTTGGACACAGTTTCTCGGCTCGAGTCCGAACCCTTTGGCACGGATTTGGCCTTTTCCAGTGCCGAAGGTGTTGCTTGGTCACCGCTTGATTTCTTGTGGGTCGAGCCATGGCCTTCCGGCAGTGGCGTCCCCGAGGCCTTTAGTTTTGTTTTGGACTGTCTCTGGACTTGGGTCGGGGCAGGCGTACTCGTGTGCTGGCCTGCTGTGGGTGGTCGGTCTGCGTCGGAGTCGTCCGAATCGGAACCTTGGATGGAGATGGCTAGCTCCTCTTCCTCGACGTCGAGGTGCTCGGAACTCTTCGACGCCACTAGCAGTAGCCTCGCCCTTCGATCCCTCAAGGTCTTCTTCGAACGGAAGGACCTGCAGGCCTCACAAGTATCCTCTCAGTGGTCCGGTGACAAACACAGATTACAGACCCGGTGTTGGTCTGTGTAGGGATACTTGGCATGGCACAGTGGGCAGAATCGGAACGGGGTCCGGTCCATTAGGCTTCGACGTTTTCTGCGGTCATGCCGACCAGGCCCTGGCTTGGTGCGGGAGCCCCGAAGGGCAACCAAATGTGTGTTTCGCTGGTGTTGAGGTGTTGATGCAAGATGTTTCGTGATCTAAAACAATACTGACGATTTTCAGTGAATTTTGTCTTTTTCCAACTGGAATACCCAGAGTGAAGAGGAACACGTCCGAACCCGATGGCGGAAAGAAAACAATCTAAGATGCAGACAAACCCATGCGCAATGGAATCGAAAGGGAGGAGTCACTCGGTCTGTGACTCAAAAAGACTTCTTCGAAGAAAAACAACTTGTAACACTCCGAGCCCAACTCTGCAGCTACACATGCCACAGAACATATATATATATATATATATATATACAGGGAGTGCAGAATTATTAGGCAAATGAGTATTTTGACCACATCATCCTCTTTATGCATGTTGTCTTACTCCAAGCTGTATAGGCTCGAAAGCCTACTACCAATTAAGCATATTAGGTGATGTGCATCTCTGTAATGAGAAGGGGTGTGGTCTAATGACATCAACACCCTATATCAGGTGTGCATAATTATTAGGCAACTTCCTTTCCTTTGGCAAAATGGGTCAAAAGAAGGACTTGACAGGCTCCGAAAAGTCAAAAATAGTGAGATATCTTGCAGAGGGATGCAGCACTCTTAAAATTGCAAAGCTTCTGAAGCGTGATCATCGAACAATCAAGCGTTTCATTCAAAATAGTCAACAGGGTCGCAAGAAGCGTGTGGAAAAACCAAGGCGCAAAATAACTGCCCATGAACTGAGAAAAGTCAAGCGTGCAGCTGCCACGATGCCACTTGCCACCAGTTTGGCCATATTTCAGAGCTGCAACATCACTGGAGTGCCCAAAAGCACAAGGTGTGCAATACTCAGAGACATGGCCAAGGTAAGAAAGGCTGAAAGACGACCACCACTGAACAAGACACACAAGCTGAAACGTCAAGACTGGGCCAATAAATATCTCAAGACTGATTTTTCTAAGGTTTTATGGACTGATGAAATGAGTGAGTCTTGATGGGCCAGATGGATGGGCCCGTGGCTGGATTGGTAAAGGGCAGAGAGCTCCAGTCCGACTCAGACGCCAGCAAGGTGGAGGTGGAGTACTGGTTTGGGCTGGTATCATCAAAGATGAGCTTGTGGGGCCTTTTTGGGTTGAGGATGGAGTCAAACTCAACTCCCAGTCCTACTGCCAGTTGCTGGAAGACACCTTCTTCAAGCAGTGGTACAGGAAGAAGTCTGCATCCTTCAAGAAAAACATGATTTTCATGCAGGACAATGCTCCATCACTCGCGTCCAAGTACTCCACAGCGTGGCTGGCAAGAAAGGGTATAAAAGAAGGAAATCTAATGACATGGCCTCCTTGTTCACCTGATCTGAACCCCATTGAGAACCTGTGGTCCATCATCAAATGTGAGATTTACAAGGAGGGAAAACAGTACACCTCTCTGAACAGTGTCTGGGAGGCTGTGGTTGCTGCTGCACGCAATGTTGATGGTGAACAGATCAAAACACTGACAGAATCCATGGATGGCAGGCTTTTGAGTGTCCTTGCAAAGAAAGGTGGCTATATTGGTCACTGATTTGTTTTTGTTTTGTTTTTGAATGTCAGAAATGTATATTTGTGAATGTTGAGATGTTATATTGGTTTCACTGGTAATAATAAATAATTGAAATGGGTATATATTTTTTTTTTGTTAAGTTGCCTAATAATTATGCACAGTAATAGTCACCTGCACACACAGATATCCCCCTAACATAGCTAAAACTAAAAACAAACTAAAAACTACTTCCAAAAATATTCAGCTTTGATATTAATGAGTTTTTTGGGTTCATTGAGAACATGGTTGTTGTTCAATAATAAAATGAATCCTCAAAAATACAACTTGCCTAATAATTCTGCACTCCCTGTATATATATATATATACACACACATACACACATGGTATCCAGATGTGGAGTTAGGAATAGTAAATCTATACTTCACTAAATGCACATACCTTTCAATATTCTGTCTTCAGTATCCTTACACCACAATATTCTTTGGGTTAGGAGCGCAGATTTAATGTTTGGTTCTATCTGAGGTCCATTCCCCGCTAAAAATATATATCTGGCAATGGGGCTTGAGTAAACCCCAGGTTGTGCAGGAGTTCTATGGTCATCTGTGTGCGCTGTTGACACTGCTCCTGTGTATTGGCTTTGACAAGCCAATCGTCTAAGTAGGGTAAGATGTGAACATTTTGTTTTCGCAGATGTGCTGCGACCACCAACAAACATTTTGTGAACACTCGAGGTGCAGTAGCCACCCCGAATGGAAGTACTTTGAACTGATAGTGTTTGCCTGCTATCACAAATCTTAAGTATTTGTGGTGAACAGCGTGTATTGATATATGGAAGTAAGCATCCTTTAAGTCTAATGCTGTCATAAAATCGACTTGTTGAAGAACCAGAATGACATCCTGTAAGGTGACCGTAAAAAAGTGTTCTGAAAGGATGTACTTGTTTAGATGTCTGAGATCTAAGATTGGTCTCAGCCATCTGTCCTTTTTGGGGCTTAGGAAGTATGGGAATTATATCCCTAACCCCTGCTGTTTAAGTTGAACATGTTTTATGGCTCCTTTGAGGAGAAGGGCTTGGGCTTCCTGCTTGAGAAGCATTTGATGTTCTTGTGACAACCTGTGAGTGCGAGATGGAATGTTGGGAGGAGTGGCAATGAGCTCCAGACAGTAGCCATGTTGGATAGTGGTTAGTACCCATTTGTCTGTGGTTATGGTATCCTAGACTGGGTGAAAAAACTGTAGTCTGCCCCTGAAAGGTGTTATGTGGTCAGGGGGAGGATAAGGTAGTCACTGTTTTGTAGAGGGTGTTGCTCTGTAAGCGGAAGCACCCCTTGCCCTTCCTATTTTTCTTCTGAAGGAGCCTCTATAATAGCCTTTGGTGTAGGAAATCTGTAGCTGTTTCTGTTGTGAGGTGGACATCTCTGTGGAGGTGGATGTATCTGTACCACTGTAGCCTGGGTAACGAAAGAAGCCCCTGGAAACAGAAGTTTTTACCGCTTCCACTGTTTTGCATGTGTCCGTGTCATCTTCATTTTCTCCTAGGTAGTGTCTACCTGCGGGCCAAAGAGATTTTCTTTATCAAAAGGCATGTTTAGGACTGCCTGTCAGAGCTCCTGTTTAAACACTGAGCACCTAAACCTAGCGTGCCGTCTAAGAAGGACAGTAGTAATGATCGCTCTAGCTGCAGAATATCCACAGCACTGAGGGCACAGCAAATGTAATTATTAGTAATGGCCTGTCTCTATAACAATTTGTTGGCCCCACTTCCTATGTTATATAGGGGGGTTACTGTAAATGTTCCACCATCTTATCTCAATGGGCTCTATCATAACGGGCCAACAGGGTCTGAAAATTGTCAATACGTCAATGATTGGCAGCTTGCGCCACAACCATCTTCCCAGCAGCATCTATTCACTTACTTTCTTTTTCTGGAGGAGGGCTAGCCCCAGTAGCCTGACTATTAGCCCTTCTGCATGCAGTGGTTGTTACAACAGAGTCTGGAGGTCATGACTCCAAATGAATAAAGAGTCTGATGGCAAAGCTTTATATTGTTTGACCACCGAAGGGTGAGGACTCTGGCTCCACCAGGCCAGTGAAGTTGTCATCTACATGTCTCATCATGCCAGGTAACATTGCCAGATACTGTGGGCCTGATTACAACTTTGGAGGACGGTGTTAAACCGTCCCAAAAGTGGCGGATATACCACCTACCGTATTACGAGTCCATTATATCCTATGGAACTCGTAATACGGTAGGTGGTATATCCGTCACTTTTGGGACGGTTTAACACCGTCCTACAAAGTTGTAATCAGGCCCTGTGTGTCTTTGAGAATAGAGGCTAGTGTGTCGAAAAGAAAATCCTGTTCAAGGGATTCTTTATGTAATTTGACATTGTGGAAAAATGCTACTCTTGCAATTACCTCTTGGTAGAAGGCTGAGTCTTCAGGAAGGGAGGGATGAGCTGAATTCAAATCTGGATCATTTGGTGTAGTGGGCTTCTACTCATACAACAATCAAGAGCAGCAGTCAGCTGTGTGCCACTTTGGATCCATGACTGGACAAACCATTAAAAAAATAAAGATTCCCCATAGGATGTTGAAAGCTGGAAAAGTTTTGAGGAAAAAAAATAAATCATACTTATTAGGCCCTGGCTGTTTTCTGAAGGAAGTAGCGAGAACAGTGAAAAGGTCCCATCTTTGCTCTTGTGTGAAAGTGAGATATAGCATTCATTGGGGAGATTTTTGAGAAGTGGATTACATCGACCACAATAATCTATCCCCATCCGTCTGCTTGAGCGTATATAAAGATATGTATATGGATGTACTGACCCTGAAGAAGGTGGAAGAAAAAAGTTAAATCCACTGAAACGTGCATCAACAAGTTTTAACACAGGTTTGGACACCTTAACAAGAGGCAAATAAATAACAGACACCGCTGTTTGGGTGTATAGGAAACTCTGAACTGAGGGCCGCAGTGTGAATGAGGAGAGGTACGAATGATTTGAGAGGTGTGAGACAGGATTGACAAGTGGGGTGGTAGGTTTTCAACAGACTACTGACTTTGTACATACTGTGCTGTAAAAATATGAATCTTTGTTTGAAACTTCACAAATTAAGGCAATTATTGTGATTAAATTGCACATAGATTAATGTCTTGTGAGGCAGAATGAATAAAGGCTTCAAAGATAACATAATAATAATATAAGAAAAATTGGCAAAATAAAAAAGTGTGGCAAGTTGAGATAAGGGTCTGTCCACTCTAGGATTAATTTCCACTGAAAAAAGAGACAGTTTTTTTTTTTTTGCAATACATTACACTATTAAGGATTTTACAATCCGTCTACACACATTAGTAATCTAGTACGATGCAATTGCATTGTGATGTGTTGGAATACAACTTAAAACTGTACAACTGGTGGCTAGGGTCACACCTGAATACCAAAATGTGCGTGTTGATATCAGAAGTATGGGCTACACCTGTCGGAGGGCGGCGGAGGGGGGCACATCAACTATGTATGCAAGCTGTGGAGTTGTTGACGGGGTTGGGGGGGCGGAGGGACGTCCAGCGTCCAAAGTGTAGTGAGAGAGGCAAGATAAGGGTTCCATGGGGCCGCTGTCAAGGGAGAGGCACCTTTAAGCACTACGTTGTTGCACTGAGATAGGATATGAAGGTGTCAGGTCTAAATAATTGAAGGGCAGCAGGAGGGTGCGTGATATAGAGATTAAACAGGGAGGTAACTCCCGGGTACTGATTAACTCAGTATGTGTCGTCCCTGGCTTCTATGCCTACCAAAAAAATAACCCAGATTTCGGCACCGCCCTGTATCAGGCCCTTATATTGTATTTGGCGTAATGTCTGCGCCTCCGCTTGCGAGCAACTATGCAGGTCGTGGAGCCAGGCGGAGTGTGCGGGGCCTTCCAGTGCATGGCAATCAGGCGCTTAAAGACTGCAAATGCTAGTTCTATAAATCTATGAAGATTTTTTTATCCTTAGCACGGTGGCGTATGCAGAGTAAACAGGATTCAGGAGTGGGCGGAAGAGTATGGGCCGCAATGTCTACTGTGGTATCAGTGATTCGTTGCCAAGGCGTGTTTATGGAGTGGCAGCTCCAGACCATGTGGTAAAAGTCAGCCGCTGGGGTGGCACATCTAGGGCACACTGGGTTTGTGTTTGGGTGTATCCTTTGAATGCGGGCCGGGGATAAATATGAGTGGTGGATATAATTAAATTGGGTGTACCGCAGTCTGGTATTGCGGGATGCTGTCTATCATTGTGAGGGCTGCATCCCAGGCTTTTTGTGATAATGGTGTAGAGAGGACAGCGTCCCAGCGTGCTTTAGATTGCAAAAAAATAGACAGGTTAAGCGGGATCTTTGTTGTTTATCTTGATATTTCCCCTGTATCCAAACCTGGATTTAAGTAATCTAGAAGTGCCCTTCTTTTTTGTTTAAGGTGGGATCTGTATTATACAAGGGACAGAATATCCTAATGGCCCCCCCTAGCCCACCAGTGTCCGTCTGTAGTGACCCCTGAGGAGAATTATCCAGTGTATCACACATTGGTGATACTGGATGAGGAGAATGCGGGTTTGGGGGGAAATGGAGGTGGTGAGGATGGTGGTGGAGGTGGAAGTGGTATAGGAGGAGGATGATACGCAGGGCTAATGGCCTTTTCCTTTGATTTCTTCCTGGGAAGAAGGGGTAGATTAATTGTCTCCTCAAAAGTCAATTTCCTCCTTCGTCTACTCGACATTGGAGCCGGAGCTACCCTTGATCGACAAGGCCTCTTCTTCCTCTGCAGTTGGCTCTTCCTGAGTGTGTTCTTCACCAAAGAGGTCGGTCAGGAGTTCTGTGGCCTTCTGTGACATTTTCAAGCCGAAGATCCTGCTATCCCGAGGGGCCTTCGTTGATTAAAACAATTCACAGGCGGTGCCAGTGGGCTTCTTTATGGTCAGGTGAAAGGCACAAATTGCATATAAGGTATAAGTAAGGGTGCGGATATTTTGAGTGACTACGCAGGCAGAATCTGAAAGAAGTGCATTCCATCACCCAGAAATTTGTGACTTAGCTGGTGAAACGCAGAAGGGTAGAACTGAACTGGCGGTGCCCCCAAGTGGAGGTCAGTGGTAGGAACTCAATCCAATAAATTTTCTAAAAAGGGAAAGTATGGAAAGGCGCAATCGAACACAATACCATTGAGGACAGTAAAGAACCGAAGAAATGTATCGAACAGAGTCAAAGCACAGAGTGGAGGTACACATGTCGGAACACAACAGCAGAGAGAAAACAATCTAACAATAGAGTTGATGCCTATACGCAATATCACCAAGAGAAAGAGTCACTCAACCTTGTGACTCAAAAGGCTTCTTCTGAGAAAAACTACTTGCACAACCCAACACTAGATGTCAGGAGTATGCAAAGCAAGCGTATCTACAGTCATTCATGCCATCTATCAGAAACATACTGAGATGCCCAATAATGCCAGAAGCACCCCTCCCCACCATTAAATACTCAGGATGACAACAACAATGGGGTAGCACCACAATCAATGACGGACCAAGGCCCACAAGGATTGCTGCTCATAGCCACAGGGCAGGATGAAAGTAGAAGGGAAGATTCAGAGCCGAAGGCCATACCCAAGCAGGGTTCACACTTAAATACCTGGTCGGCTGACAGACATCAAGGGCAACTAATGCAGACCACCTTGCCAAGCCCTGAAATTAAATTTCCGGTAAAACCAAGCCAGTTGATTTTTACACCTCTGTTTACCTCAAGAGGAGCCGGTGATACCTTGAACAGATCAAACATATTATGCCTTCTAGAAAATATTCCATCATTGGCGTACCTCTCTTCTGATCACCTTGTGGCCCTTCACTTCAAGACACTATCTGACATCCATGCAAAAGAGCCAAACATAACCATGTGGTGAGAGTTCAAGGACATAAATAACATACTAAAGGAGCTCAAGTCATTTGAAGACTAGGGAATCCTCATCTGCTTACCCATGCCTGAAAAATATCCACACGTATTAACACACAACCAAAAGATTAGAACACTGAAACTCAACAAACCAAGAAGCATATTAAAAAGGCATAACACGATCTGCCCCAATTAAATGGGAGGATAATATAAAAGTGCACTTGTTAAATACAAAGAACAGAAACACACAGGATACCAAGAATGAATGATACAGCATGGGAAAATGATAATAGATGGGGCTGGTTATCGGATGCTATGAACTCAGCAAATGAAAGCACATCAGACACTTAACATGAGGCAAAAGGAAACAATAACAATTCAAAACAATTCATCAAATTGACCATCTAGAATGTTACTGGGCTGGCCTCAGTCCTACAAAATAAAGAAGGCCATGAGTTTTTAATCAGCTGCGATCTTATCCACTTATAGGAAACTTGAAAAAGTAAGCCATCTACAATTCCTGGGTATTATGCAGTCCATAACACAGCGCATAAAAAAAACCTCTTTGGAAGGGCGTCCGGCGGCCTTTCAATCTTTGTTAAGGTCAACTTACAACTCAGAATCAAGGAGATTAAAGCGTGGTGTAATATTATAGGGGGAATTTAACTCTTTTGCCTCACCTTAAGCTGCTTGTATACCTCTATAATTCTTCTCAGCACTTACATCAACCCATGTAATGCTGGCAGGAAGAAGGCTGGTGGCAACTTCTGTCAGCATGTTCAAATGATCCTCTATCAGTACCCCAATCTCAAAGTCATCCTGGCCAGGGACCTTAATACAAGACACTTGGGCCAGCCCAAGAGGCCACAGAAAGATGCCCATCAGATGACCTTAGAAGCCTGCCTTCGCCAATTCAACCTTCACACATGTGACTAACAGAACAAATCAGACAGGGGAAGGCCGCCCAAATTTAGAAATAGTTCTACCTTGGACTACCTCTTTATGAGCAAACACTTGCATGGAAGATCAACAAATCTTCAAGTACATAATCGGTCAGAAAGTGACCATCACCCCTTGACCATCGCAATTAATTTAAACTGCACTACACATTTGGCAATACAAGTAGCTGGTTCTATGCTGAGTGCAGGACAAACCAATCAGTGAAAATGATAAAATGGGGTTTAAAAGGTGAACTACAATATAGTACATGGAATGAACAACAAAACCTAGAGTTGCTTTAACACCAACCCATAGGAATAGAAGCATGGGACAGCGTAATGGGAAATTTATATTTGGTTTTGCCCAACTATAAATCTACAACTACCGTAAACCATCTACAAAAAGTCCATAACCTCCAAACTTCCATAAAGCATCAACGCAAAGTCCATATAGACGAAAGAGAGCTTCTCAAAAGTTAAAAGGCGTGTTGGAAGGCAGAACTTAGATATAGGAGGTACAAAGGAGCCACTCAAAAAAACAAAAAAAAAGAAGCTATATGAGGCAAGGACAAAAAACTACTTTGGGATCTCAAACAAAACATCTAAAGAAGGAATGGAAGTTGGGATTCCCTTTGTTAGCATCCGCAATGTCAAGAAAATTCTGGAAATATCTCAACTGCCTTGGCAACAAAACATTCAGTACAGCAAACGCTGTCTCAGTAGAACAATGGTCAAATCATGTTAAACAATTGTATACAAGCTCAGTGCCATCTTCCAATCCCTGGGATGGGCAAGCAGGACATGAATCAGGTGCACAAGTCAAGGAACCAATCCATCTATCTGTGAAAAGAATAAAGACAATACTTCAAACAGTACGTAAAGAAGGTGCCCCTGGTCCTAATGGCAGACTTCTGGGTCTCCACATATGCATGACCTCTTTCACATCTATAGCCTGTCCTTTAATATTCCAGCATCATGGAGGGGTACCCTTCTGCATCCAATTCACAAAAAGGGTAATAACTCAAAGCCAGAAAACTACAGGCTAATTGCCTTATTGGGTGTCAAGGGGAAAGCTTTCGCAAAGGTCCTGTTACGTGAGCACGAAAATAAAGGGTAAAGGAAAATAACATCAAGCCATATTACCAGACGGGGTTTCGGCCCAAAGCATCCTCCATGGGCAATGTCATAACTATGTCTTTCTTGTCAAACAAAGATGCAAAAAGGGGGGCATGTCTACTATATGCATTTTTTGCAGATTATAGCTCGGCATCTGACACCATAAACCGAAACATCTTATGGCAAAGCTAGCTAAGTGTGGGATACTAAGCAACCTGCTCAATGTAATTATTGCCCTAAACATGGGTCCAAATCAAACTGACCCAAACTCATGTCTCAACAAAAATAAAGGCCTAAAACACGGTTGCGTCATAGCACCAACGCTGTTTAATTTCTAGACTATTCCATCTCTAGATCAGCAGTGTAAAGGGAACTTGTTCTCTCCAAAAAAAATGATCACCAAAACACCCCATAATACAATATGCAGACAACCTTGTCATCCTGGATCACACACGTAATGGGATGCAGAGGGTCTTGAGTATGCCCTCCTCTTAAAATATCAAGAACTGCCTAACAGTTAACACCACAAAAACCAAGGTTCTAATCTTTGGACAGCACACAAAACAAAAAAGATCAACAGAGATGGAACTTTGGAGGGCTTTATATAAACAACAACAATCAAAAACAATGATGTGTGTTTGGCTGTGTGACACAAGCAAACGAATCGTACAGTCCAGGATAATAAAAGAAAAGGCTGCCCAGACAACATTTGCACTTGCATAATTCCATCGAAACCTACACAGTCCCACCACAGGTGGAATCTGCATAGCCATTCGGGCCAAGTTGCTACCGGCCATAAACTATGGGCATCTTGCCTTTCCTGGGATGCTATTGTCTGTCATCGAGTACTGCTAATCTGCAGCTTACAAGAGACACTTTTGACTACTGAAGCACATACAATGCCTTGCCGCGGCTCGAATTTGGCCTGGTACGCCAAGACATTGAGTGTAAAACGGCCATGGTAAAATCTTACTACTAGGTTGCCTCTGCCCTAGAAGGCTCAATGAATAGCATGCTACAGGTCATTTTCAAAGCAGAGTCAAGTCCCTGGTCTAGTTATCTAGAAAAGACTCTTTGCTCTCCGAACCTGATCTTCGACCACTTAATTCACAGCGGTAACTTACCAAAAGTTGAAGTGCATCTTAAAAACTCATGGAAGGCAACTGTCCAAAGCGCTTTGTATTCTTTGGGGATTCCAGGCTTGCTTCAATCACACAAGGCCGTAGCACCTCAGTCTCCCTCCCTCCCCCCTAAGCCTCCGGGCAGGCTTTGAAAAATATACTCCTTATGAGATTATTGGCCTTACCACTACAGGAATTCTGAGTGCACTGGAATTCCAAAAGTTGGGCGCAGCAACGTTGTTTTTCATGTAGGTATGAAACGGAGTCCCTGTACCACCTAACATGCTCCTGCCCTGCGTTGATAACTGACAGGCGCACTCTGCTGAAGCCACTATTTTTAAAGCATGAGCTAAGAACCTGCAGGGATGCAGTCATCTACGTTTATAAATGTAATATCCCAATAGAATTAGTAAAATGGCTAAATAATACACTATTCTAGGGGAATGGCTAAGGGCAAGCAACACTTTGCCTATCACTATAACATCAATTACCAGAATGTATTGCTTGGAACCAGTTACATCAAGGCTTGAACTTTGAACTTGAAATGCTGTTATTCTAGCTATGGCCAGGACTTTGGGACAATCTTTAGTATTGTATCCTCCATGTTGGTCTTAATTAAAACAGCGTTATGTCACTTGCATTTTTGGTTTACCCTTTCTCCCCTTTAAGTGTCAAATTAACTGATAATTAACGGGGGTGCAATTTAATATGTAGCTGTAACACCTCGCTTTAAGAACTAACCTTGCACTTTATTTCTACCTCAGACATGCACTAAGCGGCACTGAATAAGCAGTCGTAGATAAGGAGCTGGTTGAGCATTCGCACTTTTGCCTCGCCGCACCTTGGTTGACTGAGCTCCCACACCCTACATACGTTGCACGTTGGCTTGATTTTGAAACCCTGGTATAGCACTCCTACTACAAGTCTAACTTTGAAACCTACTCCTTTGTTTAGCACAAGGTAGTAAAGATCATAACATCAATACCCCAGAACTAACTTTGCATATTCCCTTTTCTTCAACTGTTTGCACTATATGAAAGTGAAATTATAAGTTTAACCATACTTCACTTTTAAGTTATTTATTATATTGCATGTTGTAATACTTTGTGAAGATTTTAATTAATCATACAACAAAGTATTATAATACCCCTTTATAAGACATGGATTGTGCAAGAGGTTGGCCTTATATTGCCTGATACAGACCTCTGGTGGCTGCTGTTCATATCAAGGCGGTCCTCCATGGCTGGATAGGCACTGCTTTATTTGAATCGTTGGTTGCTGGTGGGTCCCACCAGTGCTCAACCATGTGGACTGGGACTTATTTTTCATTACTATACTTTGGCCCAGAACAAGAGAGGACGAGAAAGGCGGGAACAAGTGGAAAGAAGAGAAAGACAGGAAAAACGTGACAAAAAGTGAGATAAAAGACCTTATGGGTAGGGTGAGGGCGAAAGGAGCACAAGGTGTAATCAAGGGTAGCCAGTCTTCGTATTCAACAACCTCGGCCTTCAGAGGCACCAGCTGCAACCTTCTGAGCAAAACTGTGGGCTTCTATCCTTTTACAAATTATACACAGAGGACATAGCCATAGTAGCTGGTGCAATTATAGTGGCATTCACAAGAGTGTAGCATAGTCCGTGGAATTCGGAGTTGTGAATCTCACATTTTCCAACTAAAAAGGCAGTGGGCTGCAGGGTGAATGAATGAGATGAGCAAGGTTCTGGATGGACTGTTCCCACACGGAGCAGGGTAAGTACTGATTTGCGTTAGGTGGGACTTGAGGGCCGATTTAGAGTTTGGTGGCAGGTACTCCATGCAACAGTGAATGAGTACCCTGTCTGCCAAACTTAAGGTTCACACATCCAATTCTGAGTCAGGCAAAGTGTAACTGTTACATAGACAAAGTAAAATGTATTTTGCCTGTTTAAAACTTCTTCTGATGGCCCAATGGAATAGGTGTTGTTGGAGGTAAGTTATCGGGCCACCTGCATTATGGCTTTTTTTAAACAGTCTATACTGTGGGGGTTATTTTTATTTTATTTTTTTAAACTCCCGCTCTGAGAGTTTGATATTGAAAAATAAAAAACCTTACAAAAGATTAACGGCTGGCAACCATGTTTGATGGAGCCATCTATCAAACTTTTCCCACACTGTCAGGAACCACCATGACAGTGCTTCCTGCCAATGAATAGCGATGTCAGCAAGGTCGTCTCTTTAGTATCTACAGGCAGAGTAAATGTCGGGTGGCAAACAAAGTCCTCAGCCACTGTGTCTGCCTTTAGCCAATGTGTCAAACTCTAAATCAAGCTGTATGTCTAGTTTGGCACAGTCGGTGAAAGACAACGGTTCAAAATGCCACCCCAAGCGTTTGCCACTGAAGAAAATAAGTTACTTACCTGTAACTGTGGTTCTCCGGTATTGGTATCTTTCATAGATTCACATGCTTGAATCATTCCCCGTCGTCGAAGTGGGAGTCCCACGGTACATAAAAAAGCAATAGAGATTTTTTTTATTTTTTTTCACTGAAGTCAATAGGAAAAAACACATTCAATTGTACAACTATCAGCCTCATTAGAAAAAGCCCAAACTTCAGCCAATCAGGTGAGACCACCCCTTTAGAATCCTCAGCACAGAGGCTCAGTCTCTCAGATTTCTCCGCACTAGTGATTACAGGAAAGTAAGAGGTGAGCCCCTCTGGAGAGGAGGGTGGGTCGCATGTGAATCTATGAAAGATACCAATACTGGAGAACCACAGTTGCAGGTAAGTAACTTATTTTCTTCTTCAGTATTGGGGTATCTTTCATAGATTCACATGCTTGAATCAGAGTAGTCAGCAGTAAGAAAGATGGTTGAGTTCTGAAACACCAGAAGCATGCCTGTGCATAATTCGTCCTATATGGATTCATATAGGTAATTAACATTTGCAAATCAACCTTCTAAAAGATTATATATACATGAATATATACATCTACACATAGATATATTTACATGAAAATATCAGTCTGGCAATACGTAGAGGATGGAGGGTAAAAGGTTATTGGCTCACCTTATGCAAATAAATTACGTAACACTGCTTGTCCTACCGCGGCATCCATTCTGTCCGTAGCTTCCAGGCAGTAGTGCTGGGTAAAGGTGTGAGCACGTGTCCACGTTGCCGCTCTGCAGATCTGGCTCAGAGGGACTCCTGCGAATAGAGCTGCCGAAGTGGATACCGCTCTAGTGGAGTGCGCTCTGACACTGGATGATAACAGTTTCCCTGCCAACTGGTGGCATAGCTGTATGGCAGAAGAGATCCAGCGCGCTATGGTCTGCTTAGTAACTGCTTTGCCTTTATTGATCTGTCCATAACTAATAAACAGCTGCTCAGATTTACGGAAATTGCTAGTCCTTTGTATATAAAATTTTAAACATCGTTTAATGTTCAGAGAATGTAATGCGCGCTCCGCTGCAGTTTGCGGATTTGGAAAAAAAATTCTCAGAACCACCGGCTCATTTAGATGAAGACTATGGAACCTTAGGTATAAATTTTGGATTAGTTCTCAGAATGACCACCTCTGATTTGAATTGGAGGAAAGGTGGTGAGATTGTGAAGGCCTGGATATCGCTAACCCTCTTCGCTGATGTCAAGGCCAGAAGGAGGGCTGTTTTAAAAGAAATGAATTTGAGGTCCACCTTATGAATGGGTTCAAACGGATGCTTCATTAACTGGGAGAGTACAATATTCAAATGCCACTGAGGTGAAGGACGGTGAATCGGCGGAAACATCCTGAACAAGCCCTTAAGAAATTGTTTTATTATTCTGGATGACCATAAAGAAGGTGACTGAGACGTTCATCGGAAACGGGATATGGCAGCCAGGTGCACTCTAATAGACGAATGCGAAAGGCCGGATTTAGCTAAATGCAATAGATATGGCAGAATCTGTTCAGGAGAGGACTTTAGAGGATGAACGTTGGAAGTTGAACACCATATGCAAAATCTCTTCCACTTGAGCTTATATGTCCTGTTTGTAGACTGAGCCCTGGCACAGGCAAGTACCTCCCTGCAATCTGTAGGAATTTCTAGGCCGTCAAATTCATAGAATTCAGGAGCCAGGCTGATAAACGAAGAGACGTCGGGTTGGGATGACAGACCTGACCCTGATTCGTTGTTAACAAATCCGGTAGTGTCTTCAGTCGAATGTGAGGCTGCTCCGAGAGTAATAGAAGTTCTGTGAACCAAAACTGGCGTGGCCATTTGGGAGCAATTAATAGAAGTCTGCATGGTTCCCTCTTCATTTTCTGCAGAAGTCTTGGGATGAGTGGAAGCGGGGGAAAAGCGTATGCATAAATCCCTGACCATCTGATCAAAAACGCATTCCCCTTTGATCCCTTCTGCGGTCGCCAGCTTGCGAAGTGTTGGCATTTCTTGTTGTCTCTGGTCGCGAACAGATCCAGACTGGGTTTGCCCCAACGACAAAAGAGGCGGTTGAGAACTGACTGATTGAGTTCCCACTAGTGGCAGCTGGTTCGAGTCCTGCTTAAGGCATCTGCCCAGGTGTTGGTGATCCCCGGGAGATGTTCTGCTCTGATGGATATCCGATGTTGAATTACCCAATGCCACAGCTTCTGCGTTTCTATCGATAATGCTTGCGATCTTGTGCCCCCATGTTTGTTGAGGTAACGCATGACTGTGGTATTGTCTGTTCTTATCAAGACTGAAGAACCCTTGATGTTTGTGAGGAAGGACTTGAGTGCCAAGGAAACTGCCCTTAACTCCAATACGTTTACGTGAAGAGTCGACTCTTGAGTGGACCATTTCCCTCTCACTGAAAGATCCTGCAAATGTGCGCCCCATCCCTCTAGGGATACATCTGTTATAATGTGCACTGGCTTGTCCTTCAGGAATGAAAGACCTTCTGAGATGAGGGGCGTATCGTATCCTTGCACCATTTTAGAGCTTGTTTTGCTGATGGGGTTATCCGAATTACATCGTCGAAAGAACCTTCTATTTGTTTCCATTGATTGTCTAACTGCAGTTGAAGTGTTCTCATGTGCAGACGACAGTTTTCTATCAATGGAATGCAAGACGAAAGCATCCCCAGAAAAGACTTAAGTCCGCACAGAAGCGGACCTTCTTTTGCTGAGACGTGCTGCTAAATCTCGAAGTTTCTTTCGTCTGTCGTGTGAAGCAAAGGCTTTTGCTTGGACTGTGTCCAAGACGGCTCCTAGAAAAGTGATGTTCTGGGAAGGATCTAGCTGAGACTTGGGGTAATTGACTGTCAAGCCTAGTGTTCCGAAAAGAGATAAACATGTCTTCGTGTCCCTGGCAGCTTTTGACGTTGTTAGTGCCTTTATTAGCCAGTCGTCTAAATACGGGAACACTTGTATCCCTTGTTGCCTGAGGTGGGCTGCAACCGGTGCCAAAACTTTGGTGAATACTCTTGGGGCCGACCTGAGGCCAAAGGGCAACACTCTGAACTGGTAGTGAGTGCCTGCAACCCTGAATCTTAAGAATTTCCGATGACTGGGGTGAATGGGAATGTGGAAATATGCGTCCTGGAGATCTAAGGATGTCATAAAGTCCCCTCGGTTGAGTAGGCGCAGGACGTCTTGAAGGGAAATCATGCGAAAAGATTGCTTTTTGAGGTATTTGTTGAGAGAACGAAGATCTAAAATAGGTCTCCAGTCTCCTGTCTTTTTCCGTATAAGGAAGAAGCGGGAGTAAAAACCTGTTCCCCTCTGGCTCCTTGGTACGATCTCTATTGCTCCCTTCTTCATTAAGATAGTAATCTGTTCCAGAAGTTCGTTGAGATGGGCTGGCGGGGGACCTCTTGGTGGCACATGAGGGGGAGGGT
Source organism: Pleurodeles waltl (assembly GCF_031143425.1). Classification (NCBI taxonomy): domain Eukaryota; kingdom Metazoa; phylum Chordata; class Amphibia; order Caudata; family Salamandridae; genus Pleurodeles; species Pleurodeles waltl. The sequence goes on from NC_090446.1 coordinate 395,432,463, forward strand.
GGTTGAATTTTAGTGTATGTCCTCGATTGACAATATCGAGTACCCATTTGTCTGAAGTAATTTTGGACCACTGGTGGAGGAACTTGGAAATTCTGCCCCCTATTAGAGTGTTGATATAGGGGCTGGGTGCAGGCATCCAATGAAGGTCAGTGCTTTCTTGATGTCTCCTTGGTCTTGTAAGTCAACTTTCCTCTCGCTTGTTGCCTGAAATGTGTGGATGACGGTTGTCGAAAGGAATGTGGTTGTTGCTGGCCAAAGGTGAAACAAAACTGTCCCTGGTAAGAGGAGTATTGGCGATACTGATGTGCGCCTCCTCTATAAGAAAAGGTTCCTCTCCCTTTGGCTCCCCGAAAGGGCTGTCTCTTGTATTGCAATGTTGCCAGAGATCTGGCTGTCTCAGTGTCTGCTTTAATGGATTGTAACGCAGCATCCACATGCTTGCCAAACAAGAGCTCGCCATCATACGGCATGTCCAGGATCTTTAATTGTACTTCTGGCCTAAAAGAAGTAGCTTTCAGCCACCCTTGACGTCTGAGTACGGCCGCTCCGGCTAACTGGCGAAAACCTGTAGACGAGACATCTATGGCGCAGTCTATGATCTCAGCCGAGATCTTTTCACCCTCCTGTAGAATCTTGCGCGCTTCTGCTCTACTATCTTCAGGTAACATGTCTATAAACTGCGACATATCAGACCACATCTGGCGGTCGTACCGTCCTAGGATTGCTAGGGAATTTGCTGCTCTAACTGTAGTGGCCGCCATCGTTGAGAACTTTTTCCCAATCGAATCCAATCAACGTCCTTCCTTGTCTGGGGGGCAGTCAGAGATGCCGATGGATTTCTGGACCTTCTCTGAGCTGCCTGCGATATGACCGAGTCTGGTTTAGGGTGACTAACTAGACATGCTTGAGAACTGTCCGGTGCTTTATATTTCTTCTCAAGTCTCGGTAAGACTGCGGGAATGGAGGATGGAGTCTGCATGACCTTAAGGCCCTCCTCCCAAATGAAGTCAACAATGGGTATAGCCCTTACAGACTTCCTAGTATCCTCTTTGAAGTCATAAAGAAAACAGTCTGACTGCCTTGATGTTATTGGCAGTTGGAATCTTTTAGCAGCTCTTTCCATCACACTATGAAAGCCACCAATATCCTGCGGTGGAGAGTCTACTGGCGGTGGCGTAGAAGGAGATGGTGTTTGAATTTGATATTCATCCCATTCTGGAATGAGTGAGTCAGTGTCCTTAATTTCACCTTCTTCCTGCTCGTCCTCAGATGAAGGTGGAGCAATATCCTGTCCAGATGAAGGAGCTGTGGTAGGATCAGGAAATTCAGATGGTCTAGCAGGGGTGGACACTGGTGTATGCGGAGGTTGCACCGGGGTAGAAGAGCCAGGTGGAGAAAATCTAGAATAATAATCCTGCATCATCTGCTGTAGGTTAGCTATCAACGAGACAGGCATCTGAACTGTGTGCTCCTGCTGCTCTTGAAGTTACAGGTGACTCTGATTCTGCTGATCCGAATAAGGCTGGTCATCATCATCTTCTTCTTCCTCCTCCTGACACTTAATCCGTAGTTCAGATGGGCTACGTGCCACTGGGAAGAAACCATCATCAGAATACACCTCATCTTCATCCTCCTCGTCAGCAAAGAGATGTTGCGGAGGTACTGGTGTGACTTTACTGGGTGATGTATGAGATGGAAGTAGGAGAGAAGACTTGCTCTTTATTGGTAGAATTCTCTGTGGCAGGTAAGGAGATGCTCCAAAATGTTTGGGTATCGGATCAGGGTATTGAGCCGTCGATGGAGCCGTCGTCGACGGAGCGTTCGTCGATGGTGTTCTCGCCGACGGTGTAGGCGTCGACGGAGCCGTCGTCAGTGGAGCAGTTATCGGTGCTGTGAGCGTCGACGAAGTTGCCGTAGACGGTGCCAAAGTCGACAAGGTTTCCGTCAACAGGGCTGCCGCCGACGGGTGTGTCGCCGTCGCTGCTTTCGTCGGTGAGATCGTCGACGAAGAACTTCTGAATTTACTCGTCGATGAGAGCGTCGACGGTAGAGATTTCATTTTCTTACCCGTTGACGGTTTCTTTGTAATCTTCAAGGTGTGAGCCGACGATGGACCGTATTTCAAGCTCACCGACGTTATAGTCGTAGATGACAGTGGAGACGAGATAACGATCATTGGCGACGATGGAGCCGTAAACGTGGCCGTCGCTGTTGTCGTCGATGAAGGAAGGCCTGCCGTTGACGATGCGCTCGTCGACTGTGTCGTCGACGGTGTGGATCTCCTGGACGTCGACGGTGGCAGGGAACTTGAAGGTCTTTTGAGCTTCTTTGAGGAGGAAGCAGGTGTAGATGGCTCTGAGCGAACCTTACCACCCATTTCTCTGGATATTGAAGCTTGTTCCTCCGGCTTGTCCTTAAATGCATGCAGCTTCTTGGCTGACTTACTGCTCTTGGGGGAGAAGCTCTCCACAGACCTCTTCCTCTTCTTTGAGGCCACTGATGTGTCGCTGTCCTCCTCCTCAGAAAGAGCTTCTCTGGCCTTTCTTTTCTGAAGCCAAAGTAAGAGCCTGGCTTCTCTGTCTCTCAGAGTCTTGTTGGGAAAGGTCCTGCAGATCTTACAGTCTTTGACCTTATGCTCTGGATGGAGACAATATATGCATTCCTTGTGAGGGTCCTCACAGTGAAGTCTTAACTTTCCACAGGTCCCACAAGGTCTAAACAAACCTTTTCTTGCTGTAGACATGATGGAATAATACTACAGTAAGAACAAAAGTGAAAATTGAAGATTATCTCTTGAAGAGAAAGAAAACTGAGCAGAGCTCAGGGAGACTCCCTTACACACGACGTGCGGTAAAAAATCTGAGAGACTAAGCCTCTGTGCTGAGGATTCTAAAGGGGTGGTCTCGCCTGATTGGCTGAAGTTTGGGCTTTTTCTAATGAGGCTGATAGTTGTACAATTGAATGTGTTTTTTCCTATTGACTTCAATGAAAAAAAAAAAAAAAAAAATGAAATCTCTATTTATTGCTTTCTATGTACCGTGGGACTCCCACTTCGACGACGGGGAATGATTCAAGCATGTGAATCTATGAAAGATACCCCAATACTGGAGAATAGAGTATTTGTAGGCATTTGTCTCAGCACCTTCAGGGTGTCTGATTTCCAGTATTAAACCTGAAACCGCAGCAGCCTTTCAAAGCCTACTACTGCCAATGTTTAAAAAATTTAAAAAGTAGTACATTTGCTCAAATACAAGAAGTCTTCCTATGGGTGCAGACTTGCTACTTTTTGGTAAACTGGCCACTATATATATTTAAATTCCTAATCCAAAAAAAAAAAAAAAAAGAAAAACAAGTTAAAACCTCCGAGTTAAATCAGGACAACAAGAAAAAACAACGAAGACATAACAGACTCGAAGGGCCCTCAGATCAAACTACCAAGCCAGAAAAGCATTCATTTTAAGGGGGTGAGGCATCACAGCGCAAACATCGCCCCTGAAGCTGCAACACTAGGTTTCTATGTTTGAAATATGGTCTGCGATGGGGCATTTCGCTAGTTGTGTCTTCCAGCTTATAGCCCAGATGCAATGCGTCCTAATGCTAGCAAGTGAAAGTGGGCCTCGTATTATATTTCTTAGAGGTGAAATACACCCAGACGTGGGAGGCAGGGGACCCCTCAACCCTTGCCTGGTGCCACTACAAATGCACCACTTTTGAAAGCTACGTTCCTTACACCAGCCCGTTACCTGTAGCTTTCTGAAAGGCGCTAACCGCGAGTCAGACAGAGGATGAGGATGCCAGAAGGGGTAGCGCTGCCCCAGTACTCCTCTCAAATACTACCTTGCTTCTGGGCGCTAGAAAGTGTAATCCTAGTTGTGCTTGCACAGCACAGGGTATTAGAGGTCAGCGTTTCAGTTTTGTAGAAGGTTGAAAGAGTGGGCATAGAGGGCCCCTTCTTGCTGGTTCTTCCCTGCCCTGCACCTCCACACTGGGCCACAGGATAAGTGCAACAGGATGGTATGAAAGGTGGCGTCCAGCAAGAGTGGGGCAGTGGGTGGGTTGTAGCAGGTAAAAGCTAGGGAGTTTGCACTGAGGTTAACAGGCAGGCAAGGAAGCGCACATGGTGATGGAGATGGGCACTCCTAGGAGACTCGAGAAGCCCGTGGTTGGAAGCAAAGTAAAGACAGGAGTCAGAGGCCAGGAGGAGCTTCCTCGTGTCTTCATTCCTTTTGGTTCCGGGTGAGGGGGCTAGGAGGACTTTAATAAGGCTCCAGCATGCGTGGGTGATATACACACTTTGTAAACTGGAACACATGTTATGCGCAAATGAACGCCTGAGGCTACAGTGAGCCGATTACATCTCTGATGCTCACATCTAGTCCTGTAAGAGGAAGTAAAATTGCATATGTTTAAAGTGGGCGGGTGCTTAGTTGAAGGATTGGCGTGGAAAACGCTGCTGGCTTGTTTACTGGCTTCCGTGTCCCAAAGAGCACAAAACACGTGACATCCATGCAGATAGGTGTACATCTCCCTATTTTGAACTCTGGGCAATTGGACAGCTTAGACAGTAGCACTGTACCCAACCCTCTCAGAAAGTATTATACCTCGGGCCGGACTCTGCATAAGTGGACCAAAACAAAAGCACTCTGATGTGACAACTACTATAAATGTACCTTTCTCCGCTCATCGTCACTATCACAGACATTTTTCGAAAATCAGCACGACAGCCACCACTGCCCAGTGTACTCAACAGAAAGGCCAAGGAGTCAATGAGCAGCTAGTCTGAACACCTTCAGTGCCCCCATCGCTCGGGAGCACTCAGGGGAGAGAGACCAAGTAGCATATAGCCAAACACCTTTATGGTCATGCTACAGGCACTGTGACTAGTACTGCCTTCTGCCTCACCTATCAGAAGCAACAGTCCACATACCTGGTGCTGCTCGACTCACAATAGGAGACCTAATGTTGACAGCCAACGAGAGACCACCTGCAATAGATTTGGGGACAAAGGAGGGCCAGAGACACGTGCTTTGTACTTTTATGTTCAATGAGCTAACACAGGGGGTTACTCATAGGTCCCTCAGCTGCACCTACAGTTGACCCACCAGTGTCCACTGAGTACATCCTTTGAACGACTCCGGTCATAATGCTATTATCCTTTGGTGTGAGAGGAGGCAAGAGAGTAGGTATTCACACAGGGGCTGAACTACAAACGTGCAACCTTCGAAATCTGGGTACCTTAGCTTCTGCACTTAAATTGTGTGATATTGTGAAAATCAGCATACTTTGGGGTGTCACATTTTCTGGAACATTGTTGCCATTTAAAGAGTGAAAGTAATATGCCTGTTTACTGATGCTAGTGTTGCATGTCACGATGTAGTGCACAATCTTTATCAAGACTAACAAGGTACGCGTTGTGTAAGGTGGGTGTTGAATTTGATTGGTTGCTGGCTAAAGAGGTAAATTTTGAGGCAGTTTGTAAATCAAGGTCTACTGACTATGTTTTAATAAAAGAAAAGCGCCTGGATGGATTTTCTTGTAGGTGAGGGTGGCTGGGTGCCTATTGGCTGAGTCCTGTAAGGAAGAGGAGTTTCCACATTAGCTCGCTCTGTGAGCTGTGGTGCACTGTCAAAACTAAGCAGTCACGGATCATTTGGATAGCTTAACTGTGCAAAGGTACCTTAAAGTGTCTGGTGCTTGCTAACCTCAAGGAACGGTTGTAGTGTTCTTTTGTGAGTGCAAAGTTCGAGTTTAGGAATTACTTTTTTGTGTGGTGTATTCCAAGTCTTTTGCCCTGGCTATTATTGCTGGCTGTAAAACTCTGTGCTCTTTGCCCCTGCTATCCTGTGGTAAAATACCCGTGATTCTCTTTAACATGATTAAATTAGTAAACTCCTACTCTATATATATTTATTACACATTTAAGTCCCTAGTATAAGAAATAAAATGAACAGAGGGCCCGTAAGTTAAATGTCGCTAGGGTTCCTGCAGCACCTAATATGCCATCTACTACAGTGACAGTGTAAAACTTTGCTTCAGGCTTACCATGGTAACCTGACTGGGGCACTGCAAACACTGCAGTATCGACTGTCAAAATAAACCCCTTTGACACGTCAAATACCCCTTTAAAATATTAATAGGGCAACCCAATCTAGGCTTTGTAGTCCACAGTAGTACATGTATAAGTTTAATGTTAACATTGCTGTGATTTGCACAAGCATTTTGTCCTATCTAAGTAAAATTTTAAAACCCTCTTTACGTCGAGAGAATGTAGGGTTCTCTCAGCAGGGGTAGACTGATTTTGGAAGAAAGTTGGTAATGAAATGGTTTGGTTCACATGGAAGTCTGAAACTACTTCAGGTAAAAAAAATTGGATGTGTCCTCATTACTACTTTTGAAGAATGAAAAAACGTATAAGGTTCTTGAGCGCAAAGGGCCTGGATCTCACTGACCCTACGAGCTGATGTGATTGCGACCAGAAAAGCAGTTTTCCACGCAAGATGTTGGAGTGATGCTTTATGTATTGGTTCAAAAGGATGTAGCATCTATCGCGAAAGGACAATATTCAGCTCCCATGGAGGAGATGGCCTTCTAATGGGAGGAAAGACCTTTTTCAAACCTTCCAGGAAGTCTTTTATGATTGGAATCCTAAAGAAAGAGGATTGGGAAGGGCTCTTTCTATATGCCGCCAGGTGTACTTTTATTGATAACAATTGCAATCCAGACTTCGCCAGACTTAACAAGTATGGAAGAATAGCCTCCTCTCCACATGATATTGGGTCGACGTTTTTGTCCAAGCACCACATGCAGAACCTTTTCCATTTGCAGGCATAAGCTGTTCTTGTGGAGGGGCGCTTTGCTTCCTTTAGAATCTCCATGCAGTCCTGAGGTAGGTTCAGGTGACCATATTGTACTAACTCAGGAGCCATGCTGCCTAATTCAACAATGAGAGGTTGGGATGAGTTATCGGGCCTCGGAACTTCGTGAGAAGGTCTGGGCGACAAGGTAGCCTGATGTGTGTTTTGAGTGACCGGTGAAGGAGGTCTGGAAACCACCACTGGCGTGGCCATTCTGGGGCAATGAGACATCTTGGTGTGAGCATTGGACAGCTTCAGGAGGACTGCTGGTATCAGGAGAAGCGGTGGAAAGGCGTAAAGAAATGCTCCTGACCAGTTTATCCACAGGGCATTCCCCAACGTTCCTGGATGGTAGTATCTGGAGGCGAAGTTTTGGCATTTATTTGTTTTCTGGGGTTGCGAATAGGTCTATAGAAGGGGTACCCCACATGGCAAAAAATGGAATGGACGACGTCGTCGTGCAAAACCCATTCGTGGTTTTCGTCCATTGCTCAGCTGAGGGCATCCGCTTGAACATTCTGTATGCCCGGAAGGTGAGTTGCCACTAGCGAGAGGTTCCTGGCTAGAAGCAAGTGCCAGATTGTTTGAGCCTCTGTCGACAGAGTTCTGGATCTGGTGCCTCCTTGTTTGTTTAAATAATACATGGTGGCCATGTTGTCCGTCTGGGGAAGCAGAGTGTTCGCCTTCAGTGAGGGGAGGAAGGCCTTGAGCGCAAGATGGACTGCGCGAAGCTCTAAAAGGTTGATGTGATACAGTCGCTCTCTCTGTGACCACGTGCCTTGTACTCGAAGGTGATCCATATGCGCTCCACATCCGAGCAGCGATGCGTCTGCGACAATGGTTTGGGTTGGCGGCTGTTGTTGGAATGGAATCCCCTCCAGAAGATTGTTCGGCGAACACCACCACTTGAGGGATTGTATGGCGTGGGGATTAAGAAGGACGCTGTTCTCCCAATCGTCCACTAGTTGACACCATTGATCCTCCAGACATTCCTGTAAGGGTCTCATATGGAGGCGAGCATTGGGAATGAGGTAGATGCAAGACGCCATCGAGCCCAGGAGAGAGGATATCGCTCTTGCAGTGGTCTGAGGCATTTTCTCGAGCTGCTGGCACTTTTGGAGGATTGATAATCGTCGTTCCTCCGAAGGAAACACCTTTCCTTTCGTGGTATCTATGATGGCACCTAAGTAATGCAGCCTCTGAACAGGTGTTGCTGTGGATTTGGAGAAGTTGACCTGAAGGCCCAGACTATGGAGAAGCTGGTGAGTCCAGTTGAAATGCTGTTGAGCCTCTAGATACGTGGAAGCTTTTATGAGCCAATCGTCTAGATAGGGGTAGACAAATATCCGGTGTTTCCTTAAATGGGCTGCCACCACCGCCATGCATTTGGAAAACGTTCTTGGTGCCGATTTGAGGCCGAAAGGTAGTACCGTAAATTGGTAATGACTTTCTCAGACGACGAATCTTAGAAACTTTCTATGCTTCTCGATCACCGGAATGTGAAAGTAGGCATTGCGGAGATCTATTGCGCAGAGCCTGTCGCCTTGACGAAGTTGGGGGTAGATCTGGTGTAAGGATAGCATCCTGAATTTCTCTCTGCGAATCCATTTGTTTGCTACCCTTAGATCTAGAATGGGACGAAACTTGTGTTTGTCTTTCTTTGGTACCAAAAAATACCTTGAGTAGATTCCCTTTCCGTGCTGGTTGATCGGGACAGGTTCTACTGCTCTCTTTTGTAATAGGTTTGTTACTTCTAATTGGAGAGCGTCGAGGTGGTGACTAACTGGTTTGGGTGGAATAGACGGCGGAGGGCTGATGAACCTGAGAGAGTAGCCATTCCGCACAATATTCAACACCCAGGCATCTGATGTGATGCGTTGCCACTCGTCCAGATGATTTGAGATATTTCCCCTTACCGGAGTGGGTAACAGAGGAGGGGGAAGCGAGGATTTAGGGCTTAGACGCTGGTGCCTGACGAGCTGTCTGGGTTTGCGGTGTACAGCGACCCCTTGTTGGCTTCCGTTGGGTCGAGAAAGTTCTCTGATGCTGTTGCTGTGATCTTGAAGACATCCACTGTGGCGTTTGATATCGTGGAGTAAAGAGTCTACGGTGGTAGGGACGGAATGTTTTCCGTTGCTCTCTTGGTCTCTCGATGCCGCTTTCAGAGTGTCTAGTTCCGTTTTCATTCTCGACATCTCGTCGTTAGCATGAGAACCAAACAAAGTGGAACCCGAAAAGGGCAAGTTTTGAATTCTCTGTTGCGCCTCTGGTTTAAGTGACGTCAGGCGTAGCCAGGCGTGTCTTCTTAAGGACACTCCATGAGCATAATTATGGGCGGATAGCACCGAGGAGTCTGCAGCGGCGCTGATCACTTGATTGGAGACCATGGCACTTTCACTAACGATCGCAAAAAAATCCTCTTTTTTCTCTTTAGGGAGATGTTCCGCAAATTGCAGCACGAAGTCCCAAAGGGCACGATCATACCTGCCTAACAGTGCAGTAGTACTAGCTGCTTTCATTGGGATGGCTGAGGTAGAGCATACTTTGCGGCCTGCGGCATCAATCTTTCTACTCTCCTTGTCCGGTGGTGAGGAGGAAGACGGAGATGTAGAATGCAACTTTTTAGCGGCCACTATAACCACTGAGTCAGGCACCGGATCCGACCTCAGAAACAAAGGGTCCTGCTCCGGAGGACGATATTTCTTTATAAGCCTGGAAGGAGCAGTTTTAGCTGTGGACGGTGTTAAAAATATGTCCATTGCCGGTTCAAGTAGCCCTGGGACCAGCAGTAGTAATGGTCTTGAAGATGAACGCTGGTGTAATGTCTCGAAAATAACAGAGGTTGTTGGAGCGGGTACTGCCAGTGGGATGTTTAATTTGGTAGCACCGCGAACTAGGACCTCTTGGAAGGTGTTCACATCGTCTATGGGAGAAACTCTCGGAGACGGCGAGTCAGATAAAGTCGGAGAGTAATCCCTTGTGGATGAGGAGGAATGTCTATGGTGGGAACGGGGAGATCTTTGAACAGATTCACATCGACGATGATGTTGAGAGGAAGAAGATCATCTCGAAGAGTGTCGGGAATATCTTGTGGATTCAGCTGGAGTCACTGTAGCGGACTCTGAAGGAGGAACCGGCGGAGGAGGTGTAGGTGTCAGAGGTGACTGTGGTAGGGGCGACGGCTGAGGAGATGGTTGAGGTGAAGGTGGTAGAAGAATGAGAGAAGCCGAGGATTCTGAGGTGGTATAAACCCTCTGTGGCCTCGGAGTGCCTCCTCGACGTCGACACACTTCGACATCTAAGTACGATGGCGACGAGTACCTCTCGGCGTTGACCCCTCTTGTCATTGAGAGCCCCTCGATGGTGATCTCCCTCGACGTCGATGGGATGACGTCGACGGCGACCTGGACCAAGATTTTCTTGACGGCGAGTGTCTACGCCATCTCGACGGCGATACGGCTGTCGACGTCAAGCGATGTCTCTTCCTCGACGGCGAGCCGGTCCTTGACGGCAAGCATGTTGGCGCCGTTCCTGGTCTCGACGTCGATGCTCTCGACGTCGTCGACCTATGACGTTTGTGAGCAGCTCTGGCAGCTGCTCCAGAGGACACAGTGAGAGACCTGGTAGAAGACTGACCTTCTCCTCGCTCTGTGGCAGATTGCCCTCTTCTTCTCCTGTCCTCTCTTGCCTGAAGACAAATTTTCTCCCTGTCGCGAACAGTTCTTCTGGAGAAAGTTTTGCAAATGTCACAGGCATCAGGTTTGTGACTTGATGGTAGGCAAATAATACAGACTTGGTGTGGGTCTGTTTGGCCTTTTTCCTGCCACAGCTAGAGCACTTGTCAAAAAGAGAAGGCATTCTGAGGACAGAAAAACTTAAAATTTCTGTCAGAATTTGACAGGAAAAGTTAGAAAATGTTCACTCTAGATGAAAAATGTCGAGTGAAATTGAAATCCAAAGGATTTTAATTGAATTTTTGTCAAAAAAAGCTTTGTAAGGTATAGCTCAATGCTTCAGGGTCCTGTCAGAAGGAGCCGGAAAAAAGAATAAGGCAACTGCCTTTTGCTGTGCATGATGGGATACAGGAAGACTTTCCTTTCTTAAAGGCACAGCTCTATTTACGTCCTGTATAATGGCAGCCTATGGGCTACACTGCCCTGCATTGTTTTCATTCTCAGTTGGAGGTGTAAATAAAGTTTGAGAATATGTTTTTTACTACATTTCTAGAATAAATATGTGTTTGAAGGTGTATCTGTAGTACAGCTTTCTTTCTTTCCAACCTCAAGAACAAACAATTTGGCCTGTGTAGCTTTTCACCTAGGCTGCACATTGATACTGTTAAGTGGCTTAACATGCCTTTTTTCAAGAAAGGCGAACATCTACACTTAAGAATACATTACAGAACAGTGCTCCGGGGTCCCCGCAGGCGCGCTGAACTATTCAGTGCTTATGACTATACACGGAAATCCCCTACGAGAGAATATTTTCTTTTAAATAAAATGATGTCGCATCCCATTAATTTTGGTAATTGTCAACTCGCTACTGTTGATTACCAAAAGAGATGCCAGATTCCATAATGGAATAAGTAGGTTAAAGGAGTCCAGCTGCATCTGCAGCTCAGACAAGATTCAGGTTATAAAATAATCTAGGCTTCTCGAAAAGATTTATGGAACTAGATTGGTTTCTATATCTAACAAGGCTAGCTTTTATTCCAGGCTTCGATTAAATATAAAAACCTAGATCATGAATTAAATTAACCAAGTCACTATCATCCTAGTGGCTCAATGCACGGGGTAAAACCTCATTCCAGAGGTGTGCTCTCCCACCTAACAAATTGTGTGCCCTGATTTGTACCTCTTTTACTATGGTTAATTTTGACTTGGTATTAGGCCACAGAGCGCCCGGAAGGCATTCTTTTCAAAATCTACACTATAGAACTCTCTCCCAGGTACGGTATAAAAAACAATAATATAGTTGCACATGCAGATCAGTAAGCCATAGGCAGACTGAAGGTGACAAACTGACATTTATTGGTTCACTTCTCTGCATGGTCCCAAATAGGTTATTCTGCCGCTAAGCCAGGAATGGGTGCGATACATCTATCAGGTAAAGTCAGAACTTGAGAGAGAGAGGCTGTTAATCATAGAAATAAACTAGAACAAGGAAATGTTAGAGCAGTTTTAGAATGGTACTGGTATGTAGTTTATGATTGTTACAACTCCCAAAAAAATGTAGGATGTGGTCGGACAGAGGAGAAAGAATGGCCAAATATGGACCAGTTGAAAGTAAAACTTTCAAAGCTGCTCGGCACAAGCTGCTGTGTGTGGGTAAGTGGTGTGCCTGTGTGAGTATAGGGTGAGGTGAAGTGGTAAAGAAACTCAGTTAACAGTGAGACTGCAGGGTGATGGGTTCTCGTGGCAATGCACAAGAAGCAGGGTGCCAGTATGAGTGCATGGCGAGTGGAGTGCGTTTGTGATTGGTGGGTAAGTGATGTGCCTGTGCGAGTTCAAAGTGAAGGGAGTGCCTTTCAAGTCCAAAGTGAGCAATGTTTCTGTGTTAGAGCCAGGTGTGAAGCATGCCTGTGTGAGTGCAGGACACCTACATGCCATGATCTTCCGGCCTCGGAGGGGAGTGTTATCGTATAGTGAACCTTAATCAACTTTTCTATCACTAATTAATTTTTCTTGACCAGTAATGGTGATTTACATTTATTTATTTCCGCTTCAAAATTAAGTCTTTCTTTTGTATTTCACCGTCCTTTCAAGGAGGTTTAGTTTTTGGTTTGTTTACTCCCTGTCAGATTTCCCTTTGTGCTTTAGATGAAACGTTATAACTCCATTAGCAGTAAGTAGGGCCCCTTTATATTTGATGTCACTTCTATGTTTAGTAGGACTCTGAGAAGACTGTTTTCCTCTTGCTGCTTTCTCTGGTACTCAAGCATGCTAGTAATCTCATCAGTTTTTCAATTTTGATTTTTTTTGTTTTTCTTATTTTTGTTACATCAACCTTTTACAAATGGTGATTCTACGTTCGCTTTCTGAAGGTTTATGATATCGATATGGAAAGATGAATTTCGAGCTGATATTTTTTCATTTTTTATTTTTATTTAGGTATCCTCCTCCCTCTCCATGCCTGTGCTAGGACTGCTTTCCTTTTGCACGGCAACAGATTGCATGAAATTGCATCCTGTCACTTTTCTACTTGTTTCATCTTTATGCTGATAGCTTTTAAGTGTCTCTACTTGGTCCGGATGATTTTTTTTTTTTTAACCAAGAGCTAATCATTATTTGTAGTATGCTTGGTAGTGCACCATGCTGGTCTATAATACTACATCAGAAACAAAGACTTAACAATTCTTTATTGGCTTCCACATTTTCCAGATTGCTTTCAGATGTTTCAGACAGCTTTGCGTTAACCTCATGAATTGAAGAAGCAATTTCTTCAATGCTGTCCATCTGTACCTCCATTCTCACATATCGACAATTAAAAAAAATCTATTTTAGCATTCATTAAAGAGGTCACTGTCTCTAGGGCACTGGTAAGTTGGTGGTTCTTATCTGTGAGACATGTTCTCTTCTCCCTCTTGGATAATCTGCCGACTACCTATTTTAGGAAACAGATGTAATACCTTAATGTCCTGCTATTGGGACATTAGCTGTTGGTGTTGTGAGCCTGGGGATGGTGGCCTCATACTTAGCATGTCGTTAAATTAATGAGGTGTCCATCTAGATGGCCTCATACATTGCATACTATTAATTCCATGAGGTGTACTACGGTTTGCAAAATGTCATCTAATCAGTAGATCAATGCACGTTTGTAATCTGAATCTGCTTAGATTCATTTTTCACGTTTTGTCTTAAATATGAATGTAGACTATTTTTCATGATAAGATCGTAATTTGATGCAGTTTACCTGTTAGTATGAGCCAACAGTAGTTGGAAATAACCAGTGTTTGTTCAAACGCTCAAGTTTGCTTTAAGTGACTATGAGCATGACAAAAACAAAGAAGGCACTCCTATTCCCCCTAACAGAAGCACAGTGGAAGAAAAGGGACAGCAATGCACACAAAAGCACAAATAGCTTCCACCAAAATGGGCTGCTGGGCTAAGTTTGTTGTAACAAAGATTCACTCAAAATGAATGACCACTGTAGTTAATATGTTGATCTATCATATGTCCAAGACAATTTGGTTAAGAAGCGTTAGCCAGGATGAAAAAACTATCAAAGTATATTCGTGGCTCCCAGCATATACATGTTAATTTAGTTCTTAACACACGTCTAAATAATACTCGTTTCATTCAATTTATGCTGATAGGAATCCAGCACTCTTCTGCATATGTTTCTTACTAGCGTGGCCCTGGTAAAAGAAATGTGGAAGGGGCTCAGGAGGGACATTAACTGATAGTCATCCCCAAGAGGCGGACAGAAAGTGAATAAGATTCAAATTAAACAGCGCTTGAAAAAAGGTGAGGAAATAGAACAATACATTATCGAGCTGTACTAGATGAGTAAACTAAAGTTGGTCTTATGAAATTTCAAATTAACAACTGAACACCCACTGGAAACTACCAGGTGGCTAAGAGTAGTAAATTAGGGACTGCAGATAGCACTCAGTGATGCAGCTAGAAACTGCGAGTAATAACGACGATTCTAGTTGTATTTTATCTAAGGAAGAGTAATAAATGAAGCTGAGAGTTGAGTGAAGCAACAGATGGGTGGGTGAGGGAGAGCGCAACACTCGAAGCATGGAGGTGAGTATATTAAGGAGAAAGCAGCATACAAGGACAAGCACAAGAGAACATATGGTCTCAATTGGAGTGCTCAAAGAAAAAGGTCTGCAGGTGGGAAGAGGATCTGAAATAGCAGGATTATCATCTGTATGTAGGGAGGTGTGGAGTGTAAGGAAATGGCTCCCTGTTGCAATTACCCCCCACTTTTTGCCTGATACTGATGCTGACATGACTGAGAAGTGTCCTGGGAACCTGCTAACCAGGCCCCAGCACCAGTGTTCTTTCACCTAAAATGTACCATTGTTTCCACAATTGGCACACCCTGGCATCCAGGTAAGTCCCTTGTAACTGGTACCCCTGGTACCAAGGCCCCTGATGTCAGGGAAGGTCTCTTAGGGCTGCAGCATGTCTTATGCCATCCTGGAGACCCCTCACTCAGCACAGACACACTGCTTGCCAGCTTGTGTGTGCTGGTGCGGGGAAAATGACTAAGTCGACATGGCACACCCCTCAGGGTGCCATGCCAACCTCACACTGCCTATGGCATAGATAAGTCACCCCTCTAGCAGACCTTACAGCCCTAAGGCAGGGTGCACTATACCATAGGTGAGGGCATAGGTGCATGAGCACTATGCCCCTACAGTGTCTAAACAAAACCTTAGACATTGTAAGTGCAGGGTAGCAATAAGAGTATATGGTCTGGGAGTCTGTCATACACAAACTCCACAGCACCATAATGGCTACACTGAAAACTGTGAAGTTTGGTATCAAACTTCTCAGCACAATAAATGCACACTGATGCCAGTGTGCACTTTATTGTAAAAATACACCCAAAGGGCATCTTAGAGATGCCCCCTGGAAACATACCCGACTTCCAGTGAGGGCTGACTAGTTTTACCATCCTGCCACACACCAGACATGTTGCAGGTCACATGGGGAGAGTGCCTTTGTCACTCTGTGGCTAGTAAAGCCTGTACTGGGTGGAGGTGCTTCTCACCTCCCCCTCCAGGAACTGTAACACCTGGCGGTGAGCCTCAAAGGCTCACCCCCTTTGTTACAGTACCCTAAGGCACTCCAGCTAGTGGAGATGCCCGCCCCCTCCAGCCACGGCCCCACTTTTGGCAGCAAGGCCGGAGGAGATAATGAGAAAAACAAGGAGGAGTCACTGGCCAGTCAGGACAGCCCCTAAGGTGTCCTGAGCTGAGGCGACTGACTTTTAGAAATCCTCCATCTTGTAGAAGGAAGATTCCCCCAATAGGATTAGGGATGTGCCCCCCTTCCCTCAGGGAGCAGGCACAAAGAGGGTGTAGCCACCCTTAGGGCTAGTAGCCATTGGCTACTAACCCCCCCAGACCTAAACACACCCCTAAATTGAGTATTTAGGGGCTCCCAGAACCTAGCAAGATAGATTCCTGCAACCTGAAGACAAAGAAGGACTGCTGACCTGAAAGCCCGGCAGAGAAGACGGAGACACCAACTGCTTTGGCCCCAGCCCTACCGGCCTGTCTCCCCACTTCAAGAAGAACTGCAACAGCGACACGTTCCACAGGGTCCAGCGACCTCTGAAGCCTCAGAGGACTACCCTGCATCTAAAAGGACCAAGAACTCCAGAAGACAGCGGCTCTGCTCCAAAGAAGAAACATCTTTGCAACAAAGAAGCAACTTTTAAAGACAAAACGTTGCCCGCCGGCAGCGTGAGACTTTGCACTCTGCACCCGACGCCCCCGGCTCGACCTGCGGAGAAACAACACTACAGGGAGGCCCCCCCGGCGACTGCGACCCTGTGAGTAGCCAGAGTTGACCCCCCTGAGCCCGCCCAGTGACGCCTGCAGAGGGAATCCAGAGGCTCCCCCTGAACGTGACTGCCTGCTTCTAAGAACCCAACACCTGGTATAGACACTGCACCCGCAGCCCCCAGGACCTGAAGGATCCGACCTTCAGTGCAGAAGCGACCCCGAGGTGGCCCTCTCCCTTGCCCAGGTGGTGGCTACCCCAAGGAGCCCCCCCCTTGCCTGCCTGCTTCGCTGAAGAGACCCCTGGGTCTCCCATTGAAACCAATTGCAAACCCGACGCCTGTTTGCACTCTGCACCCGGCCGCCACGTGCCGCTGAGGGTGTACTTTTTGTGCTGACTTGTGTCCCCCCCCCCCCCCTCAGTGCCCTACAAAACCCCCCTGGTCTGCCCTCCGAAGTCACGGGGTACCTACCTGCTGGCAGACTGGAACCGGGGCACCCCATTTCTCCATTGAAGCCTATGCGGTTTGGGCACCACTTTGACCTCTGCACCTGACCGGCCCTAATCTGCTGGTGAGGTAACTTTGGGGTTGCTCTGAACCCCCAACGGTGGGCTACCTTGGACCCAACTTTGAACCCTGTAGGTGGTTTACTTACCTGCAAAACTAACAAACCCTTACCTCCCCCAGGAACTGTTGAAAATTGCAGTGTCTAGTTTTAAAATAGCTTATTGCCATTTTTGTGAAAACTGTACATGCTATTTTGTCGATTCAAAGTTCCTAAGTTACCTAAGTGAAATACCTTTCATTTGAAGTATTACTTGTAAATCTTCAACCTGTGGTTCTTAAAATAAGCTAAGAAAATATATTTTTCTATACAAAAACCTATTGGCCTGGAATTGTCTTTGAGTGTGTGTTCCTCATTTATTGCCTGTGTGTGTACAACAAATGCTTAACACTACCCTCTGATAAGCCTACTGCTCGACCACACTACCACAAAATAGAGCATTAGAATGATCTCTTTTTTCCACTATCTTACCTCTAAGGGGATCCCTTGGACTCTGTGCATGCTATTTCTTACTTTGAAATAGTACATACAGAGCCAACTTCCTACATGGAGCTTACAACCAGTACTCAAACTATAAGATCGTTCAACCGTCTCAGGGAACAAAGAAGTCTGTGTAGCTGAGGTCACACCCAAGGCCATATGCCTAGTGCAAACAACCTTTTTTGATGAAGTCACAAAGGACATCAAGATCTATGAATCCGAAAAAATGTTTTTTTGCTATAATGTGCCCCAAATTCCGTAAATGTGTAACAGTTGCTACAGGACAAAGGGGCAAACTGAGTTTATGTGCTCTGTTTTTTAAAAATATTTTATCTTGCTGTCCTCCCATCAAGTTAATATTAGCACCTGCAACAAGCTGTAGTAAAACAGTATAGTATATTCATTAATACATTTTTCAAGTATAATGGGGCCACGCAAACACTAGAATACTGTAGACGCCGAGGTGGAGAGGCTGCACGGGTATGGGTGCCGAGTTCATACTTTGATGTGAAAACATGAATAGGGAGGCTGCCATGGTGTGTCAACAGGAACGTTAATAGGCACTGACAACGCCTGATGCTTGTTGCTGGTGCTGTTCAACAACTACAAAACGAAAATAAATTATGATGATGCCGATCAGCTTTGACAAGAACAAAAAAAACCTGCATGATGATGTATACGTGTGCCTGCATCACAAAGCAAGCACACTTATGTATCATGATGCAGCAGTCATTTAGCTTATTTTTTTTAATCTTTTTTTAACAGGTCCAAGACGGAAGACACCCACCTTCCTGTAGATTGAAAAAGATGTACCCACATGCATATATTTAAAAAAAAGGTGTACAAAAAGGCACAAAAGTAATAGTCCCGCAGCAAACTGC